>NW_026961194.1:2500-333824 GCF_963924245.1 Chroicocephalus ridibundus
AAACCTAAACCTAAACCTAAACCTAAACCCTAACCCTAAACCTAAAGCTAACCCTAAACCTAAACCTAAACCTAAACCTAAACGTAAACTTAAACGTAAACTTAAACGTATACTTAAACGTAAACCAAACACTAATCCGAAACCTAACCCTAAGCCTAACCCCTAACCCTAACCCCAACCCTAACCATAGGCCTTTATTTCTCTGCCATTGCCGGCACCGCACCCCAAACTGCATCTTGACGCTCTGCCGTAGCAGATGCTATCCGCAACGAGAACTCCACAAAAACCTAGCAACAGAAATTGCAAACCTGCAGCAGCAGCAGCAGCTTCAGAGACCGGGAACAAGGCAGAAAAACAAAACAGCTGCAACTGGCACACAGGAAAGCAGCAGACGGAGAAAAGGGGCAGCATTTCTAGCCCTTACAGAAAACAGGCATTCTCCTTCCCTTCCTAAACCCCTCTGTTAGGCCTAAATATCCCAGCACGACCGTGGCCATACTGAGGTAGGGAACAACGGCCCTGTCACCGCACATTTACGCAGCACGACACACAGACAGAGGGACTTCTTTTGCCACACACAGCCCTGAGTTTCCTGAAAGCTGATGTTTACCAAACATGCTCACGTGGAACGTACTGCCAAACAACCTTTGGCAATTAAACTTTGATGCCTTGGACACACACCATTTTTGGGGAACTTGCCATTTGCTTTCTCCTGCTGCTGCTGCTGTTCTTCCTTCAGAAATTCTACTTGTAGCCAACTCATTCCCTACCGGTTCAAGCATATACCTTCCCGCTATCGCCGGCACTTTTACGCAGGCCAGTCTCTTAATCGCTCATCTAAAATTATCCAAATGAAAGCTGTAGCCACGAAAGAGGAGGGAGAAAGAAAAGGAGAGGTCAGGCAGCAAAACAGCTCTGCAGGCTGCCCCCTGCACTCAACAGCGCACTCTGGTTTTGAAAGCGCACACCCCCACACCCGCACAAAAGAAAACAAACAAACAAACAAACAAACAAACAGACAAAAACCCCAGGACCACCTATCTCTCCTGTCTGCCGCAGCTCATCCCTGCCTCAGCGTAGCCTCTCAACAGAGCACCAAGCGCAGGCCATCTGGATCCCCAGGAGATTTGCAGGCGACAAAGACGTCTTCACAAATAGCCCAGATCTCTAAGAGCGGTCTCACTTTTCTGGTTTTGAGAATCACATCTCAATTTTATGGACTGGCACGTTTGGGAGGAAACTAATTCAGTTTTAAACGTAGCCTCTACTAGGGGGGAGAAAAACATGTCAGAGACGGCAAAAAAACCCCCAAGAGTTAGGATTCAGAGCTTCCGCCAGGGAGGAAGCTGCAGGGACATTAACAAAAGCGAAGACTAAGAGCAGCAACATCCAGGGAAGTTTGGCTTTAATTCTGACCGCGTGCTTAAGAGACCCTCCGAGTCTACACCTCAGTCCTAGGAAGGACCAGTCCTTTTCTGGAACGACAAAAACTTTCTATGCTTAGAAGTCCCAGACTGAAGGCTCCATGGAATGAGGTAGACTGAGCCACAGAAATACATGCCCGCCACAGTCAAGGAATAATAATAAAAAAGAATAAAAATCAAGTGACACATCGGTTTCCATCACGTCTCATTCATTACATTTCTGCTGGCAACTAGGTCCTCAAACATTAGCTAGACTGACACCACAGACTAGACCAAATTGAGTTATGCACAGGAAAAGAAAAGGCTATTTCCCACTTGCCCCTGCAACCGGTACGAACAAACAGAAGACAAACGCTTCACCCTAACGAAGGTAAGAGGCAGCTCTTAATTCATCCTAGATGAAAGCTCAGGCTTTCACCCCAAAGGAAGCCATTCCTAACTACCAAGGGACCTGCTCAGGCAGGAGGCACGCTCTGTCAACCGCAACTCGTCATCGGCTTTTTCTGCACTGGCAGCAAATTTGCCTTTTCCCTGCGGCTTTGACGGGGAGTATCTGTAGCATCCCCAAACTCGCAAATGTGTCTCCCCGCTCCCCCAGACCCATGCGTCCCGTTACCTGAGCAGCAAACGCAATCAGCCGGGCGGGATTTTGTTGCCGTGACGCAGAAGGCAACCCTGGGAAAAGAAGGGGAGAGAAATGAGCCTGTTCGTCACACCCAGACAACGGGGACCAGCCGGGGGACCCGCAACCCACTGCTGTCCTCGCGAGCGGGGCTGGGACGGACACTCCGTGCAGAGACAGGGGGCCTTGTGTGGATTTCATCTCCAGCCCTCTTCCTGAGCCCAAAGCCACACAACTCCCTCTGTTTCTCAGCCCCAAAACCAGACACATGACACCGGTTGCCAGCCCCGGGAGCAGGACACCTGGGCTCCCTGGCGGGCCCCCAAACCGCCTCCCCCTCTCTGCTTCCTCACCCCATCTGCAGCCCCCCTGGGCGACGCTGACGGAGCGCAGACGACCCACAGCCCGGACCCACCAGGGCCCCACGGCCACTTTCGGCGACCGCTGGCGAACTGCCGACGGCCCGGCCCCACGACTCTGCGGGGCGCCACCACCACTGCCCGCCCACCGCTTTCTTACTGCCCTTGTGGCCTTTATTTCTTGGGCATCGCCGGCACCGCACCCCAAACCCCACAGGCTGAAGGGATCCCGCGGGGAGCCGGCACCACACACCCCTCCCTGGCCCGACAATGCTCCACCTCGGGACACCTGCTCCCCCAGCCCCACTCAGGCCCGGCCCAGCCCCCCCACAGCGCTCCCTGGGAAGCGAACATACTTAGGAAGTTTTTCTTGTTATCCTTGGTGCCCCTAGCCAGATTTAATTCTCTCTGGGCTTTAGCTTGCCTAATCTGGTTCCCGGTCATTCGGACAGTTTCTCTGTATTCCACCCAGTCAACCCATCCTTGCTTCCACCCTCTGTAGGCCTCCTTTTTGCTTTTGAGCTTGTCCAGGAGCTCTTTGTTAATCCGCGCAGGCCTCCTGGCATTTTTGCCTGACTTCCTCATTCTTGGGATGCACCGTTCCTGAGCTGAGCTTGGAGGAGGTGATCCTTGAAGCTCTCTTGGGCCCCTCTTCCCTCCAGCACCTTTTCCCATGCTACCCTGCCAAGCAGGTCCCTCAAGAGGCCAAAGTCTGCTCTCTTGGAGTCCAGGGTAGTGAGCTTGCTGCGTGCTCTCCTCGCTGCCCCGAGGATCTTGAATTCTACCATTTCACGACCACTGCAGCCGAGGCTACCCTTGAGCTTGACACTCGCCACCAGCCCCTCCTTGTTGGTAAGGACAAGGTCCAGCGTAGTTCCTCTCCTTGTTGGCTCCTCTAACATTTGAGGAAGAAAAAATGGGTCATTGACACATTCCAAGAACTTCCTGGGTTTCTTGTGCCCTGCTGTGTTGTCCTTCCAACAGATATTGGGGTGGCTGAAGTACCCCATGATGACCAGGCTCTGTGAACGCGATGCCGCTCCTATCTGTCTATGCAGGGCCTCATTCGCTCTGTCATCCTGGTCACACGGCCTGTAGCAGACCCCTACCGTAATGTCCACTGCCCCTGCGTTCCCTTTAATCTTGACCCATAAGCTCTGTGTTGGGTCTTCATCCACGCCCAGGTGGAGCTCCATGCACTCCCACTGTTCATTGATACAGAGGGCAACATCCCCTCCTCCTCATCCCAGCCTGTCCTTCCCAAAGAGTCAGTATCCATCCATTGTAACGCTCCAATCGTAAGAGCCATCCCACCACGTCTCTGTGATGCCAACAAGACCGTAGCCCTGAAGGCGCGCGCACATCTCTAACTCCTCTTGCTTATTTCCCATGCTGCGTGCAGTCGCGTAAAGGCACTTCAGCTGGGCGCCCAGTAAAGTTGTCTCCCTGGCTGGAGCGTTTGCTTTTCCTTCCTGCTGCTCTTCAGGTGGTCTTCCTCTGGGGTGTTTTATCTGTGACTCCTCGGCTCCTCCCTCCTCAGGAGCCCCTGGCTCCTCCCCGTAAGACTTCCAGTGTGCTGCCGCATACCCAGCACATCTCGGAGCAACAGGTTGAGGGCCTTCACTAGTGAGCCACCCCTCAGACCTTGGAGCATTGTCCCTCGGCTTGTCACGAGCAAGCCGTGTGGCATCCCCCTCTCCCAACAAGCCTACTTTAAAGCCCGGTCAACGAGCCCCGCTAGCTCACAAGCAAAGACCCGCTTCCCCCTTTCAGAGAGATGAGCCCCGTCGATGCCAATGAGCCTGGTGCCGTGTAGGCCATCCCATTGTCAAAAAACCCAAAACTGTGGCGGTGACACCAGCCATGGAGCCACGTGTTGATAGATTGCGCACATCTGTTCCTTACAGTGTCCCTGCCTGTAACTGGGAGAGCAGAAGAACAGACACCCTGCGCCCCAGACCGCCTTATTAACTTTCCCAAGGCCCTGAAGTCTCTCTGGATTGCTCTTGGGCCACGTGTCGCCACCTCGTCACCACCCATGTGAAAGAGCAACAGCGGGTAGTAGTCCGAGGGCCGAACCAGGCGGGGAAGTTTTCGAGTGACGTCCCTAACCCAGGCCCCGGGGAGGCAGCATACCTCCCTGTCAAGAGGGTCTGCCCAGCATATTGGGCCTTCTGTTCCCCTCAGAAGGGAGTCTCCTACTACTATACCCCGCCTCCTCTTCCTTGTAGAGGCAGTTTTTAAACTAAAAAGGGGGTAGGCCTTACTGCTCCCGGCATCTCTTCTGGTGTAGCCAAACCATCTCCCACGCCATCCATGGGTTGGCCTACCTCCCCAAGAGCCTCGTACCTGTTGTGCAGAGGCACCTGGTTAGGGGATGTGGGCAAGGAGGGAGTGCGCTTGCCTCCCCTATTACGGACTAGCCTCCATTCACTAGCCTCCTTTTGGCCACTGCCTTCAGTCTGGCAGGGGGGAGGTACCAGATCTCCTTCAGCTCGGGGTCTTTTTGGTGGCTCTTCTCGTTTTTCACTCAGGGAGGTCAGAGTCTGAGTCCACCAATCAATTTCTTTCTCACTCTCCCTGGTGCTCCGCAGCCGTTCTACTTCCTCTTTTAGCTCTGCTACCAGGCTGAGGACATCATCTACCTGGTGACACCTCACGCTGCTGCCACTGCTTCTACCATCCCCTGGCCCTGAGAGGTGAAGGCACTCCCTGCAGCCAGCGGCCTGGGTGGCTGCGTGCTTCCAGGGGAGCTCAGTTTGTACGGCCACGTCTGCTCTGGCAAGTGCAGAAGACTCAGGAGGCTGCATCCTTCGGGTAGAGACCATGGCTGAGCTTCCCTCCCGAGCCCTCCCGGGCAAACTGCTGCGCCGCGTTCCTAGGCCCGCCTTCTGAGGGGATGGGAGCTGGCTGTTGCTGCTGCAGGCTCCGCCCCAGCCTCGTCCGCCGCTCTCGCTGAGCTGTGGGTCCCTGCCGCTGCCCGGGCTTGTCCCGGCCTCAGAAAAATGCGGGAAAAGCCCCTTTTCGTCACCATCGCCCAGCTCCGCTGCCGACATGCCGGCACCGCAGCTCTTTGTCTCGGCGAGGGACCAAGAGGGGTCTCCCACATCTACTGAGCTCCACTCAGTGTTAGTGACACCAGCACCAGGTCTTGGTGGACAATCCTCACCCCTCGTGCCACCACACACCCAGGCAATGTCCTCCTTAGAAGCCTGGATTTTAGAAAGGCACCCCAGGCTCCTTCCCCTCCTTGCCCCCCAAACACAACATGGCTCCAGCCTCCTCTGTGCTGGCAGGTCCCATCTCTGCTCAAAGCTGGCTGGTCCACACTGCGTGGCGTCACGTGGAAGACGGAACAACCAGCCAGCAGATGAATACAGCCAACCAAAGATGGAGAAAAGCCCACCGAAATCAAGGGCCTGCCCTCACTGTCAGTGGTTCAGGTCCAGCTGGGACTAGGGCTTAAACCGGGGAGATGTTCACATCTCCTTTGCAGAGCAGGGCATAGACCCCCTTCTCCCTGTACGCCAGCAGCCACTGGGAGAAATTAAAACCAGAATAAATCCCAGGGTGCAGAGCACGTATAAGGACCTTTCCAAGAGAAAAGCAAACAGGACACTTGGTGGGACCAATTCACATGCAGCTCAATCTTTCTGAAAAAGTGTTGTGTTCCTACTCAGAGTTCCAGTAGCTGCACGGCCAAGGCACCAGAAAGTCCTTCAGCACACGTGAGAAGAGATGCCCATACCCACAGCCAAGGGGAAGAGCCTGTCCTAGTAGGGCCTATGGCAGGGCGAGAGTGGGGAGAAGGAAAACCTAAGCTGCCCCTGCCTGCGTTATAAGAAGGTACAGACCCTAGCGACCCAGCCAGCAGCACTCAACCATGGCGGTGCGGCTGGTGCACTCTCAGGGATGGAGAAGACCTGCGAGAAGGGAGGGAGGGAGTGTGTGGAGAAGAGGCTGGTCTGACGGGAGAAACGTGGGCAGCTGAGAACAAGGAGGACTGGAGGATGCTCAGATGTTTGCAGCATGTGTAAAACACAGCTGTGGGAACAGAGGGCTTACACACGGCAGGAGGGATCCCAGGGTGACTGCCCTGTGGGATGATAGTAGTCTCGGAGGAAAATGGCGGCTCCTGTGTGGTTGCTGCATCTCATCACGGTGCACAGCTGCTTCATGGCTGCAACTCCATCTGTGCTGCCCTACACCCCAGGGATCCCTGCCAGGCACGGGATTGCAAGGAAAACTGTAGGAGAGGAAGCTTGGTGCTCATCTCCGGCGGGGTCATGGAGGCAAATGGCTCCTCCTCACCAGGCGGATCTGAGCCCTCCCAGCTGGCCCCCTCGGCAGGCTGGGGTTTGCCTTGCAGGAAGGGGCAGCAGGGGAGGTTCTGCTCTCCAGTCCTCCTTGAGATGGCAGGTCCACATCCCACCCCTGCCTGTGTCAGGCCATGATGGCAGGCATGTCGCTGAGCTCTGGAAAAGAAGACACACAGTGAGCTACCGAAATACCTGCAGTTCTTTTGCCAGCCATCATGAGCAAACAGAAGCTGGCTGAAAACGCGGGCAGCCCAGGTTGCGTCATTTGGTCTGGATGACAGAGCTCCGTGGGGGCAGAAACGTGGTGCATGGGAGCATGGTCCCCAGCCGATCCCACCCTGCCTTGCAGACCCAAGACTCCTCAGCACCTCCGGGCTCTCTTTTCACAGCATCACAGAGTAACGCGTGGTGGAGGGAACGTCTGGAGGTCTCTGCCCCAACCTCTGCTCAAAGCAGGGCTAATTAGATCGGGATGCTCAGGGCTTCGAACATCTCTGAGGGCAGATATTCCCCACCCGGGCCCCTCTTCCCGTATCTGACCACCCTCATGGGGAAGATTTCTTTTTCTCTCATTATGGCTACCCAAAGTTTCCAAGGTTGCAGCTTGTGCTGTGGCTACTGCACATCCGAGAGACATCTGACTCTGTCTTCTCTACACTCTCCCGTTAGATGGCTGCAGACAGCGATAAGACGCCCCTTGACCTTCTCTTTCACTGAGCAAATCCAGATTTCAAACGTCTCGTCCTCCAGCTCAGCGGCCCCATTGACCCCACTCCCGTTTGTCACAATCTGCTTGGTGCTGGGGAGGGGGAACTGGACCCAGTGCCTAGATACGGCCTCACCAGTGCTGCACAGAGAGGATAAATCACTGCCACCTGAGACTGAGACAACCCAAGATGCAGCCATCCTTCACCATAGCATGGGCACCCATCACCAACCCATCCATCAGGACCCTGGTGCCTCCACAGAGATGGCCTAAGCAGGATGTGGCTCCTGGCTCTCCTTGCCCTACTCAACTGTCCTGAACCTGTTGTAGGTGCCGCTCTCCAGCACCGGGCCACCATCATGGGCACAGCAGGAGAAACTCCACTCTCCCCACCTGCACGGGGCAAAGCACCTGGGTCAGGCCACCGCTTGCTGTGGTTCCCCTCGCAGCTCCCTGCTGCCCTGGACACCTTTTTTCTATTTTTTCGAGGCAGGAACTCCCCTGGTATTTTGGGATTTGCTCAGCTCCTTACCGAGAAGGGACTCCAGTGCATGACTAGACTATGCATGAGCTTCACTATGCCAGTTCAGAGACAGAGAGAGCTCATGGGACTAAAACCAGACCAACAGTGCTACTGATTGGCTTTCCTGTATGGCAAGCCTGATCTTAAGAGTCGGGGACCCAACTGAGTCAGCCCTCAGGCCTCCTTCTCTAATCACTGGAGGAAGACAGGAATTTCCAGAGGTGATCCATTCCCTCTGGCTTTATGACAGAAGATCTCTCTCTCTCCCTCTCTGTTGATTGTAGATGGAGCCTAGATGATCAGCTTACATTAAATCCCTAACCTGCCCATGGCTAAATTCAGATCTGATGAATTCCACCCAAAGGAGACAGCAACACAGCTTCCTTATGCTAGGAGCTGTTTGCAACAGGCTTCAGCAACGGCAAACGCTCCCATAATTAAGAGGTGAGAGTTCACTTTTTAACCAAAAAAGCGAGGAAGCGGCTCAGTCTGTTCTTCGCCTTCTTGCTCAGTTTGCTACCATCACAGTGGGGATGGCAAGCTCTTCTCGGACATCATTTGTCTGCTGAGAACTAAGTGCCAAGTAAAAATGGGACCAAGGGCCTAAGCATTCTTCAGGGGGATCCTATGGATCAACACCTTAATAATACGTCCCTAACCTCTTGCACCCAAGGACGCAGCCTCAATTTTTTTTTTTAACAAATCGTTCCACATCTTCCTGGCTCTTCTGGAAGCCAGTTTTCAGTAGTCATGATGACTGTGTTTCCATTCCTTCAATGACGAAACACGGGATAAAACACTGTTTAGAAAGCGCTTCAAATGACATAATTTCAGCTCACGTTTTCCAGAAGAGAGGGTTCTTTGTCAGACGTCTCCGGAAGTTCTCATGCCTAGGAAAAAACCCAAGCCCAAAAGCTGCTGCAAATAAAATGGCTTTAATCTATGCAGAGGAAACACTAAGTTACATCTACTCCACACCAGCAAGCGAGTAAATCCAAAACCCTCCTGTCTGCTTCCGCATCAAGAATACTCACAGTGAGACTTGTGTATTTCAACAACAATACGGATTCCATTAAATCCCCTTGATCCCCTCCTCCAGATCGTCGATAAAGACATTAAACAGAACCGGCCCCAGCACCAAGCCCTGCAGACCACATGGGGCGCCTTATCCACAACAGTAAAAGTGGTGATTTTTACTCTCCTGCATGAAAATGGGGCTCTTTTCTCTGTTCCATCTCCACAAATCCAGGTTGATTTAGCTTTTCCAGGAGCCCCAGATTGGGATGTTTTCCCCCAAGAAGTAGGGGGGGTTCCCCCAGTGCAGACCCACAATCAGGGGGTTCCATCTATTTATTGTGCCGTGGCGGCAGCTCCCCTTGGTGTGTGCGACCCACGGGGGAGAGTCCCCGCTTTGGGGGAATAGGCCCCAAATCGGGATGGGAAAAGGGGGAAAAGGAGAAGGGGGAAGGGGCGGCTTTGGAAAGCGCTTTGACGTCTTCGAGAGAGACTCAGAGGGGAGGGCAAGCTTCCAAATCCTTTCTACAAACAGGCTTTCTTTGCATTTTAGAAACCTCATATGGCATAGACACGCTTCTGCATCTATTTACACATCTATATATACAAATTGTCTATTTACACTTCCATGGAATATCTACTAAGAGTTAGATCTATTTAGACTTAAGCATTAACACTTCTTATACAGAACATCTAATTAGACTAGCTATCTGTTTGGACATACATTTTGACACTTGAATATCTCTTTATAAATAAGTCTGCTAAAAATCTTGTCATAGTCTAAGCTCCTTTATATCATACAAAATCACAGAATCCATACAGAGAGAGGTTTTTATTTGGAACTCCTTTTATCTATGTAAATGCTTATTATTTTTCAATAGATCTAAAAATGAAAGACTGTTCCCCTATTTCAATGCTTCACACCCAGACTTACAGGTTTTAACAGTTTTTAACCACCACACCACCAACCCCCGAATTTTCAGACATTTTGGGGCTGCCCGGCCCCAGCAAGGTGCAGCTGAGGAAAAGCCAGGGGCCTTGGCCGAGGAGGAGGAGTGGGAAGACAACAGCGACAAAGAGCTGTCCCAGGGGAAGACATCAGCATCCACACCATCTGGGTCAACGCCTCCGTCCCGGAGCTCTTCCAGGACACCCACGCTGGTCCCCAGGAGGAGTCCGGCCGGCCCAGCCGCCTGGGCACAGAGGTGGCAGGAGACATAGCTGGAGACCTGCAGAGCGTGTCCCCTGCCTCGGCTGGTCCCACGGATGCTGAGCTGGCAGCTTGTGCTCTGGATGGAGCTCCTGAGCAAGAGGGGCACCGCACGCCTCTGGCTCCCACGGCTGAAGAGGAGGCAAAGGCACCAGGTTCTCCTGTCTCCAGCGAGCAAGCCCCAGCAGCAGAGAGAGAGAGGCAGGAACCTGCCCCATATAGCCCCCCGTCCTACAAGTCTCTGGAGGACATGGCCCTGTGCATGGTGAAGGAGCTATGGTTGCGATGGTCCTCATTTGCAGCATTGTTCCTGGCGCATGGTCAGCGCTATGGTTGCGATCCGGCACAACCTGGCAAAAAGCAAGGCTGCGGCAACAGCAGCAACACCAGCAGCAGCAGCTTAGGACACTGAGTCTCCCTCAGCTGGGGAGCCTCGGGGAGAGGCCAGCACAGCCCCTCTCGTCCCAGCGGCACGTGAAACTGGAGAAAACATGGCTTCTGCCTTGTCTGAAGACCACTACGGTGGGACCAGCACAGCCACTGTCTTGCTGGCAGTGCACACGGATGAAGCGGCTGCTTCCGTCCTTGAAATCTCTCCGGCAGAAGCTGGCACTCCCCAGTTTGCCCCAGTAGCGCAGGCAGAGAGGCAGGAACCTGCGCCGCGCAGCCCCACAGCCTACAGGTCTCTGGAGGACATGGCCCTGTGCATGGTGACGGAGGCTCCGGTCAGCGCTATGGTTGTGATCTGGCACAACCCTGCAAAAAGCAAGGCTGCGGCAACAGCAGCAACACCAGCAGCAGCAGCAGCTCAGGACATCGAGTCTCCCTTGGCTGGGGAGCCTCAGGGGGATGCCAACACAGCCCCTCTCACCGCAGCAGCGGACAGCCAAGGAGACGCAGCAGCTTCCCTCGTGCCCCTCGGCACCAGGTGAGGACGTCCTAGGTAGATCCCCAAGCCGAGGGCAGACCTGGCCCGGCCGTCCCGGCGAGCGGCAACCAGGGCAGGCTGGCAGCACTGCAGACACGGGGACTGGCCCTGCCCTGGCCACCCCTCCCTGGGGAAAGCCCTCAGTGGCGAGGGGCTGGCAGGAGCTGGCCCCTTGCCCACCCAGCCCCTCGCCTACAGCTCTCCTCCCCCCACAGGCATCGCCACCCTCCAGCACGCCCCGGCTCCATGGCCTTCCCTCTTCAGGAGGGCGCTCGAGCCTCTGCGCAGGGCCTTCCGCTGCTCCTGCATCACAGGACAGGAGCAGCAGTAACGCCCTGCTGCCAGTGCCAGGCGGGTCCCCGGAGAGCCTTCAACCCACCAGCAGACCAACGCTCCCATCCAACTTGGTCTTCTCTGCAAACTGACTGAGGCTCCACTCGATCCCCTCCTCCAGATCGTCGATAAAGACATTAAACAGAACTGGCCCCAGCACCGAGCCCTGCAGATCACTGTGACCGGCCGCCAACTGGATTGAATGCCATTCACCACAGCACTCTTTGCGCCCGGACACTCAGACGGTTTTTCACCCAGCGAAGCGTACGCCCATCCAAGCCACGGGCAGCCAGTTTCTCCAGGAGAACGCTGTGGGAAACCGTGTCAAAGGCTTTACTAAAGTCTAGGTAGGCAACAGCCACAGCCTTTCCCTCGTCCACTACGCAGGTCACCTTGTCATAGAAGAAGATCTGGTCAGTCAAGCAGGACCTGCCCTTCATAAACCTATGCTGATGGGGCCTGATGGCCTGGTTGTCCTGTATATGCCGCCTGATGGCACTCAAGAGTATCCGCTCCATAACTTTTCATGGCACATCATCGCTGCCCCGGTGACACCGCAGTGTCCCAAATGACATCACCACCCCCGCAGGCACACACACACACACACACACACACACACCCTTTTCTTATTCCCCCAAAAAAAGGAACAAAACGACCAGACCCAGGGCTGGCCCCTTCCCCTCAGGGGGGCTCTGCCACCGGCTGCAAACCTGGGCTGGGGCATCTCTCGAGCAGCACGAGACACATACAATGAGGCACCTGGAAAACAAAAATCCCCAATTAGAGTTCAGCGTGCGAAAAAAATAGCACAGAAGAGAGTAGAGGAACTCCGTCAGACCGAGGGATGGGACAGCAGCTGAGCTACAGGAGGATTCTAGGCAAACATCTCAGCTCCAAATACAGCACAACCTTCAAAAGCCAGCGCCAGCTCAACTCTTAAAGTCAGGATTAAGACTAACCGATGCCATTTTGAACACGTCCTTAGCGTAACGGCGAACCCTCCGGCTGGCGCTGGGAAACGCCGGGCCCCTTCCTCCCAGCGTGGCCGCAGGGAGATCCATCGCCTTGCGTGCGGGGCGGCAGGAGCGGGCTGGGCCGTAACCAGAATCGATGCCGACGGAGCCACCGCCGCAGCTACAGCCCTCACGCTGCTGCCGCTGCCCACCTCGCTCGCTGGGTCGATGCAGCTAAGAGGGACGGGTCAAACCCTGAATAGCAAAAAGGAACAATAAAGAACAAAGCTCGGTTGTTCGCTTCACGTCGAAAAGGTGTGCCCACGTTTACATACACTCATTAAAAATACTTACACTCTGAAAGTATTCGACTTTCCTCTGGCACCAGTTTAGCTCGCACAGCTGTGAGTTGATACCATTACAGTAGCTCTCTCCAAAATACAGAGTTATAATTGGACTACAGGGTTTTTTCCGTGCCACGCAAGGAGGAGGGACATCCAGCCAGCTGCACTGCCCGAGAGAGATGCTACTGGGCTGCCGGGGAAACGCGCCACTGAAAGCCAGACAGAAAGAAAGTACTTCAGAGCACGCCGCCCAAATATCAGGAAAAACCCCACAACAATGCCTTACATTCGGCTGCCTCTCTTTTTAAAGCTTTAGAACCAACCCCCGACTGCTTAAGGGCACCTCCTAAACTGTATGCTACAGCTAGACCCCCCGGCAGCGCTCCCTGGGTCCAGCACTTCGAGGGCAGGGCGGGCCGGGCCCAGCCGCCCCCCTCCGAGCCCAGCGCCGCCCGGCGTCCCCCCCATCCCGAGTGCCCCCGGCCCCGGCGGCAGCACCCGGGGCCCTTCCCCGCCCCTGCGGCCACTGCGACCCGCCCGCCGCCGCCGGAACCCCCCGGGACGCCTCTGCCCGACCCGCGCCGTCCGCCCGCAATTAACACCGCGGCGGGGAGAGGCCCAGAGGTGTAAAAACCTGCTGTGCTCTGGGCTGGGCTGGCCACTACGCGAACGACACGCGCTCTCTTTAACCTCTCTCCCCTCCCAGAAGAGAAGGGAGAGAGAATAAGGCAGACGGAGGCTTATGGGTCGGAAAGAAGCTGAACGACTTTAATGAAATCTTAACAGTAACGATAAAAGATGACCATACTAATAAAAAAGGGAAAAATACAATATATGCAAACCCAGTATCAGAGTCCTCCTCGGACGCCGGCCACTGAAGGAAGAGGCTGACCCGTTGCTCCCTCAGCGTTTATGCTGAGCACGATGCCCATGGGATGCAATACCCCCGTGGTCAGCTTTGGGTCACCTCTGCCCTCGTCGGCCACCACTGAGCACCTCCATCCTCCTCCTGCCCAGCAGCACCTCCCCACCAGCAGCTACCGCCACCTGCCGCAGGCCCCTCAGATCAACCCCCGCAGCCCCTACAGATCTCCCCTGGGCTTTACCCCCAGCCCTGCCCCACACTTTCCCCCACGCCTGCCCCAAAACCCTCCCTCGCAGCACCTCCCAGCCCTGCCCCATACATCCCCACGGCATTTGGCCTTGTCGAACCTCACGCCATTGGCCTTGTCCCATCGATCCAGCCTGTCCAGGTCCCTCTGCAGAGCCTTCCGACCCTCCAGCAGATCGACACTCCCGCCCAGCTCGCTGTCCTCTGCAAGCTGACTGAGGGTGCACTCGATCCCCTCCTCCGGGTGGTCGATAAAGACATGAAACAGAACCGGCCCCAGCACCGAGCCATGGGGAACACCACTGTGACCGGCCGCCAGCTGGACTGACCTCCATTCACCACCACGTACGCCCATCCACGCCACGGGCAGCCAGTTTCTCCAGGAGAATGCTGTGGGAAACTGTGCCAAAGGCTTTACTAAAAAGTCTAGGTAGGCAACATCCACAGCCTTTCCCTCGTCCACACCACCCCTTTCCTCCCTGGACCAAAGAGCCCATGGGGACGGCCAGAGAGCAGAGGCCCTGCGGGGAGGGCAGTCTCAGTCAGAGCAGCTGCTCAGCTCCCACCCAGATGCGAGCACCGCGCAGCCCCCAGCTCTCAGAAGGTTTCAAAAACCACAGGGCTGCTTCTTGAAAACGTCCCCATTCCTAAAGGCACGGATGCTTCCCCTTCCCAGAGGGGCCAGCCCAGAGCAGGCAGAACCGCAGGCAGCGGAGCCAGAACTGATGCCGGCACTGGAGCGTCACTGTGTGGGAAGGCAGCTGCCTGCAGAGGACACCAAGGCCTCTTTGCTTCAGCCAGCAGCCCCCAACAGCAGGAGAGATCCCCCCGCCTGGTGTCCCCGCAGGCTGACGTTGCTGAGGACGGCGAGACGGGTGCGACGAGAGCTGGCACCAGGTGCCGTGGTGAAGGCCTTGCGCTTGGGCTCCTTGAGGAGCACCCCTGGAGAAGGGCAGGGAGAGAGCGGCCACGGGCGCACCTGGGGACACCTGCGTGTCACACAGCAACCCTGGCACACCCGGAGGAGCCAGACAGGAGCAATGCCTGGGGACAAGGCCCAGGGCGGGGGCACCCCGAGCTGCTGAGCGCCCCCAGGACGGAGCTCTGCAGAGGCCGCTGCCGCCGGGCTGGGTGGGAGCTGTTGGCTCGGGCCTGGCAGGGCCCCCGCCAGGGCAGAGCAGGGGCTGCCCCACGCCGGTCCCGGCCGGTCCCGGCCGGTCCCAGCTGGTTCAGAGCCACGGCACAGCTGGTCCCAGCCGGTCCCAGGCGTGGGCATCTCCATGGCCACCACCAGGGCTCTGTGATGCGGTCGCCGCATCATACGGAGGCCATTGTGACGCCGGTGACCGCGGGGGTATTTAAGGAGCGAGAGCCCGGGGGTACCCACTCCCAGGAGAGCAGCTCCCTCGGGAGGGAGCATCTCCCCTGGGTGACCATGGCAGATCGACGGCTGAGGACGCCGAAGATGCCGATGGAAGAGGAGGCGAACGCCCACTCCCAGCCCGACAAGGGGCTGCCGAGCCTGCAGAAGAGGCGCCAGGTGAGGGACGGGGCAGGAGGGAGAGGCCGGTGGTGGGACGGGGCCGCTCGGAGCTGCCTTGCTGCCGGGGCCGGGCTTGCTGGCATGACTGGCATGACTGACTTGTAGGATGGCATGACTGGATGGAGAGATGAGGGGAGGGCAGTGGATTTTGTCTACCTTGGCTTCAGCAAGGCTTTCGATACGCTCTCCCACAGCATCCTCACAGGGAAGCTTAGGAAGTGTGGCTTAGAGGAATGGAGAGTGGGAGGGCTTGAAAAGTGGTTGAAAGGTAGAGCTCAGAGGGCTGTGATCAGGGGCACAGAGTCTAGTTGGAGGTCAGTGACGAGTGGTGTTCCCCAGGGGTCAGTACTGGGTCCAGTCCTGTTCAATATATTCATCAATGACCTGGATGAAGGGACTTGCACCCTCAGCAGGTTTGCTGACACTACAAAGCTGGGAGGGGTGGCCGACACACCGGAAGGCTGTGCCGCCGCACAGCGAGACCTAGACGGGCTGGAGAGTTGGGCAGAGAGAAACCTTATGAAAGTCAATGAGGGGAAGTGTAGGGTGCTGCACCTGGGGAGGAGTAACCCCATGCACCCGTCCAGGTTGGGGGCTGACCTGCTGGAGAGCAGCTCTGCAGAGAGAGACCTGGGAGTCCTGGTGGGCAACAGGATGACCGTGGGCCGGCCAATGTGCCTTTGTGGCCAAGAAGGTCAACGGCATCCTGGGGTGCACCAAGAAGAGCGTGGCAAGCAGGTCGAGGGAGGTCCTCCTCCCCCTCCACTCTGCCCTGCTGAGGCCGCATCTGCAGTACTGTGTCCAGTTCTGGGCTCCCCGGTTCAAGAAGGACAGGGAACTGCTGGAGAGGGTACAGCAAAGGGCTACCAAGATGATGAGGGGACTGGAACAGCTCTCTTAGGAAGAAAGGCTGAGGGACTCGGGTCTTTTCAGTCTGGAAAAAAGAAGACTGAGGGGGGACCTTATCAATGCTTAGAAATACTCAAAGGGTAGGTGTCAGGAGGACGGGGCCAGGCTCTTTTCAGGCTGGGCACAAACGGGCAGCAACTTGAAGATAGGAAGTTCCATCTAAACATGAGGAGGAACTTCTTGACTTTGAGGGTGACAGAGCACTGGAATGGGCTGCCCAGAGAGGTGGTGGAGTCTCCGTCTCTAGAGACATTCGAAACCCGCCTGGACGCGTTCCTGTGCAACCTGCTCTGGGTGACGCTGCTCTGGCAGGGGGTTGGACTAGCTGATCTCCAGAGGTCCCTTCCAGCCCCTATCATTCTGTGATTCTGTGGGGGCCGCTGTGCCAAGGCAGCCACCTCCACCCCAGGCCTTCTCCTCCTCCTGCCCACAGGTGGCCCACAGGCAACCAGAGGTAGCGCCGCAGGGCAGGCAGAGCCCGGCCTCGTCCCTCCATGGGGACAGGCTGCCACGGCTCCCCTGCCCAGAGAGTTTGCAGGCCGCTGGGAGGCGCCGCGCACAGGTAGGGAGCCCGCGGGAGACGGGGCCAAACGTCCTCCCAACGCCGGGAGCTGCCGATGGGCAGGCGGGACATGCAGGAGGGGACAGGCGGGCTCGGCCCCCGTCACAAGCTGGGTCCACCGAGCCATGCCCAGCAGGATGCCCGGGCATGCCAGGGCTCCCGCGAGTCACCGTGGGCTGCGAGGGGCCCAGTCCTCTCCCAGCTGTCTCTGGGACTGGCAGCAGCCGCCTGCGGGGACGAGCGCTGCCCGGGGGGCTGGCGGGGGAGCCCAGCCCGGCCGCAGGAGCTCTTCCAGCTGGGCCGTGGGGACCAGGGCCAGAGTCACACAGCCTCTCTCCTCGGCTTCTCTTGCAGTCGGACAGCGTGGTGCGCAGCAAGGCACTGCCCTGCAGCAGGGTGGTGCTGCAGGAAGACACGCAGCCCAGGCAGGCAGGGACAGCCGGGCACGCCACCGCCGCTCGGCCAGCAAGACGCGCCAGCAGCTGCTGCAAGCTGCCGCCTCTGCCACCAGCACCCTCGACTCCTTCTGCCGCGGGCTGGGAACCAGCCAGCAGCACTGCAGCCAGCGGCTGCCTACGGCCGGTCCCACCTGCTCGGGGCATCAACGGTGAGCGGGGCAGACCTGCGAGGGTGAGGACGTTCAGGCCTGCCCAGCAGCTCCCTCCAGCCTACAGAGGAGCTATAAAGGACACGGCCCGGTGCCTCACGAGTGAGGTCCTGGCCAAGGTTTTCCTTGGAAGCGGGGGACCCAGCCAGCAGCCAGCAGCACCACGGGGAAGGGCTGAGGCCATGACACCAACATCAGACAAGGACAAGATCCTGTCCATCAAGACAGAGTCCCTGGAGGAGCTGGAGAGGAGCTGCCTGGCCCGCACCAGGCGCAGCCTGGCCCAACTCAGGAATGCCACCCTGCAGTGGCAGCAGGACAGCCCGGAGGGAAAGCCAGGGGCCTTGGCCGAGGAGCAGAAGTGCAAAGACAGCAGTGACAAGGAGCTATCCCAAGGGGAAGACACCAGCATCCACACCATCTGGGTCAACGCCTCCGTCCCGGAGCTCTTCCAGGACACCCACGCTGGTCCCCAGGAGGAGTCCGGCCGGCCCAGCCGCCTGGGCACAGGGGTGGCAGGAGACATAGCTGGAGACCTGCAGAGCGCGTCTCCTGCCCTGGCTGGTCCCACGGATGCTGAGCCGGCAGCTTGTGCCCTGGCCGGAACTCCTGAGCAAGAGGGGCACCGCACGCCTCTGGCTCCCACGGCAGAAGAGGACGCAAAGGCAACCGCTTCTCCCATCCTCAGCGAGCAGGCCCCTGCAGCAGAAGTAGAGAGCTGGGCACCTGCCCCATACACCCCCCCAGAGTACGAGTACGAGGCTCTGCAGGACACAGCGCTGAGCATGGTGAGAGAGGCTCTCATCAATTCTGTGCTTGTGAACCAGTGCTTGCAGGCACCTGCCCCATACACCCCCCCAGAGTACGAGTACGAGGCTCTGCAGGACACAGCGCTGAGCATGGTGAGAGAGGCTCTCATCAATTCTCTGCTTGTGAGCCAGCGCTTGCAGGCACCTGCCCCATACACCCCCCCAGAGTACGAGTACGAGGCTCTGGAGGACACAGCGCTGAGCATGGTGAGAGAGGCTCTCATCAATTCTGTGCTTGTGAGCCAGCACATGCAGGCACAAAATGTGGATGCGGCAACAGCAGCAACACCACTTGCAGCGCCACAGGACAGGGAGTCTGCCTCGGCTGCAGCAGAGGCAGAGGGGCAGGCACCTGCCCCATACACCCCCCCAGACTATAAGGACGAGGCTTTACAGGACACAATCCTGAGCATGGTGAGAGAGGCTCTGATAAATTCTGTCCTTGTGAGCCAGGAAAAACTGGCAAAACGCAAGGCTGCAGCAACAGCAGCAACACCACCAGCAGCAGCTCAGGACACCGAGAGCCAGGCACCTGCCCCACACGGACCCACAGCCTCCGACGAGGCTCTGCACGACACAGCCCTGTATATCGTGACGGAGGTCGTGGGCAAGGCTGTGCTTGTCACCCAGCACGACCGGGCACAACGCATGGACACCGTGGCAGCAGCAACACCTGCAGAACCTTGGGACACCGAGTCTGCCTTGGCTGGAGAGCCTCAGGGAGAGGGCAACACGGCCCCTCTCACCCCAACAGCCCTCGGTGGCGAGGGGCTGGCAGGAGCTGGCCCCTTGCCCACCCAGCCCCTCGCCTACAGCTCTCCTTCCCCCACAGGCATCGCCACCCTCCAGCATGCCCCAGCTCGATGGCAACAGCCCTCCCTCTTCAGGAGGGCGCTCAAGGCTCCGCGCAAGGCCTTCTGCTGCTCCTGCATCACGGGAGAGAAGGAGCAGTAGTGCCCTGCTGCCAGTGCCAGGCGGGTCCCCGGAGATGGCGCCTGGCCCTGAGCCTGCGCAGCGTCCAGAGGGAGTGGCACGGGCAGGCAAGCAAGGGATGGGTGCATGGACGGCACCCCAGGCATTCAGCTGCCCTGAGGACAGCGTGCTGCCAGCCTCTGCTCGGCTGTGGCTGTTTTCTGAGGTCAATAAAAGATGATGATTTTACCCCAGTGCTCGTCTGTACCTGGTCCGTTGCAGGAGAAAGACAGCTATTGACCAACAACCCCAGGTCCTTTTCCACCAGGCAGCTCGCCAGCCACTCTTCCCCAGGCCTGTAGTGCTGCATGGGGTTGTTGTGACACAATTGCAGGACCACAGCCTAGGAGGCTCTGCAGGACATGGCCCTGTGCATGGTGACAAAGGCTGTGGTCAGTGCTATGGCTGTCATCCAGCGCAACCTGGCCCAAAGCACCCAGGCTCTCGGCAGGGACACCTCCCACTAGACCAGGCTGCTCAAAGCCTCATCCAGCCTGGCCTTGAACACCTCCAGGGATGAGGCATTGACAGCTTCCCTGGGCAACCTGTTCCAGCGCCTCACCACCCTTACAATACAGAAATTCTTCCTGATATCCAATCTAAATCTGCCCTCTTTCAGTTTGAAGCCGTTACCCCGTGCCCTATCATTACACTCCCTGATAAAGAGTCCCTCCCCATCCTTCCTCTAGGCCCCCTTTAGGGACTGGAAGGCTGCTCTAAGGTCGCCCCGGAGCCTTCTCTTCTCCAGGATGAACATCCCCAACTCTCCCAGCCTGTCCTCATAGCATAGGCGCTCCAGCCCTCTGATCATCTTCGTGGCCCTCCGCTGGACCCCTTCCAACAAGTCCACGTCCTTCTTGTGCTGAGGACTCCAGAGCTGGACGCAGTACTCCAGGTGGGGTCTCACCAGAGCGGAGCAGAGGGGCAGAATCACCTCCCTCGACCTGCTGGCCACGCTTCTTTCGATGCAGCCCAGGATGCGTTGGCTTTCGGGGTTGCAAGCGCGCATTGCCTGCTCATGTTGAGCTTCTCGTCCACCAGCACCCCCAAGTCCCTCTCCTCAGGGCTGCTCTCAAGCCATTCTCCGCCCAACCTGTAGGTGTGCCTGGCATTGCCATGACCCAGGTGCAGGCTCTTGCACTTGGCCTGGCTGAACTTCATGACGTTCACACAGGCCCACCTCTCGAGCCTGTCCAGGTCCCTCTGGATGGCGTCCCTTCTCTCCAGTGTGTCGACCGTGCCACACAGCCTGGTGTCGTCAGCAAACTTGCTGAGGGTGCACTCAATCCCACTGTCCATGTCACTGACAAAGACGTTAAACAGCACTGGTCCCCGTACTGACCCCTGAGGAACAGCACTCGTCACTGGTTTCCATGTGGACATTGAGCCATTGACTGCAAGCCTTTGAGTGTGGCCATCTAGCCAGTTCCTTATCCACCGAGTGGTCCATCCATCAAATCCATGCTGTTCCGATTTAGAGACCAGGACGTCGTGCGGGACAGCGTCAAACGCTTTGCGTAAGTCCAGGTAGATGCTGTATCTACCAATGTGGTGGCAACATCATAGAAGGCCACCAAATTTGTCAGGCACGATCTGCCTTTGGTGAAGCCATGTTGGCTATCACCAATCACCTTCTTATTTTCCATGTGCCTTAGCAGAGATTCCAGGAGGATCTGCTCCATGACCCTGCCGGGCACAGAGGTAAGACTGACCGGTCTGTCGTTCGCTGGGTCATCCTTTTTTCCCTTTTTGAAATTGGGACCCTGCCTTTGCATTCTGCAACTTGGGTGCTGTAGTTGGAGCCCTTGCCGGTGAAGACCGAGGCGAAAAAGTCATTCAGCACCTCAGCCTTCTCCATACCCTGCGTGACCAGGTCTCCTGCCTCCTTCCTGACAGGGCCCACGTCTTCCCTAGTCTTGCCTTTACCCCTGACGTACTTAGAGAAGTTTTTTCTTGCTGTCCTTGGTGCCCCTAGCCAGATTTAATTCTCTCTGGGCTTTAGCTTGCCTAATCTGGTTCCCGGTCACTCGGACAGTTTCTCTGTATTCCACCCAGTCAACCCGTCCTTACTTCCACCCTCTGTAGGCCTCCTTTTTGCTTTTGAGCTTGTCCAGGAGCTCTTTGTTAATCCGCGCAGGCCTCCTGGCATTTTTGCCTGACTTCCTCATTCTTGGGATGCACCGTTCCTGAGCTGAGCTTGGAGGAGGTGATCCTTGAATAGTAACCAGCTCTCTTGGGCCCCTCTTCCCTCCAGTACCTTTTCCCATGCTACCCTGCCAAGCAGGTGCCTCAAGAGGCCAAAGTCTGCTCTCTTGGAGTCCAGGGTAGTGAGCTTGCTGCGTGCTCTCCTCGCTGCCCCGAGGATCTTGAATTCTACCATTTCATGATCACTGCAGCCGAGGCTACCCTTGAGCTTGACACTCGCCACCACCTCCTCCTTGTTGGTAAGGACAAGGTCCAGCGTAGTTCCTCTCCTTGTTGGCTCCTCTACCATTTGAGGAAGAAAAAACGTGTCCAGAAATACCCCAACTGCGCAGCAGGTTGTTTAGCCAGTCCCATTCATTATCGATCTATAGCTGATTAAACCCTTTGTTCAAGTGCTGGATACTTTTATGGATAGACTCAGAGTGGTCAGAAAGATTCATACAACACATACCTTCAAAATCTTCACACCCGTGGCCTTGCGCTAAAAGCAAAAAATCAACGGCAGCTCTATTTTGCAGCGTAGCATGCCGAATAGAATCTACATCTGCTAATAACCCACTTAACGCTCACGACGTGGCATTGGTCTGTTTAGCCAGCCAACACCCTATTTTATTCAGCGTATTTAGTGCCGTTGCTGTTCCTAGCGAAGGGAGAATACTTAGCCCTATTCTTTGTCCGAGCTTCGGGAATGTTATACGGTCGTCACAGGATGGAGTAAAGGTATGAACTGTTCTCTTGGCGCTGTGGTTACTGTGTGCTCTGCTCACTGTGTCTTTGGCCGCACGCAGGCCTCTGCTCGTAGATCTGCCCCATCTCCCCCTTTTTTGTTTAACACCAGACCATTTATTAACAAGGTCGCCATGACTGGTGCTTCTACTCGTCGTGACGCTCTTAGCAGGTTATGTACTGAACACAATTAAAAACAGAATCAAAAAGAACCCTGCTAAGGCAATAAATACCCAGATTCCTAAATTTAGCCCAGAAAGCCAATTTCGTTGGATTTACCCACGAGAAATCCTTTTGTAATATTTCAAATACATTGCGGTTCATTAAGTCTTGAATCTTTAGTATTTGAGCTTTTAGCTGATCATGGAAAGGACGAATATTTTGTTGCAACGACATGTCAAAAGCACCTTGGAGATGGTGTTTAACCATTTCCCAGCCATGTAGCAACGTATTCCAGGGGAGAGATGTAACACAAAGTCTTCGAGAGTTGTACTCCCAACCACAATACAGAGAAAGACGTGTTTTTAACGCATTTTGCTGATCCCCTATCCATATTACTGCTGTTTTATACCCTACTCGCGTTAAATTTACACAATAAGATTGATTACGTTCTTGTATACTTGCATTTTGAGCCGAAGCAAACATACGGATGAGAAGTACAAATCATTACAGAATTGTCTTGCTCACAACTTCTATTTGTTGTAGTATTATCTGTGGTTAGCATGCACCCCGATTTAAGGTGCTTATAATACACCTTCGGTTGTTCAGGCCATTCAACAGTTCTTACGAAATGTCGCTCTACTGCTGTGGATGACAAAGAAGACATGTTTAGAAAATTTAAAACATGAGAGCGTATGTGGACAATAAAATAAGGAAACTGTCTTTTTCATAAAAGCACCATTAATTGCAGTAAAAGATTAAATAACAATTGGTTCTCTACTTGTTTTATAAATGCTCCTTCCAGTCTTTGAACAATACCAGGACCATATTGAGAGTCTGCCACTACGTTTAACGGTTCCTGTTGATATAAGTCAAAAGCCTTTACTGTGTCCCTGAACCATCTCCAAACACCGTACGGGTGCCAGCAAGAGGCTTTGGTGCTAGCAGGATGCACGGCTGTAAAGGAATTTGTGAAAGTGACTGTAATAGTCTGTGCCAGGGGAAAGAATAATTTATTTGCCCAATATAGTGTCCTAAGGCAATTTGCAGGTTAAGACTTTGTGATAACCACGGGTCAAGGTCGTCCTTTTTGACGGGGACGTGTATGTGGCTTGGATCCATTCCAGAAAGCTGCTGACAGCCCAAACGACCCTGGGAAAACAATCGTGGTAACATTTCAATCATCATAGTTACTGGTTTTGAAAAGGTATGTGGCAAAAATACCCACTCTAATGCAGTCAGGCTCTTTGCGAGTGCATCATCCCACTGTCCTATCAGGGCGTAAGGTTGAAATTCCTGTAGGAAGGTGTTCAATGCGTCCTGCAGCAGTAGTAGACTATATCTTATCTGCAACGTGCGTGCTGTAATGCCTTCTGAGCTGTTGGGGTTAATGAATGTGGAACCTAATGGGGAGGGGGGAGGGGGGGGCAGACACAGCGCTTCAGGGCGTCCCCTGTATCTTCAAAGTACGCCCATGTCTCTCTCCCCCTCTCTGACCCGAGACAGCCCCCTTATATCCTGCACTGGATTGAGTAGAAAAGTACAGGCTAGAGTCGCCGCACGCGTGGCCAGCACATGGGGCGGGTCTCACCAGACTCATGATCCAGCTTTGCCAACAGCGGCTGTCTGATACGTGACTACATTGTTGCAATCCCTTCTTGTTATCTTCTTCTGTGAAGGTCGGGTTCTCATGGGTATGCACATAGTTTTTGCAGCAACATATTCTACAACTCGTACACGGGTACGATGCAAAGCGGCACCTACAACCGATGGTATAATGCTTATTAAACACAGCAAACAGCATACTAAACATAACAGACAAATTCCTTCCACACAGGCAATAATTTGCTCCAACCAACCCCACCCCCAAGTCCATCCAGCAAAGAGCTTTCACCCAGTGGTCTCCACAAGTTGCTGGTTCGGTCGGCGCAGTTCTTGCACCTGGGCATGGATGGATTTGGAGTGGTCACTTAGATTCATAGAACACAGTCCTTTAAAATCTTGACGGCCATGTCTGTGAGCGGAAAGCAAAACCGTGTCTTGACAACCATGTCTGAAAGCAGCTCTGTTTTGCAGCATCGCATGTCGAATACTACCTACATCTAGCAATAACTCAGAAATAGCTGTACTAGTAGCATTACTAAACTTATCCTTGGCAGCAAGAGAGTCCTTGTTAGCAAGAACCCTTGGCAGCAAGAGAGTCCTTGTTAGCAAGAGCGCATGCGGACTCCCTGTTCTTGCTGGTACTGTGCTTTGATCTTCTTCAACAACAGGCCAAGATTCTTGAGCAGCTCGATAAGGTGTCTGTGAGTCCGTTACAGACTTATGTCATCCAAATGTTTTTCTTGCCAGCACCCGAGGCTGAATAACAATCGGTGTGATATATGTGTTTTCCAGCACCCGGGTGCGAGTCCCTTGAGTGTATTTACAATCCTCCTCGCCGATCTTCCGTTGTTTTCCCATATTCTACCCCCTTGCTTAAGAGACCGCTTCTTCTGGGGTTCATTTTAGTCTCGCAGGGTGTAACACAGAGTAATTTACTAAGGCATGCAATAACATAGACACATATAGGAAAAAACCCAAAACATATCTCTATGGTACTGCTTTGAATTGGGTGTCCTATTTCTCTTTTTCTGCCGCTTTCTCGTAGCGCGTGTGGCATACTTCGGTGCTAACGTGGCACATTTCCCATCTAATTCTTCTTGTTTGGGTTTCTTTTTTTTTTCCTCTCTCTTTTTTTCCTCTTTTTTTTTCTTTTTTTTTCCCCCATCACTTACGACTGACATAAAAGTCTGCCTTTGCAACCAGAGCTCAGTTTCTCATTTTCCTTAAGTTTCTCATTTCCTACAGAGCACCCTATAGATTTTGGCTCAACTCCTTTTCCCGATCGACCACGATCTTATAGGCAAACAACAAACAACTAGCCATACGCCCTGCACGGGCGAGCCGTTCCTGAGAGCGTAAGCATGTCGGCTGGTGAAAACTCCCCCAAGATTTCAGGACTTCCATCGGTTCTACGGCCCATCCTGGTCTGTCTACCTGGGGCGCGCTCGCCTTACGTCTAAACGTTGTGTATATACAAACTTCTTCACTTGATGGAGTGTCGGCCCTAGTCGCGTACGAGAACAGGACCACACCGGGCAGAACACCTGCTCCAGGGCAGTCACCGAACGACACTGCACACAACAAAAAACAAACAGTAGCACAGATGCTGATCAGCAGGCAGAAGCTGGCGCCCGCACACACTTACACAGCAGACATACAAAACCAGCACTTCTATCTCAGGGAGACGGCTGGGGAGGGGAGGGGCTGAGGTGGGCGGTGGCAGGAGCTAAACAGCTCTGGCTCCCTCCTTCTCTGCTGACATGCTGACAATGTACCGCAATACCCCGATTCCGGCTGCGCACGTACAAACGGTTGATAAGGAGGAAGAGATGCAGTACCTGGCGCAAATGGAGAAGGGTTAAAAATGGAGGAGCGCGATAACAACTTTCGTTGCTGTTGCTGTAAAATCCCCACAGTTGGAGCAGATGCAGGCATAGCTTTAATTGGGGTTAAAGGTGGACATAAATCAGGTTCAGTCTCTGGATGTATTGGACCAGGATCAAAGGGGGTTCCCAGGATCATCCTCAGGGCTATTACAGAATAGGGTAGAGTGAACTGGAGTGCCTCCTTTCCCTTCGGCATGTTCTGATCTTGGCAAGACCGGGGGGCAATCGTCTGCTTTAAAATTAGGAGGTGCGGCGGTTGCCCCAGACGGGGCAGCATCGTTATTGCTCGCAGCTTGTCTGATACCCTCCTGTTTCCGTATTATCTCTGGATTTTGCCACCAATCGGTTTGATAAGAGATAGATCCCACTCGGTTGCAAGCTTCTATCATATCTATTAAGCCTGGATTCTCTAAGGCTTGTAAGATACGCCTACAATCGACATGAGCATTCTCCACCGCAAGCTTTAACATCAGTGCTTCCTTGGCTTCTACGTTCTCCACTTGTTTATGAATAGCTTCCTGCAGGCGGTCAATAAATGCCACGTAGGGTTCATTAGGACCCCGCTTGACAGTTGTGAAAGACTGAGTTGCCTTTCCCATGTCAGGAACTTTTACGATAGCTTGTAAAGCAAAGTCTGCTGACTGTCTTAGTATCTCTGGAATTAATCTCGCCTGCAGCTGTGGGGTATCAACAGGCGCTTCCCCTAACAACTGAGGGATGCCCGCTCCCCGTAATGGATCGCCGTCCCCTCTTGACAAATTATCTACTGCGGCGGCGCTGCACGCATCTCTCCAGTGAGCCATAAAAAGAACTCGCTGTGTTGGGGTAGAAATAACTTTGGCCAGCTGCTTGATATCGAATGGAGTTAGTGTGTGTCCTTTCCTAATGTTATTTAATAGTCCTTGTGCATAAGGGGAGGTTAGTCCATGCCGCATAATCGTTTTCCACATTTCTCTAACCAGCTCCCACCTTATCGGTTCCCAGGTATTCGTCCCGTTTTGATTAAGCAGTACCGGACAGGCGATGGCAGTAGCGGCTTCCATATCGCCGTCCTGTAATGCCTGTTTACGTAAGTTCTGCCAGTGTTGAGCAGGATCATAAGTTGCAGTGACTGCCGGACTTGGAGCTGGACTTGGCAAGGAATCGCCCCAACCCGGTAACACAGGAGACCGCGGCGGTATCAACGTCACATCTAGCGGGGGTGCTAACGGCGCAGCCGGACAGCTCGGGGGTTCAGGTTTCCCCCCCTCCGTCTGAGTGGTAATCGGGCTGTCCGGTGCCATAGCTGCAACGGCGGCTGCTGTGGCATTTCGTTTGGATTTTACCTGCTGTAAAGTACCTTTAATCAACCTCCAAGTTGTCAAAACCTTTGTGGCAGTCGCATCCCCTTTTGTGGCAGCCTCAAGTAAAGTTTCGCCCGCTTGCTCCCAACTTGATAATTGGAAAGCCGTTGTAGAATCAGCGGGAAGACCTTTGCTTTTTAGCCATGCCAGTAAAAGCTGAGGAGTTCCTTCATCGTATTTAACACCCCTTTTACTTAAAAACTTTTCTAAAATACATACAATCGCCTTTTCCTCTGAGGACACTTTCGATCCCATCCTCACACGTCCCCGGCTGCTCGCCTTTTCCTGGTGACTATTTGTCCGGACTGCAGCTCTCCGATACCGCTGCCTTTTTTCGTTCAGCCGGGCTGCTCCACCGGTCGTACATTCCTACGATTCAAGTTCTCGTACGTTCCTACGATTTTTGTCCCTGTTCGGGCGCCATTTGTGGAGCATGGATTCACGGACTCTGGCGGGGTACAGACCAAAGACCTTTATTGCAACAATCTGACAGGCTTTATAGCTATACACGCTCTCCACGCCCAAGTTGTGTCCTGCTGATAGGTTGGGGGTCGACTGCCGGGCGCTTGTCTACTTCTTCCGATTGGTTTCTGCTGTCTGTTCACGAGGAGCAGCAACTTCACTCTCCCACAGCAACTTCACTCTCACGTCCTGTTCCTTGATGATACTCCCCGATACTTGTTTTTCTGTTCTCTCAAGCCCTCTCTCAAGGACGCAGCTTTATCTCATCAAGGTCGAACAGACCTCCTATGCTGCTCTCTATTCCCACAAGTCAGTATCCATCCATTCCAACGCTCCAATCGTAAGAGCCATCCCACCACGTCTCTGTGATGCCAACGAGATCGTAGCCCTGAAGGCGCGCGCACATCTCTAACTCCTCTTGCTTATTTCACAGAATCACAGAATCACAGAATCTTAGTGGTTGGAAGGGACCTCTGAGATCATCGAGTCCAACCACAAAAAAAACCCAAACAAACAAAAAAAACCAAAACCAAACACCAACACCCACCTACTAAACTCCACACCCACAACCCCACACACAACACCCCACCACAAACAATAATCTTGGGCACTAGAGCATGCCCTGAAGAGCCATGTCTACACGTTTCTTAAATACCTCCAGGGATGGTGACTCCACCACCTCCCTGGGCAGGCCGTTCCAGTGCCTGACCACTCTTTCAGTAAAGTAATTCTTCCTAATATCTAATCTAAATCTCCCTTGCCGCAGCTTCATACCATTTCCTCTGGTCCTGTCGTTATTCCCTTGGGAGAAGAGGCCAACCCCTGCCTCTCTACAGTTTCCTTTCAGGGAGTTGTAGAGGGCAATGAGGTCTCCCCTCAGCCTCCTCTTCTCCAAACTAAACATGCCCAGCTCCCTCAGCCTCTCCTCATAGGACTTGTTCTCCATACCCCTCACCAGCTTGGTGGCTCTCCTCTGGACACGCTCCAGCACTTCAATGTCTTTCCTGTAGTGAGGGGTCCAAAACTGAACACAGTACTCGAGGTGAGGCCTCACCAGTGCCGAGTACAGAGGCACAATGACTTCCCTACTCCTGCTGGCCACGCTATTCCTGATACAAGCCAGGATGCCATTGGCCCTCTTGGCCACCTGGGCACACTGCTGGCTCATGTTAAGCCGGCTGTCCACCAGCACCCCCAGGTCCTTTTCTGCCGGGCAGCTTTCGAGCCACTCTTCCCCAAGCCTGTAGCGTTGCCCGGGGTTGTTGTGACCAAAATGAAGGACCCGGCACTTGGCCTTATTAAATCTCATCCCATTGGCCTTGGCCCATTGATCCAACCTGTCCAGGTCCCTCTGTAGAGCCTTCCTACCCTCGAGCAGATCAACACTCCCACCTAGTTTGGTGTCATCCGCAAACTTACTGAGGGTGCATTCAATCCCCTTTGTCTAGATCATCAATAAAGATATTGAACAAGACTGGCCCCAAAACTGATCCCTGGGGGACACCACTGGTGACTGGCCGCCAACCAGATTTTGCTCCATTAATCACAACTCGCTGGGCACGGCCGTCCAGCCAGTTTTTTATCCAGCGGAGGGTACACTTGTCTATGCCATGATTCTCCAGTTTCTCCAGGAGAATGCCGTGGGGGACGGTGTCGAAGGCCTTACCAAAGTCCAGGTAGACAACATCCACAGCCTTCCCCTCATCGAGAAAGCGGGTCACATGGTCATAGAAAGAGATCAAGTTGGTCAGGCAGGACCTCCCTTTCCTAAACCCATGCTGGCTGGCCCTGATCCCTTGGCTGCCCTGCACTTGCCTTGAGAGCTCACTCAGGATGATCCTCTCCATGATCTTTCCCGGTACAGAGGTCAGGCTGACAGGCCTGTAGTTTCCGGGATCCTCCTTCCGGCCCTTCTTGTAGATGGGCGTCACATTGGCCACCCTCCAGTCATCTGGCACCTCTCCTGTTGACCAGGATTGTTGACAGATAATGGAGAGAGGCTTGGTGAGCTCTCCTGCCAGCTCCCTGAGAACCTTTGGGTGAATCCCATCCGGCCCCATAGACTTATGCGTGTCCAGGTGCATAAGCAAATCATTAACTACTTCCTCCTGGATTACAGGGGGGTTGTCCTGTTCTCCATTCTTATCTTCCAGCCCAAGAAGCTGAACACCCTGGGGGTAGCTGGTCTGACTATTAAAGACAGAGGCAAAGAAGGCATTAAGTATCTCAGCCTTCTCCTCGTCCTTGGTTGCAAGGTTTCCCCCCGCATCCAGTAAGGGATGGACATTCTCTGTCACTCTCTTTTTGATGATGTATTTATAGAAAATTTTTTTGTTGTCCCTTATGTTAATTGCCAGGTTGAGTTCCAGCTGGGCTTTTGCCTTCCTGATTTTTTCTCTGTATGACCTAACACGATCTCTGTACTCCTCCTGTGTTGCCTGTCCCCTCTTCCAAAGGTGGTAAACCTTCCTTTTTTCCTTAAGTCCCATCAAGAGCTCTTTGTTCATCCAGGCCGGCCATTTTCCCCGCCCTTTGATTTTGCGCCTCATGGGGACAGCCTGCTCCTGGGCCTTTAGGATTTCCCTCTTGAAGAGCGTCCAGCCTTCCTGGGCTCCTTTGTCTCTCAGGACTACCTCCCACGGGACTCTCCCAACCAGGGTTCTGAACAGGCTAAAGTCTGCGCACCGGAAGTCCAAGATGGAGGTTTTGTTAACCCCCTTCCTTACCTCACTATGGATGGAAAACTTAACCATTTCATGGTCACTAAGCCCAAGACGGCCTCTGACCTCCACGTCCCCCACTAGCCCTTCTTTGTTTGTGAACAGTAGGTCTAGCAAGGCACCTCCCCTGGTAGGCTCACCTACCATTTGTGTCAGGAAGTTATCCTCCATACACTCGAGGAACCTCCTAGCCTGCCTGCTCTCTGCTGTGTTATATTTCCAGCAGATGTCTGGTAAGTTGAAGTCCCCAACTAGAACAAGGGCTGGCATTTGCGAGACTGCAGCCAGCCGCTTACAGAATACCTCATCAACCTGCTCATCCTGGTTGGGTGGTCTATAGCAGACTCCCAGCACAAAATCACCTCTGTTAGCCTTCCCTTTCACCCTTACCCATAAACACTCAACTTCTTCATCACTGGAGTCTATCTCTATAGAGTCAAACAGCTCCCTAACCTACAGAGCCGCACCCCCCCCCCCTTCCTTCCTTGCCTATTCCTTCTGAAGAGCTTATAGCCACTCATTGCAGCATTCCAGTCATGACCATCATCCCACCACGTTTCCGTGATGGCGACTATGTCGTAGTTGTCCTGCCGCACAATGGCTTCTAGCTCATCCTGTTTGTTGCCCATGCTACGTGCATTAGCGTAGATGCACTTAACCTGGGCTACTGATTTCACCCCCATCTTTGGCCCTTGACACTCAGGTTCATTACCAGCGGGCCTGGTTTTATCCCCTTCCCCCTTAACTTTCGGCTTAGAGCTCTGTCCATGAGCTTTGTTAACTCTTAGCCTAGTACCCTTTTCCCCTTCTAGGAAAGGGTTTTCCCAATGTTTTCTAGCAGTAATTTCTAAACTTCTATCACCTTTCTCTGATGAAATGTCAGAGTGGGAGTCCTCACTAATGTGGTCTCCTTCAAACCGTGTGTCGTGGTTTAGCCTCAGACGGCAACAAAGAACCACGTGCCGCTCGCTCGCGCCTTCCTAATACAGGAAGAATCGTAAGAAAAGGCAAGACTCTTGGGTTGAGACAAAGGCAGTTTAACAGGACAGCAAAGGGAACAGGCAAACAACAACAACAACAACAACAACAACAACAACACGGATAGGGGAATATACAAACGCGATTACGGAACCGCCGCTCCCTGCCGCTCGCCGGCCGGACCCGGGACGCCCCAGCCCGCTTTTAAGCAGCAACTTCCTGCCCCCTCCCCCGGCAGCTCAGGGTGGGCGTGGCTCACATGGCATGGAATACCAGGAAAAATTAACCCTATCCCCACCGGAACCAGGACATTATCCACCCCTTATTCCATACCATCTATGCCATGCCCAGCAGGTTCCAATGAATTGCCACCACTTTCCCCTGTTATATATATATATATGTATATACACACATATAATGCCCTTAGTTTATGGGCCATCCCTCCAAAGTGTCCGTTGAGTTCTTTTAATCCACGGCTTTGGGCTCCATCTGTTAGAACAGTCTCTCAGGGCAGGTGAGATGCTGGGTGGTGCTGGTCTGTTGCATGCTGTATTTTTCGGAGCTTGTGACTGGTGCACCTGGTGTGGCTCATGCATGCAGTCCGTGGGCTGAAGATGTAGATCTTGAGGAAACTGCTGGGCACCAGCTGCTGAGATCAGTTCTTATCCCATCATCCCTGTGCCTTACTTGTAGTACAACTGATAGCAATTATAGCAATGAGGACATACAGTGACAGTGTTACTTAGCAATTAACAGCACACAATCTGATTCATTGGCTATTCTCGCCCAAAATCAGATCCCCATGAGGTACACATCGGACTTCCCCATCCTGCCGCATCACCCACCAAGTGCACCCAGGTCCTTGGGCAAAAGCAATCCCACGGATGGGTTTGCCTTTGCCTGAGGCAGGACTAACCCAGACTGTCTTCCCTAGCATATTCTTCATGTGCACTACGGGGACTTTATCCCCTTCTACAGTACGTGGAAGTTTTGATTGGGCAGGGCCAGCCCGATTGTTAGATCCCCTGGTGTTAACTAGCCAGGTAGCGTTTGCTAAATGAGTATCCCAGTGTTTTAAAGTCCCACCACCCATTGCTCTCAGTGTAGTTTTTAACAGTCCATTGTATCGTTCTATCTTCCCAGAGGCTGGTGCGTGATAGGGGATGTGATACACCCACTCGATACCATGCTCTTTGGCCCAGGTGTCTATGAGGCTGTTTCGGAAATGAGTCCCGTTGTCCGACTCAATTCTCTCTGGGGTACCATGTCGCCACAGGACTTGCTTTTCAAGGCCCAGGATAGTGTTCCGGGCAGTGGCATGGGGCACAGGGTATGTTTCCAGCCATCCGGTGGTTGCTTCCACCATTGTGAGCACATAGCGCTTGCCTTGACGGGTTTGTGGCAGTGTGATATAATCAATCTGCCAGGCCTCCCCATATTTGTATTTCAGCCATCGCCCTCCATACCAAAGAGGCTTCAAACGCTTGGCTTGTTTGATCGCAGCGCATGTCTCACGTTCATGGATGACCTGTGCAATAGTGTCCATGGTCAAGTCCACCCCTCGGTCACGAGCCCATCTATATGTCGCATCTCTTCCTTGATGGCCTGAGGAGTCATGGGCCCACCGAGCTATGAATAGTTCACCCTTATGTTGCCAGTCCAGATCCACCTGAGCCACTTCAATCCTAGCGGCCCGATCCACCTGCTGGTTGTTCTGATGTTCCTCCGTGGCCCGACTCTTCGGTACGTGGGCATCTACATGGCGTACTTTCACAACCAGATTCTCTATCCGGGCAGCAATATCTTTCCATAGTTCAGCAGCCCAGATGGGTTTGCCTCTGCGCTGCCAGTTGCCCTGCTTCCACTGCTGTAACCACCCCCACAGAGCATTTGCCACCATCCATGAGTCAGTGTAGAGATAAAGTACTGGCCATTTTTCTCGCTCAGCAATGTCCAAAGCCAGCTGAATAGCCTTCACCTCTGCAAACTGGCTCGATTCACCCTGTCCCTCACTGGCTTCTGCAACGCGTCGTGTAGGACTCCACACAGCAGCCTTCCACTTTCGATGCTTTCCCACAATACGGCAGGACCTATCAGTGAAGAGGGCATATTTCTTCTCATTTTCTGGCAGTTTATTATATGGTTTATTATATGGCCTCTTCTGCACGCGTCACCTCCTCCTCTGGTGACATTCCGAAATCCTTGCCTTCTGGCCAGTCCATGATCACTTCCAGAATTCCTGGGCGACTGGGGTTTCCCATTCGAGTTCGCTGCGTGATCAGTGCAATCCACTTACTCCATGTAGCATCGGTTGCATGATGTGTGGTGGGGACCCTTTCTTTGAACATCCAACCCAGCACCGGCAGTCGAGGTGCTAAGAGGAGCTGTGCTTCTGTACCAACTACTTCCGAAGCAGCTCGAACCCCTTCATATGCTGCCAATATCTCTTTTTCTGTTGGAGTGTAGCGGGCTTCAGATCCTCTGTATCCACGACTCCAAAACCCTAGGGGTCGACCTCGAGTCTCCCCTGGTGCTTTCTGCCAGAGGCTCCAGGTAGGGCCGTTCTCCCCGGCTGCGGTGTAGAGCACATTTTTAACATCTTGTCCTGCCCGGACTGGCCCCAGGGCCACTGCACGGACTATTTCCTGTTTGATTTGTTCAAAAGCTTGTCGTTGCTCAGGACCCCATTTAAAATCATTCTTCTTCCGGGTTACTTGATACAGAGGGCTTGCAATTTGACTGTAATCTGGGATATGCATTCTCCAAAAACCCACAATACCTAAGAAAGCCTGTGTTTCCTTTTTACTAGTTGGTGGAGACATAGCTGCTATTTTGTTGATCACATCCATTGGGATCTGACGGCGTCCATCTTGCCATTTTATTCCTAAAAACTGGATCTCCTGCGCAGGTCCCTTGACCTTACTTCGCTTTATAGCAAAACCAGCGTTTAGAAGGATTTGGACTATTTTACTCCCTTTCTCAAAAACTTCTTCTGCTGTGTTTCCCCATACAATGATGTCATCAATGTACTGCAGATGTTCTGGAGCTTCACCCTGTTCCAGTGCAGTCTGGATCAGTCCATGGCAAATGGTGGGGCTGTGTTTCCACCCCTGGGGCAGTCGATTCCAGGTGTATTGGACGCCCCTCCAAGTGAAAGCAAACTGTGGCCTGCACTCTGCTGCCAAAGGGATTGAGAAGAATGCATTCGCTATATCAATCGCGGCATACCACTTGGCTGCCTTGGACTCCAGTTCGTACTGGAGTTCTAGCATGTCCGGCACGGCAGCACTCAGCGGTGGCGTGACTTCGTTCAGACCACGATAGTCTACAGTTAGCCTCCACTCTCCATTAGATTTTCGCACCGGCCATATGGGACTGTTAAAAGGTGAGCGAGTCTGGCTGATCACTCCTTGAACCTCTAGTTGACGAATCAGCTCATGGATGGGAATCAGAGAGTCTCGGTTAGTGCGATACTGCCGCCGATGCACCGTTGTGGTAGCAATCGGCACCTGTTGTTCTTTGACCCTCAACAACCCCACAACAGAAGAATCCTCCGAGAGACCAGGCAAGGCAGACAACTGTTTAACTTCCTCTGTCTCCAAAGCAGCTATGCCAAAGGCCCAGCGGTACCCTTTTGGGTCCTTAAAATACCCTCTCCTGAGGTAATCTATACCAAGGATGCATGGAGCCTCTGGGCCAGTCACAATGGGATGCTTTTGCCACTCATTCCCAGTTAGGCTCACTTCTGCCTCCAGTACAGTCAACTCTTGGGATCCCCCTGTCACCCCAGAAATACAAATGGGTTCTGCCCCTCTATAGCTTGATGGTATTAAAGTACACTGCGCACCCGTGTCCACTAGAGCCTTATACTCCTGTGGGTCTGATGTGCCAGGCCATCGAATCCACACTGTCCAATAAACCCGGTTGTCCCTTTCCTCCACCTGGCCGGAGGCAGGGCCCCCCTAATACTGGTCATAGTATCCATTACTCACTTCTTGCATAAATGACTTGGAAGTTCCTTCAAGAGGATCAGAAGCAAGATCAGGCCTTCTGCTTTGTCTGGGGAACGGCCCACTGGAAACTGGGGCGGCACTTTTCCTGGAGGGATCCCCTTTTGTGGTTGTCCTTCCTTGCAACTCCTGTACCCGTGTCCGCAGGATCGAAGTAGGTTGTCCATCCCACTTCCTCATGTCCTCTCCGTGGTCCCGCAGGTAGAACCACAGGGTGCCTCGTGGTGTGTACCCTCTGTACTCTCTCTCTTGAGTGGGGAAATGCCTGCTTCTAATAGCTGAGATGCTGGCCCGTGCAGGTGGGGAGTAGAACATATTCTCTTCAAGTTGCTGGACCTTCCGCGACAGTTTCTCCACAGCTGAGACAAGGGGGGAAGAGAGACTTTCTTCATATCGCCAGAGCCGGCCAGCTACCTCATCCACCGTTGGTCCCTCTTCACCTTTCCATTCCATTACTGCCAGGGAGTTGGCATATGACGATGGTGCGCTCCGTACAAACTTCCGCCACATGGGCCTTGTGCATCGCACCTCATCAGGGTCTGTGGGTAAGTCTGCATTGTCCAAGTCATAATAAATCATCTCCCGCACAGCTAATTCTCTCAGGTACTGGATACCTCTTTCCATGGTAGTCCACTTGCTTGGCTGACATACAACATCCTCACTGAAGGGGTACCTCTCCCTCACGCCTGACAGGAGTCGTTTCCAGAGGCTGAGGGCTTGGGTCTTTTTCCCAATTGCCTTGTCAATGCCGCCTTCCCTAGACAGGGATCCCAGCTGCCTGGCCTCCCTACCCTCTAATTCCAGGCTACTGGCCCCATTATCCCAGCACCGGAGCAGCCAGGTGACAATGTGCTCGCCTGAAAGTCGGCTGAAATCTTTTCGCATATCCCGCAGCTCACACAAGGATAGGGATCGAGTAATTATCTCTGGTTCTGCCTCTTCCTCCTGCTCTCGTGATGACCCTGGTTCATCATCATCTCTTACTAAGCGAACTGATTTCTTTGTGTACTTCTTCTTCTGTATGGGGGCAACTGATATCGGCACGGGTTGGTTCCCTGGTTCAGTGGCAGTGGCTGCTATGGGGGTTGGAGTAACTGCAGTGTCTACCACAGGGGTTGCAGTAGCCGCAGTGTCTGTCGCAAGGATTGCAGTAGCTACAGTGGCTGCCGCAGGGGTTGCAGTAGCCGCAGTGTCCACCGCAGGGGTTGCAGTAGCCGCAGGGGCTGCCGCAGGGGCTGCAGCAGCCGTAGTGGCTGCTGGTCTGGTTTCCATCTCTTCCCCTTGAGGGTGCTGCATAATTCTGAGCAGTGCCTGGTAGATACTGGCCAGGGCCCAGCACAGCGCGGTGAGTTGTGCCTCTCTAGAATAGCCACAGCATTTTCCCTTCAAATATTCTACCACTTTATCAGGGTCCTGTAATTGTTCAGGGGTGAAGTCCCAGACCATTGGAGGTGAGTAGTTCTCTAGGTACCTGCCCATGCTCTCCCACATGCCATGCCACCCCTGACTATCCAGCCTCGGAGCAGATCTCCGGGTGGTAGTCTTAAATAGTCGCTTAACCCTAAACAAGACCTGGAACGTATTCAGGAGACATAGCACTAGGAACACGCTGGTTTCAGTATCCCAAGGATATTCAAAATTCTCAAAAGCTGTCATACCTGACCCGAAGGAGAAAAGGGAGGCAAAAGGGCTGGGGAAATTATTAACAAATTCTGAGAGACGGTGTCCAATGTACGGACAGGACAGCAAAACCACATAAACACCCCAAAATAGCCGTCTGAACAGTGATGTTATCATATCATAAACAGATATCGCACAGGACAGCAGAATGACAATCCTCATCCCTCTTCCAGACATGGTAAACAGCATCGCAGGGAGTACATAAGCCATATAGGAATTTATGTAACACAGCCATGAGAACAAACCAAGCAACATGATGACCAGTGACTGTTTACCTAATAAAATAAATGCATACCAAAAAAAAAAACCAAAACCGTTTTTTTCCACGTTCTAGTTGGATTCTGTCGTTATCTCAACCCGTCGAGCCCCACGTTGGGCGCCAAAAAGGACTGTCCTGGTTTAGCCTCAGACGGCAACAAAGAACCACGTGCCGCTCGCTCGCGCCTTCCTAATACAGGAAGAATCGTAAGAAAAGGCAAGACTCTTGGGTTGAGACAAAGGCAGTTTAACAGGACAGCAAAGGGAACAGGCAAACAACAACAACAACAACACGGATAGGGGAATATACAAACGCGATTACGGAACCGCCGCTCCCCGCCGCTCGCCGGCCGGACCCGGGACGCCCCAGCCCGCTTTTAAGCAGCAACTTCCTGCCCCCTCCCCCGGCAGCTCAGGGTGGGCGTGGCTCACATGGCATGGAATACCAGGAAAAATTAACCCTATCCCCACCGGAACCAGGACATTATCCACCCCTTATTCCATACCATCTATGCCATGCCCAGCAGGTTCCAATGAATTGCCACCACTTTCCCCTGTTATATATATATATATGTATATACACACATATAATGCCCTTAGTTTATGGGCCATCCCTCCAAAGTGTCCGTTGAGTTCTTTTAATCCACGGCTTTGGGCTCCATCTGTTAGAACAGTCTCTCAGGGCAGGTGAGATGCTGGGTGGTGCTGGTCTGTTGCATGCTGTATTTTTCGGAGCTTGTGACTGGTGCACCTGGTGTGGCTCATGCATGCAGTCCGTGGGCTGAAGATGTAGATCTTGAGGAAACTGCTGGGCACCAGCTGCTGAGATCAGTTCTTATCCCATCATCCCTGTGCCTTACTTGTAGTACAACTGATAGCAATTATAGCAATGAGGACATACAGTGACAGTGTTACTTAGCAATTAACAGCACACAATCTGATTCATTGGCTATTCTCGCCCAAAATCAGATCCCCATGAGGTACACATCGGACTTCCCCATCCTGCCGCATCACCCACCAAGTGCACCCAGGTCCTTGGGCAAAAGCAATCCCACGGATGGGTTTGCCTTTGCCTGAGGCAGGACTAACCCAGACTGTCTTCCCTAGCATATTCTTCATGTGCACTACGGGGACTTTATCCCCTTCTACAGTACGTGGAAGTTTTGATTGGGCAGGGCCAGCCCGATTGTTAGATCCCCTGGTGTTAACTAGCCAGGTAGCGTTTGCTAAATGAGTATCCCAGTGTTTTAAAGTCCCACCACCCATTGCTCTCAGTGTAGTTTTTAACAGTCCATTGTATCGTTCTATCTTCCCAGAGGCTGGTGCGTGATAGGGGATGTGATACACCCACTCGATACCATGCTCTTTGGCCCAGGTGTCTATGAGGCTGTTTCGGAAATGAGTCCCGTTGTCCGACTCAATTCTCTCTGGGGTACCATGTCGCCACAGGACTTGCTTTTCAAGGCCCAGGATAGTGTTCCGGGCAGTGGCATGGGGCACAGGGTATGTTTCCAGCCATCCGGTGGTTGCTTCCACCATTGTGAGCACATAGCGCTTGCCTTGACGGGTTTGTGGCAGTGTGATATAATCAATCTGCCAGGCCTCCCCATATTTGTATTTCAGCCATCGCCCTCCATACCAAAGAGGCTTCAAACGCTTGGCTTGTTTGATCGCAGCGCATGTCTCACGTTCATGGATGACCTGTGCAATAGTGTCCATGGTCAAGTCCACCCCTCGGTCACGAGCCCATCTATATGTCGCATCTCTTCCTTGATGGCCTGAGGAGTCATGGGCCCACCGAGCTATGAATAGTTCACCCTTATGTTGCCAGTCCAGATCCACCTGAGCCACTTCAATCCTAGCGGCCCGATCCACCTGCTGGTTGTTCTGATGTTCCTCCGTGGCCCGACTCTTCGGTACGTGGGCATCTACATGGCGTACTTTCACAACCAGATTCTCTATCCGGGCAGCAATATCTTTCCATAGTTCAGCAGCCCAGATGGGTTTGCCTCTGCGCTGCCAGTTGCCCTGCTTCCACTGCTGTAACCACCCCCACAGAGCATTTGCCACCATCCATGAGTCAGTGTAGAGATAAAGTACTGGCCATTTTTCTCGCTCAGCAATGTCCAAAGCCAGCTGAATAGCCTTCACCTCTGCAAACTGGCTCGATTCACCCTGTCCCTCACTGGCTTCTGCAACGCGTCGTGTAGGACTCCACACAGCAGCCTTCCACTTTCGATGCTTTCCCACAATACGGCAGGACCTATCAGTGAAGAGGGCATATTTCTTCTCATTTTCTGGCAGTTTATTATATGGTTTATTATATGGCCTCTTCTGCACGCGTCACCTCCTCCTCTGGTGACATTCCGAAATCCTTGCCTTCTGGCCAGTCCATGATCACTTCCAGAATTCCTGGGCGACTGGGGTTTCCCATTCGAGTTCGCTGCGTGATCAGTGCAATCCACTTACTCCATGTAGCATCGGTTGCATGATGTGTGGTGGGGACCCTTTCTTTGAACATCCAACCCAGCACCGGCAGTCGAGGTGCTAAGAGGAGCTGTGCTTCTGTACCAACTACTTCCGAAGCAGCTCGAACCCCTTCATATGCTGCCAATATCTCTTTTTCTGTTGGAGTGTAGCGGGCTTCAGATCCTCTGTATCCACGACTCCAAAACCCTAGGGGTCGACCTCGAGTCTCCCCTGGTGCTTTCTGCCAGAGGCTCCAGGTAGGGCCGTTCTCCCCGGCTGCGGTGTAGAGCACATTTTTAACATCTTGTCCTGCCCGGACTGGCCCCAGGGCCACTGCACGGACTATTTCCTGTTTGATTTGTTCAAAAGCTTGTCGTTGCTCAGGACCCCATTTAAAATCATTCTTCTTCCGGGTTACTTGATACAGAGGGCTTGCAATTTGACTGTAATCTGGGATATGCATTCTCCAAAAACCCACAATACCTAAGAAAGCCTGTGTTTCCTTTTTACTAGTTGGTGGAGACATAGCTGCTATTTTGTTGATCACATCCATTGGGATCTGACGGCGTCCATCTTGCCATTTTATTCCTAAAAACTGGATCTCCTGCGCAGGTCCCTTGACCTTACTTCGCTTTATAGCAAAACCAGCGTTTAGAAGGATTTGGACTATTTTACTCCCTTTCTCAAAAACTTCTTCTGCTGTGTTTCCCCATACAATGATGTCATCAATGTACTGCAGATGTTCTGGAGCTTCACCCTGTTCCAGTGCAGTCTGGATCAGTCCATGGCAAATGGTGGGGCTGTGTTTCCACCCCTGGGGCAGTCGATTCCAGGTGTATTGGACGCCCCTCCAAGTGAAAGCAAACTGTGGCCTGCACTCTGCTGCCAAAGGGATTGAGAAGAATGCATTCGCTATATCAATCGCGGCATACCACTTGGCTGCCTTGGACTCCAGTTCGTACTGGAGTTCTAGCATGTCCGGCACGGCAGCACTCAGCGGTGGCGTGACTTCGTTCAGACCACGATAGTCTACAGTTAGCCTCCACTCTCCATTAGATTTTCGCACCGGCCATATGGGACTGTTAAAAGGTGAGCGAGTCTGGCTGATCACTCCTTGAACCTCTAGTTGACGAATCAGCTCATGGATGGGAATCAGAGAGTCTCGGTTAGTGCGATACTGCCGCCGATGCACCGTTGTGGTAGCAATCGGCACCTGTTGTTCTTTGACCCTCAACAACCCCACAACAGAAGAATCCTCCGAGAGACCAGGCAAGGCAGACAACTGTTTAACTTCCTCTGTCTCCAAAGCAGCTATGCCAAAGGCCCAGCGGTACCCTTTTGGGTCCTTAAAATACCCTCTCCTGAGGTAATCTATACCAAGGATGCATGGAGCCTCTGGGCCAGTCACAATGGGATGCTTTTGCCACTCATTCCCAGTTAGGCTCACTTCTGCCTCCAGTACAGTCAACTCTTGGGATCCCCCTGTCACCCCAGAAATACAAATGGGTTCTGCCCCTCTATAGCTTGATGGTATTAAAGTACACTGCGCACCCGTGTCCACTAGAGCCTTATACTCCTGTGGGTCTGATGTGCCAGGCCATCGAATCCACACTGTCCAATAAACCCGGTTGTCCCTTTCCTCCACCTGGCCGGAGGCAGGGCCCCCCTAATACTGGTCATAGTATCCATTACTCACTTCTTGCATAAATGACTTGGAAGTTCCTTCAAGAGGATCAGAAGCAAGATCAGGCCTTCTGCTTTGTCTGGGGAACGGCCCACTGGAAACTGGGGCGGCACTTTTCCTGGAGGGATCCCCTTTTGTGGTTGTCCTTCCTTGCAACTCCTGTACCCGTGTCCGCAGGATCGAAGTAGGTTGTCCATCCCACTTCCTCATGTCCTCTCCGTGGTCCCGCAGGTAGAACCACAGGGTGCCTCGTGGTGTGTACCCTCTGTACTCTCTCTCTTGAGTGGGGAAATGCCTGCTTCTAATAGCTGAGATGCTGGCCCGTGCAGGTGGGGAGTAGAACATATTCTCTTCAAGTTGCTGGACCTTCCGCGACAGTTTCTCCACAGCTGAGACAAGGGGGGAAGAGAGACTTTCTTCATATCGCCAGAGCCGGCCAGCTACCTCATCCACCGTTGGTCCCTCTTCACCTTTCCATTCCATTACTGCCAGGGAGTTGGCATATGACGATGGTGCGCTCCGTACAAACTTCCGCCACATGGGCCTTGTGCATCGCACCTCATCAGGGTCTGTGGGTAAGTCTGCATTGTCCAAGTCATAATAAATCATCTCCCGCACAGCTAATTCTCTCAGGTACTGGATACCTCTTTCCATGGTAGTCCACTTGCTTGGCTGACATACAACATCCTCACTGAAGGGGTACCTCTCCCTCACGCCTGACAGGAGTCGTTTCCAGAGGCTGAGGGCTTGGGTCTTTTTCCCAATTGCCTTGTCAATGCCGCCTTCCCTAGACAGGGATCCCAGCTGCCTGGCCTCCCTACCCTCTAATTCCAGGCTACTGGCCCCATTATCCCAGCACCGGAGCAGCCAGGTGACAATGTGCTCGCCTGAAAGTCGGCTGAAATCTTTTCGCATATCCCGCAGCTCACACAAGGATAGGGATCGAGTAATTATCTCTGGTTCTGCCTCTTCCTCCTGCTCTCGTGATGACCCTGGTTCATCATCATCTCTTACTAAGCGAACTGATTTCTTTGTGTACTTCTTCTTCTGTATGGGGGCAACTGATATCGGCACGGGTTGGTTCCCTGGTTCAGTGGCAGTGGCTGCTATGGGGGTTGGAGTAACTGCAGTGTCTACCACAGGGGTTGCAGTAGCCGCAGTGTCTGTCGCAAGGATTGCAGTAGCTACAGTGGCTGCCGCAGGGGTTGCAGTAGCCGCAGTGTCCACCGCAGGGGTTGCAGTAGCCGCAGGGGCTGCCGCAGGGGCTGCAGCAGCCGTAGTGGCTGCTGGTCTGGTTTCCATCTCTTCCCCTTGAGGGTGCTGCATAATTCTGAGCAGTGCCTGGTAGATACTGGCCAGGGCCCAGCACAGCGCGGTGAGTTGTGCCTCTCTAGAATAGCCACAGCATTTTCCCTTCAAATATTCTACCACTTTATCAGGGTCCTGTAATTGTTCAGGGGTGAAGTCCCAGACCATTGGAGGTGAGTAGTTCTCTAGGTACCTGCCCATGCTCTCCCACATGCCATGCCACCCCTGACTATCCAGCCTCGGAGCAGATCTCCGGGTGGTAGTCTTAAATAGTCGCTTAACCCTAAACAAGACCTGGAACGTATTCAGGAGACATAGCACTAGGAACACGCTGGTTTCAGTATCCCAAGGATATTCAAAATTCTCAAAAGCTGTCATACCTGACCCGAAGGAGAAAAGGGAGGCAAAAGGGCTGGGGAAATTATTAACAAATTCTGAGAGACGGTGTCCAATGTACGGACAGGACAGCAAAACCACATAAACACCCCAAAATAGCCGTCTGAACAGTGATGTTATCATATCATAAACAGATATCGCACAGGACAGCAGAATGACAATCCTCATCCCTCTTCCAGACATGGTAAACAGCATCGCAGGGAGTACATAAGCCATATAGGAATTTATGTAACACAGCCATGAGAACAAACCAAGCAACATGATGACCAGTGACTGTTTACCTAATAAAATAAATGCATACCAAAAAAAAAAACCAAAACCGTTTTTTTCCACGTTCTAGTTGGATTCTGTCGTTATCTCAACCCGTCGAGCCCCACGTTGGGCGCCAAAAAGGACTGTCCTGGTTTAGCCTCAGACGGCAACAAAGAACCACGTGCCGCTCGCTCGCGCCTTCCTAATACAGGAAGAATCGTAAGAAAAGGCAAGACTCTTGGGTTGAGACAAAGGCAGTTTAACAGGACAGCAAAGGGAACAGGCAAACAACAACAACAACAACACGGATAGGGGAATATACAAACGCGATTACGGAACCGCCGCTCCCCGCCGCTCGCCGGCCGGACCCGGGACGCCCCAGCCCGCTTTTAAGCAGCAACTTCCTGCCCCCTCCCCCGGCAGCTCAGGGTGGGCGTGGCTCACATGGCATGGAATACCAGGAAAAATTAACCCTATCCCCACCGGAACCAGGACACCGTGGCATGCTTTCCTCGGGTTTAACCTCGACAGGCCCAGTTATCTCCCCTTCCCCCCTCATATCTAGTTTAAAGACCGGTCAATGAGCCCTGCTAACTCCTGCCCCAAAATTCTTTTCCCCCTCTGGGACAGCTGTGTCCCACCTGACAATGGCATGCCAGGTGTCTCATATAGCCACCTATGTTCGAAAAACCCAAAGCCCTGCCTGTAACACCAGTCCCGGAGCCACAAGTTGATCTGTTGCCTCTTCCTATCAATTTCTTTATTCACAGTTGCCACTGGTGGGATAGAAGAGAAGACAACTTGTGTTCCTAACCCCTTGAGCTGCTGCCCTAAGGCTCTAAAATCTCTTTTAATTGATTTCGGCCTCCTCCTACCCATTTCATCACTACCCACCTGAAATACTAACAGGGGGTAATAATCAGTGGGGTTTACTAGGTCTGGGAGTTTGTTTGTCACATCCCTGACCCGTGCCCCAGGGAGGCAACAGACTTCCCTGTGTAGCGGGTCAGGGCGGCATATTGGTCCCTCTGCCCCCCTCAGCAGAGAGTCACCCACAACTATGACCTTTCTCCTTTTCCTTTTGGAGCTAGTAGTGAAGTTGGGTCCGCTGTGACGTGTACTTTCTGTCTTCTCTAGTCTTGGTGGGCCATCCTCCTCTCCATCGGCCAGTTCCTCTTGCAGGACCCCATACCTGTTCTGCAGGGGTAACTGGGAAGCTGGGAGAGGTTGGGAGGGGACTCGCCTGCTTCCTCGAGCAGGGACCTGTTTCCATTCCCCCTCTTCTCTGCGATCCTCTCCTGTTGCTTGGTGAGAAGAGGGGAGAGGGTCCTCCGATTTACACGGGTCCTCAACCTGTTCCCCTACTCTCAGGGAGTGGGCCCACCAGTCAATCTCTCTTTCACACTCCCTGATGCTCCTCAGCCTCTCTACTTCATCCTTCAGCTGGGCCACCAGGTTAAGCAGATCATTCACCTGTTCACATCTTATACAGGTGTTGTCTCCGCTACCCTCCATTGCCAGCGCCAGGCTCCGGCACTCTCTGCACCCAGAGGCCTGCACGCCCATATGTTTGTGTGGGGCCTTGGTCTGGGTGCCCACAGCTTTACTAAATGTAATAAATAGAATCATGTTTGTTAATCAAATCAGGCTTTCTTAAAGGCTGGTGAAAACTTACACTGTTTCTTCGACTCTTCACATACTTAAGTCGCAGGCATCCAGCGTGCTATCTGGTGCACTTTGATACCTCAAGGCCTAAATCACAGGCATCTGGTGTGTTTTAACACTTCAAAGGGAAGAGCTAAATTGTGAGATAAGCTGAAAAGCGTCTCCCCAAGGACACTGATAAAGATGAGGAGCCTTCAGCCCCACAACCATCAGGAGGCGGGACAAGACCGACCCCCTAGCAACACGTCGCTCAGACACAGAATATACCAGGATTGACACATATACGGGAACCAGAAGAGTATATAATCAACTACTTTCGGGAAGTGGGTGTGCGCCGTTGGCGGAGCAAAGACTCCCCGGCCACCCAGCGCTGTTTTGCTTGCTGCCGCTTGCTTAATAAACTAATTTGATTAATTGGACTGGTTCCTGTCAATTATTGGGCCACAATCTATAACACTAAACATAGCCTTTGATCTGGTAGCAACCATAGCTGAGTCCCCAGGAGCGACTGACCTTACCATGTACGCCAGTAGAAGCACTGGGCCCGGCCGGTACACACACCAGCTCAGCATTTCCCATGCTGCGTGCAGTCGCGTAAAGGCACTTCAGCTGGGTGCCCAGTGAAGCTGTCTCCCTGGCTGGAGCGTTTGCTTTTCCTTCCTGCTGCTCTTCAGGTGGTCTTCCTCTGGGGTGTTTTATCTGTGACTCCTCGGCTCCTCCCTCCTCAGGAGCCCCTGGCTCCTCCCCGTAAGACTTCCAGTGTGCTGCCGCATACCCAGCACATCTCGGAGCAACAGGTTGAGGGCCTTCACTAGTGAGCCACCCCTCAGACCTTGGAGCATCGTCCCTCGGCTTGTCACGAGCAAGCCGTGTGGCATCCCCCTCTCCCAACAAGCCTACTTTAAAGCCCGGTCAACGAGCCCCGCTAGCTCACAAGCAAAGACCCGCTTCCCCCTTTCAGAGAGATGAGCCCCGTCGATGCCAATGAGCCTGGTGCCGTGTAGGCCATCCCATTGTCAAAAAACCCAAAACTGTGGCGGTGACACCAGCCATGGAGCCACGTGTTGATAGATTGCGCACGTCTGTTCCTTACAGTGTCCCTGCCTGTAACTGGGAGAGCAGAAGAACAGACACCCTGCGCCCCAGACCGCCTTATTAACTTTCCCAAGGCCCTGAAGTCTCTCTGGATTGCTCTTGGGCCACGTGTCGCCACCTCGTCACCACCCATGTGAAAGAGCAACAGCGGGTAGTAGTCCGAGGGCCGAACCAGGCGGGGAAGTTTTCGAGTGACGTCCCTAACCCAGGCCCCGGGGAGGCAGCATACCTCCCTGTCAAGAGGGTCTGCCCAGCATATTGGGCCTTCTGTTCCCCTCAGAAGGGAGTCTCCTACTACTATACCCCGCCTCCTCTTCCTTGTAGAGGCAGTTTTTAAACTAAAAAGGGGGTAGGCCTTACTGCTCCCGGCATCTCTTCTGGTGTAGCCAAACCATCTCCCACGCCATCCATGGGTTGGCCTACCTCCCCAAGAGCCTCGTACCTGTTGTGCAGAGGCACCTGGTTAGGGGATGTGGGCAAGGAGGGAGTGCGCTTGCCTCCCCTATTACGGACTAGCCTCCATTCACTAGCCTCCTTTTGGCCACTGCCTTCAGTCTGGCAGGGGGGAGGTACCAGATCTCCTTCAGCTCGGGGTCTTTTTGGTGGCTCTTCTCGTTTTTCACTCAGGGAGGTCAGAGTCTGAGTCCACCAATCAATTTCTTTCTCACTCTCCCTGGTGCTCCGCAGCCGTTCTACTTCCTCTTTTAGCTCTGCTACCAGGCTGAGGACATCATCTACCTGGTGACACCTCACGCTGCTGTCACTGCTTCTACCATCCCCTGGCCCTGAGAGGTGAAGGCACTCCCTGCAGCCAGCGGCCTGGGTGGCTGCGTGCTTCCAGGGGAGCTCAGTTTGTACGGCCACGTCTGCTCTGGCAAGTGCAGAAGACTCAGGAGGCTGCATCCTTCGGGTAGAGACCATGGCTGAGCTTCCCTCCCGAGCGCTCCCGGGCAAACTGCTGCGCCGCGTTCCTAGGCCCGCCTTCTGAGGGGATGGGAGCTGGCTGCTGCCGCTGCAGGCTCCGCCCCGGCCTCGTCCGCCGCTCTCGCCGAGCTGCGGGTCCCTGCCGCTGCCCGGGCTTGTCCCGGCCTCAGAAAAATGCGGGAAAAGCCCCTTTTCGCCGCCATCGCCCGGCTCCGCTGCCGACATGCCGGCACCGCAGCTCTTTGTCTCGGCGAGGGACCAAGAGAGGTCTCCCACATCTACTGAGCTCCACTCAGTGTTAGTGACACCAGCACCAGGCCCCACGGGGCAGAGTTCCCGCTTTGGGGGAATAGGCCCCAAATTGGGATGGGAAAAGGGGGAAAAGGAGAAGGGGGAAGGGGCGGCTTTGGAAAGCGCTTTGACGTCTTCGAGAGAGACTCAGAGGGGAGGGCAAGCTTCCAAATCCTTTCTACAAACAGGCTTTCTTTGCATTTTAGAAACCTCATATGGCATAGACACGCTTCTGCATCTATTTACACATCTATATATACAAATTGTCTATTTACACTTCTATGGAATATCTACTAAGAGTTAGATCTATTTAGACTTAAACATTAACACTTCTTATACAGAACATCTAATTAGACTAGCTATCTGTTTGGACATACATTTTGACACTTGAATATCTCTTTATAAATAGGTCTGCTAAAAATCTTGTCATAGTCTAAGCTCCTTTATATCATACAAAATCACAGAATCCATACAGAGAGAGGTTTTTATTTGGAACTCCTTTTATCTATGTAAATGCTTATTATTTTTCAATAGATCTAAAAATGAAAGACTGTTCCCCTATTTCAATGCTTCACACCCAGACTTACAGGTTTTAACAGTTTTTAACCACCACACCACCAACCCCCGAATTTTCAGACATTTTGGGGCTGCCCGGCCCCAGCAAGGTGCAGCTGAGGAAAAGCCAGGGGCCTTGGCCGAGGAGGAGGAGTGGGAAGACAACAGCGACAAAGAGCTGTCCCAGGGGAAGACATCAGCATCCACACCATCTGGGTCAACGCCTCCGTCCCGGAGCTCTTCCAGGACACCCACGCTGGTCCCCAGGAGGAGTCCGGCCGGCCCAGCCGCCTGGGCACAGAGGTAGCAGGAGACATAGCTGGAGACCTGCAGAGCGTGTCCCCTGCCTCGGCTGGTCCCACGGATGCTGAGCTGGCAGCTTGTGCTCTGGATGGAGCTCCTGAGCAAGAGGGGCACCACACGCCTCCGGCTCCCACGGCTGAAGAGGAGGCAAAGGCACCAGGTTCTCCTGTCTCCAGCGAGCAAGCCCCAGCAGCACAGAGAGAGGGGCAGGAACCTGCCCCATATAGCCCCCCGTCCTACAAGTCTCTGGAGGACATGGCCCTGTGCATGGTGAAGGAGCTATGGTTGCGATGGTCCTCATTTGCAGCATTGTTCCTGGCGCATGGTCAGCGCTATGGTTGCGATCCGGCACAACCTGGCAAAAAGCAAGGCTGCGGCAACAGCAGCAACACCAGCAGCAGCAGCTTAGGACACTGAGTCTCCCTCAGCTGGGGAGCCTCGGGGAGAGGCCAGCACAGCCCCTCTCGTCCCAGCGGCACGTGAAACTGGAGAAAACATGGCTTCTGCCTTGTCTGAAGACCACTACGGTGGGACCAGCACAGCCACTGTCTTGCTGGCAGTGCACACGGATGAAGCGGCTGCTTCCGTCCTTGAAATCTCTCCGGCAGAAGCTGGCACTCCCCAGTTTGCCCCAGTAGCGCAGGCAGAGAGGCAGGAACCTGCGCCGCGCAGCCCCACAGCCTACAGGTCTCTGGAGGACATGGCCCTGTGCATGGTGACGGAGGCTCCGGTCAGCGCTATGGTTGTGATCTGGCACAACCCTGCAAAAAGCAAGGCTGCGGCAACAGCAGCAACACCAGCAGCAGCAGCAGCTCAGGACATCGAGTCTCCCTTGGCTGGGGAGCCTCAGGGGGATGCCAACACAGCCCCTCTCACCGCAGCAGCGGACAGCCAAGGAGACGCAGCAGCTTCCCTCGTGCCCCTCGGCACCAGGTGAGGACGTCCTAGGTAGATCCCCAAGCTGAGGGCAGACCTGGCCCGGCCGTCCCGGCGAGCGGCAACCAGGGCAGGCTGGCAGCACTGCAGACACGGGGACTGGCCCTGCCCTGGCCACCCCTCCCTGGGGAAAGCCCTCAGTGGCGAGGGGCTGGCAGGAGCTGGCCCCTTGCCCACCCAGCCCCTCGCCTACAGCTCTCCTCCCCCCACAGGCATCGCCACCCTCCAGCACGCCCCGGCTCCATGGCCTTCCCTCTTCAGGAGGGCGCTCGAGCCTCTGCGCAGGGCCTTCCGCTGCTCCTGCATCACAGGACAGGAGCAGCAGTAACGCCCTGCTGCCAGTGCCAGGCGGGTCCCCGGAGAGCCTTCAACCCACCAGCAGACCAACGCTCCCATCCAACTTGGTCTTCTCTGCAAACTGACTGAGGCTGCACTCGATCCCCTCCTCCAGATCGGCGATAAAGACATTAAACAGAACTGGCCCCAGCACCGAGCCCTGCAGATCACTGTGACCGGCCGCCAACTGGATTGAACGCCATTCACCACAGCACTCTTTGCGCCCGGACACTCAGACGGTTTTTCACCCAGCGAAGCGTACGCCCATCCAAGCCACGGGCAGCCAGTTTCTCCAGGAGAACGCTGTGGGAAACCGTGTCAAAGGCTTTACTAAAGTCTAGGTAGGCAACAGCCACAGCCTTTCCCTCGTCCACTACGCAGGTCACCTTGTCATAGAAGAAGATCTGGTCAGTCAAGCAGGACCTGCCCTTCATAAACCTATGCTGATGGGGCCTGATGGCCTGGTTGTCCTGTATATGCCGCCTGATGGCACTCAAGAGTATCCGCTCCATAACTTTTCATGGCACATCATCGCTGCCCCGGTGACACCGCAGTGTCCCAAATGACATCACCACCCCCGCAGGCACACACACACACCCTTTTCTTATTCCCCCAAAAAAAGGAACAAAACGACCAGACCCAGGGCTGGCCCCTTCCCCTCAGGGGGGCTCTGCCACCGGCTGCAAACCTGGGCTGGGGCATCTCTCGAGCAGCACGAGACACATACAATGAGGCACCTGGAAAACAAAAATCCCCAATTAGAGTTCAGCGTGCGAAAAAAATAGCACAGAAGAGAGTAGAGGAACTCCGTCAGACCGAGGGATGGGACAGCAGCTGAGCTACAGGAGGATTCTAGGCAAACATCTCAGCTCCAAATACAGCACAACCTTCAAAAGCCAGCGCCAGCTCAACTCTTAAAGTCAGGATTAAGACTAACCGATGCCATTTTGAACACGTCCTTAGCGTAACGGCGAACCCTCCGGCTGGCGCTGGGAAACGCCGGGCCCCTTCCTCCCAGCGTGGCCGCAGGGAGATCCATCGCCTTGCGTGCGGGGCGGCAGGAGCGGGCTGGGCCGTAACCAGAATCGATGCCGACGGAGCCACCGCCGCAGCTACAGCCCTCACGCTGCTGCCGCTGCCCACCTCGCTCGCTGGGTCGATGCAGCTAAGAGGGACGGGTCAAACCCTGAATAGCAAAAAGGAACAATAAAGAACAAAGCTCGGTTGTTCGCTTCACGTCGAAAAGGTGTGCCCACGTTTACATACACTCATTAAAAATACTTACACTCTGAAAGTATTCGACTTTCCTCTGGCACCAGTTTAGCTCGCACAGCTGTGAGTTGATACCATTACAGTAGCTCTCTCCAAAATACAGAGTTATAATTGGACTATAGGGTTTTTTCCGTGCCACGCAAGGAGGAGGGACATCCAGCCAGCTGCACTGCCCGAGAGAGATGCTACTGGGCTGCCGGGGAAACGCGCCACTGAAAGCCAGACAGAAAGAAAGTACTTCAGAGCACGCCGCCCAAATATCAGGAAAAACCCCACAACAATGCCTTACATTCGGCTGCCTCTCTTTTTAAAGCTTTAGAACTAACCCCCGACTGCTTAAGGGCACCTCCTAAACTGTATGCTACAGCTAGACCCCCCGGCAGCGCTCCCTGGGTCCGGCACTTCGAGGGCAGGGCGGGCCGGGCCCAGCCGCCCCCCTCCGAGCCCAGCGCCGCCCGGCGTCCCCCCCATCCCGAGTGCCCCCGGCCCCGGCGGCAGCACCCGGGGCCCTTCCCCGCCCCTGCGGCCACTGCGACCCGCCTGCCGCCGCCGGAACCCCCCGGGACGCCTCTGCCCGACCTGCGCCGCCCGCCCGCAATTAACACCGCGGCGGGGAGAGGCCCAGAGGTGTAAAAACCTGCTGTGCTCTGGGCTGGGCTGGCCACTACGCGAACGACACGCGCTCTCTTTAACCTCTCTCCCCTCCCAGAAGAGAAGGGAGAGAGAATAAGGCAGACGGAGGCTTATGGGTCGGAAAGAAGCTGAACGACTTTAATGAAATCTTAACAGTAACGATAAAAGATGACCATTCTAATAAAAAAGGGAAAAATACAATATATGCAAACCCAGTATCAGAGTCCTCCTCGGACGCCGGCCACTGAAGGAAGAGGCTGACCCGTTGCTCCCTCAGCGTTTATGCTGAGCACGATGCCCATGGGATGCAATACCCCCGTGGTCAGCTTTGGGTCACCTCTGCCCTCGTCGGCCACCACTGAGCACCTCCATCCTCCTCCTGCCCAGCAGCACCTCCCCACCAGCAGCTACCGCCACCTGCCGCAGGCCCCTCAGATCAACCCCCGCAGCCCCTACAGATCTCCCCTGGGCTTTACCCCCAGCCCTGCCCCACACTTTCCCCCACGCCTGCCCCAAAACCCTCCCTCGCAGCACCTCCCAGCCCTGCCCCATACATCCCCACGGCATTTGGCCTTGTCGAACCTCACGCCATTGGCCTTGTCCCATCGATCCAGCCTGTCCAGGTCCCTCTGCAGAGCCTTCCGACCCTCCAGCAGATCGACACTCCCGCCCAGCTCGCTGTCCTCTGCAAGCTGACTGAGGGTGCACTCGATCCCCTCCTCCGGGTGGTCGATAAAGACATGAAACAGAACCGGCCCCAGCACCGAGCCATGGGGAACACCACTGTGACCGGCCGCCAGCTGGACTGACCTCCATTCACCACCACGTACGCCCATCCACGCCACGGGCAGCCAGTTTCTCCAGGAGAATGCTGTGGGAAACTGTGCCAAAGGCTTTACTAAAAAGTCTAGGTAGGCAACATCCACAGCCTTTCCCTCGTCCACACCACCCCTTTCCTCCCTGGACCAAAGAGCCCATGGGGACGGCCAGAGAGCAGAGGCCCTGCGGGGAGGGCAGTCTCAGTCAGAGCAGCTGCTCAGCTCCCACCCAGATGCGAGCACCGCGCAGCCCCCAGCTCTCAGAAGGTTTCAAAAACCACAGGGCTGCTTCTTGAAAACGTCCCCATTCCTAAAGGCACGGATGCTTCCCCTTCCCAGAGGGGCCAGCCCAGAGCAGGCAGAACCGCAGGCAGCGGAGCCAGAACTGATGCCGGCACTGGAGCGTCACTGTGTGGGAAGGCAGCTGCCTGCAGAGGACACCAAGGCCTCTTTGCTTCAGCCAGCAGCCCCCAACAGCAGGAGAGATCCCCCCGCCTGGTGTCCCCGCAGGCTGACGTTGCTGAGGACGGCGAGACGGGTGCGACGAGAGCTGGCACCAGGTGCCGTGGTGAAGGCCTTGCGCTTGGGCTCCTTGAGGAGCACCCCTGGAGAAGGGCAGGGAGAGAGCGGCCACGGGCGCACCTGGGGACACCTGCGTGTCACACAGCAACCCTGGCACACCCGGAGGAGCCAGACAGGAGCAATGCCTGGGGACAAGGCCCAGGGCGGGGGCACCCCGAGCTGCTGAGCGCCCCCAGGACGGAGCTCTGCAGAGGCCGCTGCCGCCGGGCTGGGTGGGAGCTGTTGGCTCGGGCCTGGCAGGGCCCCCGCCAGGGCAGAGCAGGGGCTGCCCCACGCCGGTCCCGGCCGGTCCCGGCCGGTCCCAGCTGGTTCAGAGCCACGGCACAGCTGGTCCCAGCCGGTCCCAGGCGTGGGCATCTCCATGGCCACCACCAGGGCTCTGTGATGCGGTCGCCGCATCATACGGAGGCCATTGTGACGCCGGTGACCGCGGGGGTATTTAAGGAGCGAGAGCCCGGGGGTACCCACTCCCAGGAGAGCAGCTCCCTCGGGAGGGAGCATCTCCCCTGGGTGACCATGGCAGATCGACGGCTGAGGACGCCGAAGATGCCGATGGAAGAGGAGGCGAACGCCCACTCCCAGCCCGACAAGGGGCTGCCGAGCCTGCAGAAGAGGCGCCAGGTGAGGGACGGGGCAGGAGGGAGAGGCCGGTGGTGGGACGGGGCCGCTCGGAGCTGCCTTGCTGCCGGGGCCGGGCTTGCTGGCATGACTGGCATGACTGACTTGTAGGATGGCATGACTGGATGGAGAGATGAGGGGAGGGCAGTGGATTTTGTCTACCTTGGCTTCAGCAAGGCTTTCGATACGCTCTCCCACAGCATCCTCACAGGGAAGCTTAGGAAGTGTGGCTTAGAGGAATGGAGAGTGGGAGGGCTTGAAAAGTGGTTGAAAGGTAGAGCTCAGAGGGCTGTGATCAGGGGCACAGAGTCTAGTTGGAGGTCAGTGACGAGTGGTGTTCCCCAGGGGTCAGTACTGGGTCCAGTCCTGTTCAATATATTCATCAATGACCTGGATGAAGGGACTTGCACCCTCAGCAGGTTTGCTGACACTACAAAGCTGGGAGGGGTGGCCGACACACCGGAAGGCTGTGCCGCCGCACAGCGAGACCTAGACGGGCTGGAGAGTTGGGCAGAGAGAAACCTTATGAAAGTCAATGAGGGGAAGTGTAGGGTGCTGCACCTGGGGAGGAGTAACCCCATGCACCCGTCCAGGTTGGGGGCTGACCTGCTGGAGAGCAGCTCTGCAGAGAGAGACCTGGGAGTCCTGGTGGGCAACAGGATGACCGTGGGCCGGCCAATGTGCCTTTGTGGCCAAGAAGGTCAACGGCATCCTGGGGTGCACCAAGAAGAGCGTGGCAAGCAGGTCGAGGGAGGTCCTCCTCCCCCTCCACTCTGCCCTGCTGAGGCCGCATCTGCAGTACTGTGTCCAGTTCTGGGCTCCCCGGTTCAAGAAGGACAGGGAACTGCTGGAGAGGGTACAGCAAAGGGCTACCAAGATGATGAGGGGACTGGAACAGCTCTCTTAGGAAGAAAGGCTGAGGGACTCGGGTCTTTTCAGTCTGGAAAAAAGAAGACTGAGGGGGGACCTTATCAATGCTTAGAAATACTCAAAGGGTAGGTGTCAGGAGGACGGGGCCAGGCTCTTTTCAGGCTGGGCACAAACGGGCAGCAACTTGAAGATAGGAAGTTCCATCTAAACATGAGGAGGAACTTCTTGACTTTGAGGGTGACAGAGCACTGGAATGGGCTGCCCAGAGAGGTGGTGGAGTCTCCGTCTCTAGAGACATTCGAAACCCGCCTGGACGCGTTCCTGTGCAACCTGCTCTGGGTGACGCTGCTCTGGCAGGGGGTTGGACTAGCTGATCTCCAGAGGTCCCTTCCAGCCCCTATCATTCTGTGATTCTGTGGGGGCCGCTGTGCCAAGGCAGCCACCTCCACCCCAGGCCTTCTCCTCCTCCTGCCCACAGGTGGCCCACAGGCAACCAGAGGTAGCGCCGCAGGGCAGGCAGAGCCCGGCCTCGTCCCTCCATGGGGACAGGCTGCCACGGCTCCCCTGCCCAGAGAGTTTGCAGGCCGCTGGGAGGCGCCGCGCACAGGTAGGGAGCCCGCGGGAGACGGGGCCAAACGTCCTCCCAACGCCGGGAGCTGCCGATGGGCAGGCGGGACATGCAGGAGGGGACAGGCGGGCTCGGCCCCCGTCACAAGCTGGGTCCACCGAGCCATGCCCAGCAGGATGCCCGGGCATGCCAGGGCTCCCGCGAGTCACCGTGGGCTGCGAGGGGCCCAGTCCTCTCCCAGCTGTCTCTGGGACTGGCAGCAGCCGCCTGCGGGGACGAGCGCTGCCCGGGGGGCTGGCGGGGGAGCCCAGCCCGGCCGCAGGAGCTCTTCCAGCTGGGCCGTGGGGACCAGGGCCAGAGTCACACAGCCTCTCTCCTCGGCTTCTCTTGCAGTCGGACAGCGTGGTGCGCAGCAAGGCACTGCCCTGCAGCAGGGTGGTGCTGCAGGAAGACACGCAGCCCAGGCAGGCAGGGACAGCCGGGCACGCCACCGCCGCTCGGCCAGCAAGACGCGCCAGCAGCTGCTGCAAGCTGCCGCCTCTGCCACCAGCACCCTCGACTCCTTCTGCCGCGGGCTGGGAACCAGCCAGCAGCACTGCAGCCAGCGGCTGCCTACGGCCGGTCCCACCTGCTCGGGGCATCAACGGTGAGCGGGGCAGACCTGCGAGGGTGAGGACGTTCAGGCCTGCCCAGCAGCTCCCTCCAGCCTACAGAGGAGCTATAAAGGACACGGCCCGGTGCCTCACGAGTGAGGTCCTGGCCAAGGTTTTCCTTGGAAGCGGGGGACCCAGCCAGCAGCCAGCAGCACCACGGGGAAGGGCTGAGGCCATGACACCAACATCAGACAAGGACAAGATCCTGTCCATCAAGACAGAGTCCCTGGAGGAGCTGGAGAGGAGCTGCCTGGCCCGCACCAGGCGCAGCCTGGCCCAACTCAGGAATGCCACCCTGCAGTGGCAGCAGGACAGCCCGGAGGGAAAGCCAGGGGCCTTGGCCGAGGAGCAGAAGTGCAAAGACAGCAGTGACAAGGAGCTATCCCAAGGGGAAGACACCAGCATCCACACCATCTGGGTCAACGCCTCCGTCCCGGAGCTCTTCCAGGACACCCACGCTGGTCCCCAGGAGGAGTCCGGCCGGCCCAGCCGCCTGGGCACAGGGGTGGCAGGAGACATAGCTGGACACCTGCAGAGCGCGTCTCCTGCCCTGGCTGGTCCCACGGATGCTGAGCCGGCAGCTTGTGCCCTGGCCGGAACTCCTGAGCAAGAGGGGCACCGCACGCCTCTGGCTCCCACGGCAGAAGAGGACGCAAAGGCAACCGCTTCTCCCATCCTCAGCGAGCAGGCCCCTGCAGCAGAAGTAGAGAGCTGGGCACCTGCCCCATACACCCCCCCAGAGTACGAGTACGAGGCTCTGCAGGACACAGCGCTGAGCATGGTGAGAGAGGCTCTCATCAATTCTGTGCTTGTGAACCAGTGCTTGCAGGCACCTGCCCCATACACCCCCCCAGAGTACGAGTACGAGGCTCTGCAGGACACAGCGCTGAGCATGGTGAGAGAGGCTCTCATCAATTCTCTGCTTGTGAGCCAGCGCTTGCAGGCACCTGCCCCATACACCCCCCCAGAGTACGAGTACGAGGCTCTGGAGGACACAGCGCTGAGCATGGTGAGAGAGGCTCTCATCAATTCTGTGCTTGTGAGCCAGCACATGCAGGCACAAAATGTGGATGCGGCAACAGCAGCAACACCACTTGCAGCGCCACAGGACAGGGAGTCTGCCTCGGCTGCAGCAGAGGCAGAGGGGCAGGCACCTGCCCCATACACCCCCCCAGACTATAAGGACGAGGCTTTACAGGACACAATCCTGAGCATGGTGAGAGAGGCTCTGATAAATTCTGTCCTTGTGAGCCAGGAAAAACTGGCAAAACGCAAGGCTGCAGCAACAGCAGCAACACCACCAGCAGCAGCTCAGGACACCGAGAGCCAGGCACCTGCCCCACACGGACCCACAGCCTCCGACGAGGCTCTGCACGACACAGCCCTGTATATCGTGACGGAGGTCGTGGGCAAGGCTGTGCTTGTCACCCAGCACGACCGGGCACAACGCATGGACACCGTGGCAGCAGCAACACCTGCAGAACCTTGGGACACCGAGTCTGCCTTGGCTGGAGAGCCTCAGGGAGAGGGCAACACGGCCCCTCTCACCCCAACAGCCCTCGGTGGCGAGGGGCTGGCAGGAGCTGGCCCCTTGCCCACCCAGCCCCTCGCCTACAGCTCTCCTTCCCCCACAGGCATCGCCACCCTCCAGCATGCCCCAGCTCGATGGCAACAGCCCTCCCTCTTCAGGAGGGCGCTCAAGGCTCCGCGCAAGGCCTTCTGCTGCTCCTGCATCACGGGAGAGAAGGAGCAGTAGTGCCCTGCTGCCAGTGCCAGGCGGGTCCCCGGAGATGGCGCCTGGCCTTGAGCCTGCGCAGCGTCCAGAGGGAGTGGCACGGGCAGGCAAGCAAGGGATGGGTGCATGGACGGCACCCCAGGCATTCAGCTGCCCTGAGGACAGCGTGCTGCCAGCCTCTGCTCGGCTGTGGCTGTTTTCTGAGGTCAATAAAAGATGATGATTTTACCCCAGTGCTCGTCTGTACCTGGTCCGTTGCAGGAGAAAGACAGCTATTGACCAACAACCCCAGGTCCTTTTCCACCAGGCAGCTCGCCAGCCACTCTTCCCCAGGCCTGTAGTGCTGCATGGGGTTGTTGTGACACAATTGCAGGACCACAGCCTAGGAGGCTCTGCAGGACATGGCCCTGTGCATGGTGACAAAGGCTGTGGTCAGTGCTATGGCTGTCATCCAGCGCAACCTGGCCCAAAGCACCCAGGCTCTCGGCAGGGACACCTCCCACTAGACCAGGCTGCTCAAAGCCTCATCCAGCCTGGCCTTGAACACCTCCAGGGATGAGGCATTGACAGCTTCCCTGGGCAACCTGTTCCAGCGCCTCACCACCCTTACAATACAGAAATTCTTCCTGATATCCAATCTAAATCTGCCCTCTTTCAGTTTGAAGCCGTTACCCCGTGCCCTATCATTACACTCCCTGATAAAGAGTCCCTCCCCATCCTTCCTCTAGGCCCCCTTTAGGGACTGGAAGGCTGCTCTAAGGTCGCCCCGGAGCCTTCTCTTCTCCAGGATGAACATCCCCAACTCTCCCAGCCTGTCCTCATAGCATAGGCGCTCCAGCCCTCTGATCATCTTCGTGGCCCTCCGCTGGACCCCTTCCAACAAGTCCACGTCCTTCTTGTGCTGAGGACTCCAGAGCTGGACGCAGTACTCCAGGTGGGGTCTCACCAGAGCGGAGCAGAGGGGCAGAATCACCTCCCTCGACCTGCTGGCCACGCTTCTTTCGATGCAGCCCAGGATGCGTTGGCTTTCGGGGTTGCAAGCGCGCATTGCCTGCTCATGTTGAGCTTCTCGTCCACCAGCACCCCCAAGTCCCTCTCCTCAGGGCTGCTCTCAAGCCATTCTCCGCCCAACCTGTAGGTGTGCCTGGCATTGCCATGACCCAGGTGCAGGCTCTTGCACTTGGCCTGGCTGAACTTCATGACGTTCACACAGGCCCACCTCTCGAGCCTGTCCAGGTCCCTCTGGATGGCGTCCCTTCTCTCCAGTGTGTCGACCGTGCCACACAGCCTGGTGTCGTCAGCAAACTTGCTGAGGGTGCACTCAATCCCACTGTCCATGTCACTGACAAAGACGTTAAACAGCACTGGTCCCCGTACTGACCCCTGAGGAACAGCACTCGTCACTGGTTTCCATGTGGACATTGAGCCATTGACTGCAAGCCTTTGAGTGTGGCCATCTAGCCAGTTCCTTATCCACCGAGTGGTCCATCCATCAAATCCATGCTGTTCCGATTTAGAGACCAGGACGTCGTGCGGGACAGCGTCAAACGCTTTGCGTAAGTCCAGGTAGATGCTGTATCTACCAATGTGGTGGCAACATCATAGAAGGCCACCAAATTTGTCAGGCACGATCTGCCTTTGGTGAAGCCATGTTGGCTATCACCAATCACCTTCTTATTTTCCATGTGCCTTAGCAGAGATTCCAGGAGGATCTGCTCCATGACCCTGCCGGGCACAGAGGTAAGACTGACCGGTCTGTCGTTCGCTGGGTCATCCTTTTTTCCCTTTTTGAAATTGGGACCCTGCCTTTGCATTCTGCAACTTGGGTGCTGTAGTTGGAGCCCTTGCCGGTGAAGACCGAGGCGAAAAAGTCATTCAGCACCTCAGCCTTCTCCATACCCTGCGTGACCAGGTCTCCTGCCTCCTTCCTGACAGGGCCCACGTCTTCCCTAGTCTTGCCTTTACCCCTGACGTACTTAGAGAAGTTTTTTCTTGCTGTCCTTGGTGCCCCTAGCCAGATTTAATTCTCTCTGGGCTTTAGCTTGCCTAATCTGGTTCCCGGTCACTCGGACAGTTTCTCTGTATTCCACCCAGTCAACCCGTCCTTACTTCCACCCTCTGTAGGCCTCCTTTTTGCTTTTGAGCTTGTCCAGGAGCTCTTTGTTAATCCGCGCAGGCCTCCTGGCATTTTTGCCTGACTTCCTCATTCTTGGGATGCACCGTTCCTGAGCTGAGCTTGGAGGAGGTGATCCTTGAATAGTAACCAGCTCTCTTGGGCCCCTCTTCCCTCCAGTACCTTTTCCCATGCTACCCTGCCAAGCAGGTGCCTCAAGAGGCCAAAGTCTGCTCTCTTGGAGTCCAGGGTAGTGAGCTTGCTGCGTGCTCTCCTCGCTGCCCCGAGGATCTTGAATTCTACCATTTCATGATCACTGCAGCCGAGGCTACCCTTGAGCTTGACACTCGCCACCACCTCCTCCTTGTTGGTAAGGACAAGGTCCAGCGTAGTTCCTCTCCTTGTTGGCTCCTCTACCATTTGAGGAAGAAAAAACGTGTCCAGAAATACCCCAACTGCGCAGCAGGTTGTTTAGCCAGTCCCATTCATTATCGATCTATAGCTGATTAAACCCTTTGTTCAAGTGCTGGATACTTTTATGGATAGACTCAGAGTGGTCAGAAAGATTCATACAACACATACCTTCAAAATCTTCACACCCGTGGCCTTGCGCTAAAAGCAAAAAATCAACGGCAGCTCTATTTTGCAGCGTAGCATGCCGAATAGAATCTACATCTGCTAATAACCCACTTAACGCTCACGACGTGGCATTGGTCTGTTTAGCCAGCCAACACCCTATTTTATTCAGCGTATTTAGTGCCGTTGCTGTTCCTAGCGAAGGGAGAATACTTAGCCCTATTCTTTGTCCGAGCTTCGGGAATGTTATACGGTCGTCACAGGATGGAGTAAAGGTATGAACTGTTCTCTTGGCGCTGTGGTTACTGTGTGCTCTGCTCACTGTGTCTTTGGCCGCACGCAGGCCTCTGCTCGTAGATCTGCCCCATCTCCCCCTTTTTTGTTTAACACCAGACCATTTATTAACAAGGTCGCCATGACTGGTGCTTCTACTCGTCGTGACGCTCTTAGCAGGTTATGTACTGAACACAATTAAAAACAGAATCAAAAAGAACCCTGCTAAGGCAATAAATACCCAGATTCCTAAATTTAGCCCAGAAAGCCAATTTCGTTGGATTTACCCACGAGAAATCCTTTTGTAATATTTCAAATACATTGCGGTTCATTAAGTCTTGAATCTTTAGTATTTGAGCTTTTAGCTGATCATGGAAAGGACGAATATTTTGTTGCAACGACATGTCAAAAGCACCTTGGAGATGGTGTTTAACCATTTCCCAGCCATGTAGCAACGTATTCCAGGGGAGAGATGTAACACAAAGTCTTCGAGAGTTGTACTCCCAACCACAATACAGAGAAAGACGTGTTTTTAACGCATTTTGCTGATCCCCTATCCATATTACTGCTGTTTTATACCCTACTCGCGTTAAATTTACACAATAAGATTGATTACGTTCTTGTATACTTGCATTTTGAGCCGAAGCAAACATACGGATGAGAAGTACAAATCATTACAGAATTGTCTTGCTCACAACTTCTATTTGTTGTAGTATTATCTGTGGTTAGCATGCACCCCGATTTAAGGTGCTTATAATACACCTTCGGTTGTTCAGGCCATTCAACAGTTCTTACGAAATGTCGCTCTACTGCTGTGGATGACAAAGAAGACATGTTTAGAAAATTTAAAACATGAGAGCGTATGTGGACAATAAAATAAGGAAACTGTCTTTTTCATAAAAGCACCATTAATTGCAGTAAAAGATTAAATAACAATTGGTTCTCTACTTGTTTTATAAATGCTCCTTCCAGTCTTTGAACAATACCAGGACCATATTGAGAGTCTGCCACTACGTTTAACGGTTCCTGTTGATATAAGTCAAAAGCCTTTACTGTGTCCCTGAACCATCTCCAAACACCGTACGGGTGCCAGCAAGAGGCTTTGGTGCTAGCAGGATGCACGGCTGTAAAGGAATTTGTGAAAGTGACTGTAATAGTCTGTGCCAGGGGAAAGAATAATTTATTTGCCCAATATAGTGTCCTAAGGCAATTTGCAGGTTAAGACTTTGTGATAACCACGGGTCAAGGTCGTCCTTTTTGACGGGGACGTGTATGTGGCTTGGATCCATTCCAGAAAGCTGCTGACAGCCCAAACGACCCTGGGAAAACAATCGTGGTAACATTTCAATCATCATAGTTACTGGTTTTGAAAAGGTATGTGGCAAAAATACCCACTCTAATGCAGTCAGGCTCTTTGCGAGTGCATCATCCCACTGTCCTATCAGGGCGTAAGGTTGAAATTCCTGTAGGAAGGTGTTCAATGCGTCCTGCAGCAGTAGTAGACTATATCTTATCTGCAACGTGCGTGCTGTAATGCCTTCTGAGCTGTTGGGGTTAATGAATGTGGAACCTAATGGGGAGGGGGGAGGGGGGGGCAGACACAGCGCTTCAGGGCGTCCCCTGTATCTTCAAAGTACGCCCATGTCTCTCTCCCCCTCTCTGACCCGAGACAGCCCCCTTATATCCTGCACTGGATTGAGTAGAAAAGTACAGGCTAGAGTCGCCGCACGCGTGGCCAGCACATGGGGCGGGTCTCACCAGACTCATGATCCAGCTTTGCCAACAGCGGCTGTCTGATACGTGACTACATTGTTGCAATCCCTTCTTGTTATCTTCTTCTGTGAAGGTCGGGTTCTCATGGGTATGCACATAGTTTTTGCAGCAACATATTCTACAACTCGTACACGGGTACGATGCAAAGCGGCACCTACAACCGATGGTATAATGCTTATTAAACACAGCAAACAGCATACTAAACATAACAGACAAATTCCTTCCACACAGGCAATAATTTGCTCCAACCAACCCCACCCCCAAGTCCATCCAGCAAAGAGCTTTCACCCAGTGGTCTCCACAAGTTGCTGGTTCGGTCGGCGCAGTTCTTGCACCTGGGCATGGATGGATTTGGAGTGGTCACTTAGATTCATAGAACACAGTCCTTTAAAATCTTGACGGCCATGTCTGTGAGCGGAAAGCAAAACCGTGTCTTGACAACCATGTCTGAAAGCAGCTCTGTTTTGCAGCATCGCATGTCGAATACTACCTACATCTAGCAATAACTCAGAAATAGCTGTACTAGTAGCATTACTAAACTTATCCTTGGCAGCAAGAGAGTCCTTGTTAGCAAGAACCCTTGGCAGCAAGAGAGTCCTTGTTAGCAAGAGCGCATGCGGACTCCCTGTTCTTGCTGGTACTGTGCTTTGATCTTCTTCAACAACAGGCCAAGATTCTTGAGCAGCTCGATAAGGTGTCTGTGAGTCCGTTACAGACTTATGTCATCCAAATGTTTTTCTTGCCAGCACCCGAGGCTGAATAACAATCGGTGTGATATATGTGTTTTCCAGCACCCGGGTGCGAGTCCCTTGAGTGTATTTACAATCCTCCTCGCCGATCTTCCGTTGTTTTCCCATATTCTACCCCCTTGCTTAAGAGACCGCTTCTGCTGGGGTTCATTTTAGTCTCGCAGGGTGTAACACAGAGTAATTTACTAAGGCATGCAATAACATAGACACATATAGGAAAAAACCCAAAACATATCTCTATGGTACTGCTTTGAATTGGGTGTCCTATTTCTCTTTTTCTGCCGCTTTCTCGTAGCGCGTGTGGCATACTTCGGTGCTAACGTGGCACATTTCCCATCTAATTCTTCTTGTTTGGGTTTCTTTTTTTTTTCCTCTCTCTTTTTTTCCTCTTTTTTTTTCTTTTTTTTTCCCCCATCACTTACGACTGACATAAAAGTCTGCCTTTGCAACCAGAGCTCAGTTTCTCATTTTCCTTAAGTTTCTCATTTCCTACAGAGCACCCTATAGATTTTGGCTCAACTCCTTTTCCCGATCGACCACGATCTTATAGGCAAACAACAAACAACTAGCCATACGCCCTGCACGGGCGAGCCGTTCCTGAGAGCGTAAGCATGTCGGCTGGTGAAAACTCCCCCAAGATTTCAGGACTTCCATCGGTTCTACGGCCCATCCTGGTCTGTCTACCTGGGGCGCGCTCGCCTTACGTCTAAACGTTGTGTATATACAAACTTCTTCACTTGATGGAGTGTCGGCCCTAGTCGCGTACGAGAACAGGACCACACCGGGCAGAACACCTGCTCCAGGGCAGTCACCGAACGACACTGCACACAACAAAAAACAAACAGTAGCACAGATGCTGATCAGCAGGCAGAAGCTGGCGCCCGCACACACTTACACAGCAGACATACAAAACCAGCACTTCTATCTCAGGGAGACGGCTGGGGAGGGGAGGGGCTGAGGTGGGCGGTGGCAGGAGCTAAACAGCTCTGGCTCCCTCCTTCTCTGCTGACATGCTGACAATGTACCGCAATACCCCGATTCCGGCTGCGCACGTACAAACGGTTGATAAGGAGGAAGAGATGCAGTACCTGGCGCAAATGGAGAAGGGTTAAAAATGGAGGAGCGCGATAACAACTTTCGTTGCTGTTGCTGTAAAATCCCCACAGTTGGAGCAGATGCAGGCATAGCTTTAATTGGGGTTAAAGGTGGACATAAATCAGGTTCAGTCTCTGGATGTATTGGACCAGGATCAAAGGGGGTTCCCAGGATCATCCTCAGGGCTATTACAGAATAGGGTAGAGTGAACTGGAGTGCCTCCTTTCCCTTCGGCATGTTCTGATCTTGGCAAGACCGGGGGGCAATCGTCTGCTTTAAAATTAGGAGGTGCGGCGGTTGCCCCAGACGGGGCAGCATCGTTATTGCTCGCAGCTTGTCTGATACCCTCCTGTTTCCGTATTATCTCTGGATTTTGCCACCAATCGGTTTGATAAGAGATAGATCCCACTCGGTTGCAAGCTTCTATCATATCTATTAAGCCTGGATTCTCTAAGGCTTGTAAGATACGCCTACAATCGACATGAGCATTCTCCACCGCAAGCTTTAACATCAGTGCTTCCTTGGCTTCTACGTTCTCCACTTGTTTATGAATAGCTTCCTGCAGGCGGTCAATAAATGCCACGTAGGGTTCATTAGGACCCCGCTTGACAGTTGTGAAAGACTGAGTTGCCTTTCCCATGTCAGGAACTTTTACGATAGCTTGTAAAGCAAAGTCTGCTGACTGTCTTAGTATCTCTGGAATTAATCTCGCCTGCAGCTGTGGGGTATCAACAGGCGCTTCCCCTAACAACTGAGGGATGCCCGCTCCCCGTAATGGATCGCCGTCCCCTCTTGACAAATTATCTACTGCGGCGGCGCTGCACGCATCTCTCCAGTGAGCCATAAAAAGAACTCGCTGTGTTGGGGTAGAAATAACTTTGGCCAGCTGCTTGATATCGAATGGAGTTAGTGTGTGTCCTTTCCTAATGTTATTTAATAGTCCTTGTGCATAAGGGGAGGTTAGTCCATGCCGCATAATCGTTTTCCGCATTTCTCTAACCAGCTCCCACCTTATCGGTTCCCAGGTATTCGTCCCGTTTTGATTAAGCAGTACCGGACAGGCGATGGCAGTAGCGGCTTCCATATCGCCGTCCTGTAATGCCTGTTTACGTAAGTTCTGCCAGTGTTGAGCAGGATCATAAGTTGCAGTGACTGCCGGACTTGGAGCTGGACTTGGCAAGGAATCGCCCCAACCCGGTAACACAGGAGACCGCGGCGGTATCAACGTCACATCTAGCGGGGGTGCTAACGGCGCAGCCGGACAGCTCGGGGGTTCAGGTTTCCCCCCCTCCGTCTGAGTGGTAATCGGGCTGTCCGGTGCCATAGCTGCAACGGCGGCTGCTGTGGCATTTCGTTTGGATTTTACCTGCTGTAAAGTACCTTTAATCAACCTCCAAGTTGTCAAAACCTTTGTGGCAGTCGCATCCCCTTTTGTGGCAGCCTCAAGTAAAGTTTCGCCCGCTTGCTCCCAACTTGATAATTGGAAAGCCGTTGTAGAATCAGCGGGAAGACCTTTGCTTTTTAGCCATGCCAGTAAAAGCTGAGGAGTTCCTTCATCGTATTTAACACCCCTTTTACTTAAAAACTTTTCTAAAATACATACAATCGCCTTTTCCTCTGAGGACACTTTCGATCCCATCCTCACACGTCCCCGGCTGCTCGCCTTTTCCTGGTGACTATTTGTCCGGACTGCAGCTCTCCGATACCGCTGCCTTTTTTCGTTCAGCCGGGCTGCTCCACCGGTCGTACATTCCTACGATTCAAGTTCTCGTACGTTCCTACGATTTTTGTCCCTGTTCGGGCGCCATTTGTGGAGCATGGATTCACGGACTCTGGCGGGGTACAGACCAAAGACCTTTATTGCAACAATCTGACAGGCTTTATAGCTATACACGCTCTCCACGCCCAAGTTGTGTCCTGCTGATAGGTTGGGGGTCGACTGCCGGGCGCTTGTCTACTTCTTCCGATTGGTTTCTGCTGTCTGTTCACGAGGAGCAGCAACTTCACTCTCCCACAGCAACTTCACTCTCACGTCCTGTTCCTTGATGATACTCCCCGATACTTGTTTTTCTGTTCTCTCAAGCCCTCTCTCAAGGACGCAGCTTTATCTCATCAAGGTCGAACAGACCTCCTATGCTGCTCTCTATTCCCACAAGTCAGTATCCATCCATTCCAACGCTCCAATCGTAAGAGCCATCCCACCACGTCTCTGTGATGCCAACGAGATCGTAGCCCTGAAGGCGCGCGCACATCTCTAACTCCTCTTGCTTATTTCACAGAATCACAGAATCACAGAATCTTAGTGGTTGGAAGGGACCTCTGAGATCATCGAGTCCAACCACAAAAAAAACCCAAACAAACAAAAAAAACCAAAACCAAACACCAACACCCACCTACTAAACTCCACACCCACAACCCCACACACAACACCCCACCACAAACAATAATCTTGGGCACTAGAGCATGCCCTGAAGAGCCATGTCTACACGTTTCTTAAATACCTCCAGGGATGGTGACTCCACCACCTCCCTGGGCAGGCCGTTCCAGTGCCTGACCACTCTTTCAGTAAAGTAATTCTTCCTAATATCTAATCTAAATCTCCCTTGCCGCAGCTTCATACCATTTCCTCTGGTCCTGTCGTTATTCCCTTGGGAGAAGAGGCCAACCCCTGCCTCTCTACAGTTTCCTTTCAGGGAGTTGTAGAGGGCAATGAGGTCTCCCCTCAGCCTCCTCTTCTCCAAACTAAACATGCCCAGCTCCCTCAGCCTCTCCTCATAGGACTTGTTCTCCATACCCCTCACCAGCTTGGTGGCTCTCCTCTGGACACGCTCCAGCACTTCAATGTCTTTCCTGTAGTGAGGGGCCCAAAACTGAACACAGTACTCGAGGTGAGGCCTCACCAGTGCCGAGTACAGAGGCACAATGACTTCCCTACTCCTGCTGGCCACGCTATTCCTGATACAAGCCAGGATGCCATTGGCCCTCTTGGCCACCTGGGCACACTGCTGGCTCATGTTAAGCCGGCTGTCCACCAGCACCCCCAGGTCCTTTTCTGCCGGGCAGCTTTCGAGCCACTCTTCCCCAAGCCTGTAGCGTTGCCCGGGGTTGTTGTGACCAAAATGAAGGACCCGGCACTTGGCCTTATTAAATCTCATCCCATTGGCCTTGGCCCATTGATCCAACCTGTCCAGGTCCCTCTGTAGAGCCTTCCTACCCTCGAGCAGATCAACACTCCCACCTAGTTTGGTGTCATCCGCAAACTTACTGAGGGTGCATTCAATCCCCTTTGTCTAGATCATCAATAAAGATATTGAACAAGACTGGCCCCAAAACTGATCCCTGGGGGACACCACTGGTGACTGGCCGCCAACCAGATTTTGCTCCATTAATCACAACTCGCTGGGCACGGCCGTCCAGCCAGTTTTTTATCCAGCGGAGGGTACACTTGTCTATGCCATGATTCTCCAGTTTCTCCAGGAGAATGCCGTGGGGGACGGTGTCGAAGGCCTTACCAAAGTCCAGGTAGACAACATCCACAGCCTTCCCCTCATCGAGAAAGCGGGTCACATGGTCATAGAAAGAGATCAAGTTGGTCAGGCAGGACCTCCCTTTCCTAAACCCATGCTGGCTGGCCCTGATCCCTTGGCTGCCCTGCACTTGCCTTGAGAGCTCACTCAGGATGATCCTCTCCATGATCTTTCCCGGTACAGAGGTCAGGCTGACAGGCCTGTAGTTTCCGGGATCCTCCTTCCGGCCCTTCTTGTAGATGGGCGTCACATTGGCCACCCTCCAGTCATCCGGCACCTCTCCTGTTGACCAGGATTGTTGACAGATAATGGAGAGAGGCTTGGTGAGCTCTCCTGCCAGCTCCCTGAGAACCTTTGGGTGAATCCCATCCGGCCCCATAGACTTATGCGTGTCCAGGTGCATAAGCAAATCATTAACTACTTCCTCCTGGATTACAGGGGGGTTGTCCTGTTCTCCATTCTTATCTTCCAGCCCAAGAAGCTGAACACCCTGGGGGTAGCTGGTCTGACTATTAAAGACAGAGGCAAAGAAGGCATTAAGTATCTCAGCCTTCTCCTCGTCCTTGGTTGCAAGGTTTCCCCCCGCATCCAGTAAGGGATGGACATTCTCTGTCACTCTCTTTTTGATGATGTATTTATAGAAAATTTTTTTGTTGTCCCTTATGTTAATTGCCAGGTTGAGTTCCAGCTGGGCTTTTGCCTTCCTGATTTTTTCTCTGTATGACCTAACACGATCTCTGTACTCCTCCTGTGTTGCCTGTCCCCTCTTCCAAAGGTGGTAAACCTTCCTTTTTTCCTTAAGTCCCATCAAGAGCTCTTTGTTCATCCAGGCCGGCCATTTTCCCCGCCCTTTGATTTTGCGCCTCATGGGGACAGCCTGCTCCTGGGCCTTTAGGATTTCCCTCTTGAAGAGCGTCCAGCCTTCCTGGGCTCCTTTGTCTCTCAGGACTACCTCCCACGGGACTCTCCCAACCAGGGTTCTGAACAGGCTAAAGTCTGCGCACCGGAAGTCCAAGATGGAGGTTTTGTTAACCCCCTTCCTTACCTCACTATGGATGGAAAACTTAACCATTTCATGGTCACTAAGCCCAAGACGGCCTCCGACCTCCACGTCCCCCACTAGCCCTTCTTTGTTTGTGAACAGTAGGTCTAGCAAGGCACCTCCCCTGGTAGGCTCACCTACCATTTGTGTCAGGAAGTTATCCTCCATACACTCGAGGAACCTCCTAGCCTGCCTGCTCTCTGCTGTGTTATATTTCCAGCAGATGTCTGGTAAGTTGAAGTCCCCAACTAGAACAAGGGCTGGCATTTGCGAGACTGCAGCCAGCCGCTTACAGAATACCTCATCAACCTGCTCATCCTGGTTGGGTGGTCTATAGCAGACTCCCAGCACAAAATCACCTCTGTTAGCCTTCCCTTTCACCCTTACCCATAAACACTCAACTTCTTCATCACTGGAGTCTATCTCTATAGAGTCAAACAGCTCCCTAACCTACAGAGCCGCACCCCCCCCCCCTTCCTTCCTTGCCTATTCCTTCTGAAGAGCTTATAGCCACTCATTGCAGCATTCCAGTCATGACCATCATCCCACCACGTTTCCGTGATGGCGACTATGTCGTAGTTGTCCTGCCGCACAATGGCTTCTAGCTCATCCTGTTTGTTGCCCATGCTACGTGCATTAGCGTAGATGCACTTAACCTGGGCTACTGATTTCACCCCCATCTTTGGCCCTTGACACTCAGGTTCATTACCAGCGGGCCTGGTTTTATCCCCTTCCCCCTTAACTTTCGGCTTAGAGCTCTGTCCATGAGCTTTGTTAACTCTTAGCCTAGTACCCTTTTCCCCTTCTAGGAAAGGGTTTTCCCAATGTTTTCTAGCAGTAATTTCTAAACTTCTATCACCTTTCTCTGATGAAATGTCAGAGTGGGAGTCCTCACTAATGTGGTCTCCTTCAAACCGTGTGTCGTGGTTTAGCCTCAGACGGCAACAAAGAACCACGTGCCGCTCGCTCGCGCCTTCCTAATACAGGAAGAATCGTAAGAAAAGGCAAGACTCTTGGGTTGAGACAAAGGCAGTTTAACAGGACAGCAAAGGGAACAGGCAAACAACAACAACAACAACAACAACAACAACAACAACACGGATAGGGGAATATACAAACGCGATTACGGAACCGCCGCTCCCTGCCGCTCGCCGGCCGGACCCGGGACGCCCCAGCCCGCTTTTAAGCAGCAACTTCCTGCCCCCTCCCCCGGCAGCTCAGGGTGGGCGTGGCTCACATGGCATGGAATACCAGGAAAAATTAACCCTATCCCCACCGGAACCAGGACATTATCCACCCCTTATTCCATACCATCTATGCCATGCCCAGCAGGTTCCAATGAATTGCCACCACTTTCCCCTGTTATATATATATATATGTATATACACACATATAATGCCCTTAGTTTATGGGCCATCCCTCCAAAGTGTCCGTTGAGTTCTTTTAATCCACGGCTTTGGGCTCCATCTGTTAGAACAGTCTCTCAGGGCAGGTGAGATGCTGGGTGGTGCTGGTCTGTTGCATGCTGTATTTTTCGGAGCTTGTGACTGGTGCACCTGGTGTGGCTCATGCATGCAGTCCGTGGGCTGAAGATGTAGATCTTGAGGAAACTGCTGGGCGCCAGCTGCTGAGATCAGTTCTTATCCCATCATCCCTGTGCCTTACTTGTAGTACAACTGATAGCAATTATAGCAATGAGGACATACAGTGACAGTGTTACTTAGCAATTAACAGCACACAATCTGATTCATTGGCTATTCTCGCCCAAAATCAGATCCCCATGAGGTACACATCGGACTTCCCCATCCTGCCGCATCACCCACCAAGTGCACCCAGGTCCTTGGGCAAAAGCAATCCCACGGATGGGTTTGCCTTTGCCTGAGGCAGGACTAACCCAGACTGTCTTCCCTAGCATATTCTTCATGTGCACTACGGGGACTTTATCCCCTTCTACAGTACGTGGAAGTTTTGATTGGGCAGGGCCAGCCCGATTGTTAGATCCCCTGGTGTTAACTAGCCAGGTAGCGTTTGCTAAATGAGTATCCCAGTGTTTTAAAGTCCCACCACCCATTGCTCTCAGTGTAGTTTTTAACAGTCCATTGTATCGTTCTATCTTCCCAGAGGCTGGTGCGTGATAGGGGATGTGATACACCCACTCGATACCATGCTCTTTGGCCCAGGTGTCTATGAGGCTGTTTCGGAAATGAGTCCCGTTGTCCGACTCAATTCTCTCTGGGGTACCATGTCGCCACAGGACTTGCTTTTCAAGGCCCAGGATAGTGTTCCGGGCAGTGGCATGGGGCACAGGGTATGTTTCCAGCCATCCGGTGGTTGCTTCCACCATTGTGAGCACATAGCGCTTGCCTTGACGGGTTTGTGGCAGTGTGATATAATCAATCTGCCAGGCCTCCCCATATTTGTATTTCAGCCATCGCCCTCCATACCAAAGAGGCTTCAAACGCTTGGCTTGTTTGATCGCAGCGCATGTCTCACGTTCATGGATGACCTGTGCAATAGTGTCCATGGTCAAGTCCACCCCTCGGTCACGAGCCCATCTATATGTCGCATCTCTTCCTTGATGGCCTGAGGAGTCATGGGCCCACCGAGCTATGAATAGTTCACCCTTATGTTGCCAGTCCAGATCCACCTGAGCCACTTCAATCCTAGCGGCCCGATCCACCTGCTGGTTGTTCTGATGTTCCTCCGTGGCCCGACTCTTCGGTACGTGGGCATCTACATGGCGTACTTTCACAACCAGATTCTCTATCCGGGCAGCAATATCTTTCCATAGTTCAGCAGCCCAGATGGGTTTGCCTCTGCGCTGCCAGTTGCCCTGCTTCCACTGCTGTAACCACCCCCACAGAGCATTTGCCACCATCCATGAGTCAGTGTAGAGATAAAGTACTGGCCATTTTTCTCGCTCAGCAATGTCCAAAGCCAGCTGAATAGCCTTCACCTCTGCAAACTGGCTCGATTCACCCTGTCCCTCACTGGCTTCTGCAACACGTCGTGTAGGACTCCACACAGCAGCCTTCCACTTTCGATGCTTTCCCACAATACGGCAGGACCTATCAGTGAAGAGGGCATATTTCTTCTCATTTTCTGGCAGTTTATTATATGGTTTATTATATGGCCTCTTCTGCACGCGTCACCTCCTCCTCTGGTGACATTCCGAAATCCTTGCCTTCTGGCCAGTCCATGATCACTTCCAGAATTCCTGGGCGACTGGGGTTTCCCATTCGAGTTCGCTGCGTGATCAGTGCAATCCACTTACTCCATGTAGCATCGGTTGCATGATGTGTGGTGGGGACCCTTTCTTTGAACATCCAACCCAGCACCGGCAGTCGAGGTGCTAAGAGGAGCTGTGCTTCTGTACCAACTACTTCCGAAGCAGCTCGAACCCCTTCATATGCTGCCAATATCTCTTTTTCTGTTGGAGTGTAGCGGGCTTCAGATCCTCTGTATCCACGACTCCAAAACCCTAGGGGTCGACCTCGAGTCTCCCCTGGTGCTTTCTGCCAGAGGCTCCAGGTAGGGCCGTTCTCCCCGGCTGCGGTGTAGAGCACATTTTTAACATCTTGTCCTGCCCGGACTGGCCCCAGGGCCACTGCACGGACTATTTCCTGTTTGATTTGTTCAAAAGCTTGTCGTTGCTCAGGACCCCATTTAAAATCATTCTTCTTCCGGGTTACTTGATACAGAGGGCTTGCAATTTGACTGTAATCTGGGATATGCATTCTCCAAAAACCCACAATACCTAAGAAAGCCTGTGTTTCCTTTTTACTAGTTGGTGGAGACATAGCTGCTATTTTGTTGATCACATCCATTGGGATCTGACGGCGTCCATCTTGCCATTTTATTCCTAAAAACTGGATCTCCTGCGCAGGTCCCTTGACCTTACTTCGCTTTATAGCAAAACCAGCGTTTAGAAGGATTTGGACTATTTTACTCCCTTTCTCAAAAACTTCTTCTGCTGTGTTTCCCCATACAATGATGTCATCAATGTACTGCAGATGTTCTGGAGCTTCACCCTGTTCCAGTGCAGTCTGGATCAGTCCATGGCAAATGGTGGGGCTGTGTTTCCACCCCTGGGGCAGTCGATTCCAGGTGTATTGGACGCCCCTCCAAGTGAAAGCAAACTGTGGCCTGCACTCTGCTGCCAAAGGGATTGAGAAGAATGCATTCGCTATATCAATCGCGGCATACCACTTGGCTGCCTTGGACTCCAGTTCGTACTGGAGTTCTAGCATGTCCGGCACGGCAGCACTCAGCGGTGGCGTGACTTCGTTCAGACCACGATAGTCTACAGTTAGCCTCCACTCTCCATTAGATTTTCGCACCGGCCATATGGGACTGTTAAAAGGTGAGCGAGTCTGGCTGATCACTCCTTGAACCTCTAGTTGACGAATCAGCTCATGGATGGGAATCAGAGAGTCTCGGTTAGTGCGATACTGCCGCCGATGCACCGTTGTGGTAGCAATCGGCACCTGTTGTTCTTTGACCCTCAACAACCCCACAACAGAAGAATCCTCCGAGAGACCAGGCAAGGCAGACAACTGTTTAACTTCCTCTGTCTCCAAAGCAGCTATGCCAAAGGCCCAGCGGTACCCTTTTGGGTCCTTAAAATACCCTCTCCTGAGGTAATCTATACCAAGGATGCATGGAGCCTCTGGGCCAGTCACAATGGGATGCTTTTGCCACTCATTCCCAGTTAGGCTCACTTCTGCCTCCAGTACAGTCAACTCTTGGGATCCCCCTGTCACCCCAGAAATACAAATGGGTTCTGCCCCTCTATAGCTTGATGGTATTAAAGTACACTGCGCACCCGTGTCCACTAGAGCCTTATACTCCTGTGGGTCTGATGTGCCAGGCCATCGAATCCACACTGTCCAATAAACCCGGTTGTCCCTTTCCTCCACCTGGCCGGAGGCAGGGCCCCCCTAATACTGGTCATAGTATCCATTACTCACTTCTTGCATAAATGACTTGGAAGTTCCTTCAAGAGGATCAGAAGCAAGATCAGGCCTTCTGCTTTGTCTGGGGAACGGCCCACTGGAAACTGGGGCGGCACTTTTCCTGGAGGGATCCCCTTTTGTGGTTGTCCTTCCTTGCAACTCCTGTACCCGTGTCCGCAGGATCGAAGTAGGTTGTCCATCCCACTTCCTCATGTCCTCTCCGTGGTCCCGCAGGTAGAACCACAGGGTGCCTCGTGGTGTGTACCCTCTGTACTCTCTCTCTTGAGTGGGGAAATGCCTGCTTCTAATAGCTGAGATGCTGGCCCGTGCAGGTGGGGAGTAGAACATATTCTCTTCAAGTTGCTGGACCTTCCGCGACAGTTTCTCCACAGCTGAGACAAGGGGGGAAGAGAGACTTTCTTCATATCGCCAGAGCCGGCCAGCTACCTCATCCACCGTTGGTCCCTCTTCACCTTTCCATTCCATTACTGCCAGGGAGTTGGCATATGACGATGGTGCGCTCCGTACAAACTTCCGCCACATGGGCCTTGTGCATCGCACCTCATCAGGGTCTGTGGGTAAGTCTGCATTGTCCAAGTCATAATAAATCATCTCCCGCACAGCTAATTCTCTCAGGTACTGGATACCTCTTTCCATGGTAGTCCACTTGCTTGGCTGACATACAACATCCTCACTGAAGGGGTACCTCTCCCTCACGCCTGACAGGAGTCGTTTCCAGAGGCTGAGGGCTTGGGTCTTTTTCCCAATTGCCTTGTCAATGCCGCCTTCCCTAGACAGGGATCCCAGCTGCCTGGCCTCCCTACCCTCTAATTCCAGGCTACTGGCCCCATTATCCCAGCACCGGAGCAGCCAGGTGACAATGTGCTCGCCTGAAAGTCGGCTGAAATCTTTTCGCATATCCCGCAGCTCACACAAGGATAGGGATCGAGTAATTATCTCTGGTTCTGCCTCTTCCTCCTGCTCTCGTGATGACCCTGGTTCATCATCATCTCTTACTAAGCGAACTGATTTCTTTGTGTACTTCTTCTTCTGTATGGGGGCAACTGATATCGGCACGGGTTGGTTCCCTGGTTCAGTGGCAGTGGCTGCTATGGGGGTTGGAGTAACTGCAGTGTCTACCACAGGGGTTGCAGTAGCCGCAGTGTCTGTCGCAAGGATTGCAGTAGCTACAGTGGCTGCCGCAGGGGTTGCAGTAGCCGCAGTGTCCACCGCAGGGGTTGCAGTAGCCGCAGGGGCTGCCGCAGGGGCTGCAGCAGCCGTAGTGGCTGCTGGTCTGGTTTCCATCTCTTCCCCTTGAGGGTGCTGCATAATTCTGAGCAGTGCCTGGTAGATACTGGCCAGGGCCCAGCACAGCGCGGTGAGTTGTGCCTCTCTAGAATAGCCACAGCATTTTCCCTTCAAATATTCTACCACTTTATCAGGGTCCTGTAATTGTTCAGGGGTGAAGTCCCAGACCATTGGAGGTGAGTAGTTCTCTAGGTACCTGCCCATGCTCTCCCACATGCCATGCCACCCCTGACTATCCAGCCTCGGAGCAGATCTCCGGGTGGTAGTCTTAAATAGTCGCTTAACCCTAAACAAGACCTGGAACGTATTCAGGAGACATAGCACTAGGAACACGCTGGTTTCAGTATCCCAAGGATATTCAAAATTCTCAAAAGCTGTCATACCTGACCCGAAGGAGAAAAGGGAGGCAAAAGGGCTGGGGAAATTATTAACAAATTCTGAGAGACGGTGTCCAATGTACGGACAGGACAGCAAAACCACATAAACACCCCAAAATAGCCGTCTGAACAGTGATGTTATCATATCATAAACAGATATCGCACAGGACAGCAGAATGACAATCCTCATCCCTCTTCCAGACATGGTAAACAGCATCGCAGGGAGTACATAAGCCATATAGGAATTTATGTAACACAGCCATGAGAACAAACCAAGCAACATGATGACCAGTGACTGTTTACCTAATAAAATAAATGCATACCAAAAAAAAAAAACCAAAACCGTTTTTTTCCACGTTCTAGTTGGATTCTGTCGTTATCTCAACCCGTCGAGCCCCACGTTGGGCGCCAAAAATGACTGTCCTGGTTTAGCCTCAGACGGCAACAAAGAACCACGTGCCGCTCGCTCGCGCCTTCCTAATACAGGAAGAATCGTAAGAAAAGGCAAGACTCTTGGGTTGAGACAAAGGCAGTTTAACAGGACAGCAAAGGGAACAGGCAAACAACAACAACAACAACACGGATAGGGGAATATACAAACGCGATTACGGAACCGCCGCTCCCCGCCGCTCGCCGGCCGGACCCGGGACGCCCCAGCCCGCTTTTAAGCAGCAACTTCCTGCCCCCTCCCCCGGCAGCTCAGGGTGGGCGTGGCTCACATGGCATGGAATACCAGGAAAAATTAACCCTATCCCCACCGGAACCAGGACACCGTGGCATGCTTTCCTCGGGTTTAACCTCGACAGGCCCAGTTATCTCCCCTTCCCCCCTCATATCTAGTTTAAAGACCGGTCAATGTGCCCTGCTAACTCCTGCCCCAAAATTCTTTTCCCCCTCTGGGACAGCTGTGTCCCACCTGACAATGGCATGCCAGGTGTCTCATATAGCCACCTATGTTCGAAAAACCCAAAGCCCTGCCTGTAACACCAGTCCCGGAGCCACAAGTTGATCTGTTGCCTCTTCCTATCAATTTCTTTATTCACAGTTGCCACTGGTGGGATAGAAGAGAAGACAACTTGTGTTCCTAACCCCTTGAGCTGCTGCCCTAAGGCTCTAAAATCTCTTTTAATTGATTTCGGCCTCCTCCTACCCATTTCATCACTACCCACCTGAAATACTAACAGGGGGTAATAATCAGTGGGGTTTACTAGGTCTGGGAGTTTGTTTGTCACATCCCTGACCCGTGCCCCAGGGAGGCAACAGACTTCCCTGTGTAGCGGGTCAGGGCGGCATATTGGTCCCTCTGCCCCCCTCAGCAGAGAGTCACCCACAACTATGACCTTTCTCCTTTTCCTTTTGGAGCTAGTAGTGAAGTTGGGTCCGCTGTGACGTGTACTTTCTGTCTTCTCTAGTCTTGGTGGGCCATCCTCCTCTCCATCGGCCAGTTCCTCTTGCAGGACCCCATACCTGTTCTGCAGGGGTAACTGGGAAGCTGGGAGAGGTTGGGAGGGGACTCGCCTGCTTCCTCGAGCAGGGACCTGTTTCCATTCCCCCTCTTCTCTGCGATCCTCTCCTGTTGCTTGGTGAGAAGAGGGGAGAGGGTCCTCCGATTTACACGGGTCCTCAACCTGTTCCCCTACTCTCAGGGAGTGGGCCCACCAGTCAATCTCTCTTTCACACTCCCTGATGCTCCTCAGCCTCTCTACTTCATCCTTCAGCTGGGCCACCAGGTTAAGCAGATCATTCACCTGTTCACATCTTATACAGGTGTTGTCTCCGCTACCCTCCATTGCCAGCGCCAGGCTCCGGCACTCTCTGCACCCAGAGGCCTGCACGCCCATATGTTTGTGTGGGGCCTTGGTCTGGGTGCCCACAGCTTTACTAAATGTAATAAATAGAATCATGTTTGTTAATCAAATCAGGCTTTCTTAAAGGCTGGTGAAAACTTACACTGTTTCTTCGACTCTTCACATACTTAAGTCGCAGGCATCCAGCGTGCTATCTGGTGCACTTTGATACCTCAAGGCCTAAATCACAGGCATCTGGTGTGTTTTAACACTTCAAAGGGAAGAGCTAAATTGTGAGATAAGCTGAAAAGCGTCTCCCCAAGGACACTGATAAAGATGAGGAGCCTTCAGCCCCACAACCATCAGGAGGCGGGACAAGACCGACCCCCTAGCAACACGTCGCTCAGACACAGAATATACCAGGATTGACACATATACGGGAACCAGAAGAGTATATAATCAACTACTTTCGGGAAGTGGGTGTGCGCCGTTGGCGGAGCAAAGACTCCCCGGCCACCCAGCGCTGTTTTGCTTGCTGCCGCTTGCTTAATAAACTAATTTGATTAATTGGACTGGTTCCTGTCAATTATTGGGCCACAATCTATAACACTAAACATAGCCTTTGATCTGGTAGCAACCATAGCTGAGTCCCCAGGAGCGACTGACCTTACCATGTACGCCAGTAGAAGCACTGGGCCCGGCCGGTACACACACCAGCTCAGCATTTCCCATGCTGCGTGCAGTCGCGTAAAGGCACTTCAGCTGGGTGCCCAGTGAAGCTGTCTCCCTGGCTGGAGCGTTTGCTTTTCCTTCCTGCTGCTCTTCAGGTGGTCTTCCTCTGGGGTGTTTTATCTGTGACTCCTCGGCTCCTCCCTCCTCAGGAGCCCCTGGCTCCTCCCTGTAAGACTTCCAGTGTGCTGCCGCATACCCAGCACATCTCGGAGCAACAGGTTGAGGGCCTTCACTAGTGAGCCACCCCTCAGACCTTGGAGCATCGTCCCTCGGCTTGTCACGAGCAAGCCGTGTGGCATCCCCCTCTCCCAACAAGCCTACTTTAAAGCCCGGTCAACGAGCCCCGCTAGCTCACAAGCAAAGACCCGCTTCCCCCTTTCAGAGAGATGAGCCCCGTCGATGCCAATGAGCCTGGTGCCGTGTAGGCCATCCCATTGTCAAAAAACCCAAAACTGTGGCGGTGACACCAGCCATGGAGCCACGTGTTGATAGATTGCGCACGTCTGTTCCTTACAGTGTCCCTGCCTGTAACTGGGAGAGCAGAAGAACAGACACCCTGCGCCCCAGACCGCCTTATTAACTTTCCCAAGGCCCTGAAGTCTCTCTGGATTGCTCTTGGGCCACGTGTCGCCACCTCGTCACCACCCATGTGAAAGAGCAACAGCGGGTAGTAGTCCGAGGGCCGAACCAGGCGGGGAAGTTTTCGAGTGACGTCCCTAACCCAGGCCCCGGGGAGGCAGCATACCTCCCTGTCAAGAGGGTCTGCCCAGCATATTGGGCCTTCTGTTCCCCTCAGAAGGGAGTCTCCTACTACTATACCCCGCCTCCTCTTCCTTGTAGAGGCAGTTTTTAAACTAAAAAGGGGGTAGGCCTTACTGCTCCCGGCATCTCTTCTGGTGTAGCCAAACCATCTCCCACGCCATCCATGGGTTGGCCTACCTCCCCAAGAGCCTCGTACCTGTTGTGCAGAGGCACCTGGTTAGGGGATGTGGGCAAGGAGGGAGTGCGCTTGCCTCCCCTATTACGGACTAGCCTCCATTCACTAGCCTCCTTTTGGCCACTGCCTTCAGTCTGGCAGGGGGGAGGTACCAGATCTCCTTCAGCTCGGGGTCTTTTTGGTGGCTCTTCTCGTTTTTCACTCAGGGAGGTCAGAGTCTGAGTCCACCAATCAATTTCTTTCTCACTCTCCCTGGTGCTCCGCAGCCGTTCTACTTCCTCTTTTAGCTCTGCTACCAGGCTGAGGACATCATCTACCTGGTGACACCTCACGCTGCTGTCACTGCTTCTACCATCCCCTGGCCCTGAGAGGTGAAGGCACTCCCTGCAGCCAGCGGCCTGGGTGGCTGCGTGCTTCCAGGGGAGCTCAGTTTGTACGGCCACGTCTGCTCTGGCAAGTGCAGAAGACTCAGGAGGCTGCATCCTTCGGGTAGAGACCATGGCTGAGCTTCCCTCCCGAGCGCTCCCGGGCAAACTGCTGCGCCGCGTTCCTAGGCCCGCCTTCTGAGGGGATGGGAGCTGGCTGCTGCCGCTGCAGGCTCCGCCCCGGCCTCGTCCGCCGCTCTCGCCGAGCTGCGGGTCCCTGCCGCTGCCCGGGCTTGTCCCGGCCTCAGAAAAATGCGGGAAAAGCCCCTTTTCGCCGCCATCGCCCGGCTCCGCTGCCGACATGCCGGCACCGCAGCTCTTTGTCTCGGCGAGGGACCAAGAGAGGTCTCCCACATCTACTGAGCTCCACTCAGTGTTAGTGACACCAGCACCAGGCCCCACGGGGCAGAGTTCCCGCTTTGGGGGAATAGGCCCCAAATTGGGATGGGAAAAGGGGGAAAAGGAGAAGGGGGAAGGGGCGGCTTTGGAAAGCGCTTTGACGTCTTCGAGAGAGACTCAGAGGGGAGGGCAAGCTTCCAAATCCTTTCTACAAACAGGCTTTCTTTGCATTTTAGAAACCTCATATGGCATAGACACGCTTCTGCATCTATTTACACATCTATATATACAAATTGTCTATTTACACTTCTATGGAATATCTACTAAGAGTTAGATCTATTTAGACTTAAACATTAACACTTCTTATACAGAACATCTAATTAGACTAGCTATCTGTTTGGACATACATTTTGACACTTGAATATCTCTTTATAAATAGGTCTGCTAAAAATCTTGTCATAGTCTAAGCTCCTTTATATCATACAAAATCACAGAATCCATACAGAGAGAGGTTTTTATTTGGAACTCCTTTTATCTATGTAAATGCTTATTATTTTTCAATAGATCTAAAAATGAAAGACTGTTCCCCTATTTCAATGCTTCACACCCAGACTTACAGGTTTTAACAGTTTTTAACCACCACACCACCAACCCCCGAATTTTCAGACATTTTGGGGCTGCCCGGCCCCAGCAAGGTGCAGCTGAGGAAAAGCCAGGGGCCTTGGCCGAGGAGGAGGAGTGGGAAGACAACAGCGACAAAGAGCTGTCCCAGGGGAAGACATCAGCATCCACACCATCTGGGTCAACGCCTCCGTCCCGGAGCTCTTCCAGGACACCCACGCTGGTCCCCAGGAGGAGTCCGGCCGGCCCAGCCGCCTGGGCACAGAGGTAGCAGGAGACATAGCTGGAGACCTGCAGAGCGTGTCCCCTGCCTCGGCTGGTCCCACGGATGCTGAGCTGGCAGCTTGTGCTCTGGATGGAGCTCCTGAGCAAGAGGGGCACCACACGCCTCCGGCTCCCACGGCTGAAGAGGAGGCAAAGGCACCAGGTTCTCCTGTCTCCAGCGAGCAAGCCCCAGCAGCACAGAGAGAGGGGCAGGAACCTGCCCCATATAGCCCCCCGTCCTACAAGTCTCTGGAGGACATGGCCCTGTGCATGGTGAAGGAGCTATGGTTGCGATGGTCCTCATTTGCAGCATTGTTCCTGGCGCATGGTCAGCGCTATGGTTGCGATCCGGCACAACCTGGCAAAAAGCAAGGCTGCGGCAACAGCAGCAACACCAGCAGCAGCAGCTTAGGACACTGAGTCTCCCTCAGCTGGGGAGCCTCGGGGAGAGGCCAGCACAGCCCCTCTCGTCCCAGCGGCACGTGAAACTGGAGAAAACATGGCTTCTGCCTTGTCTGAAGACCACTACGGTGGGACCAGCACAGCCACTGTCTTGCTGGCAGTGCACACGGATGAAGCGGCTGCTTCCGTCCTTGAAATCTCTCCGGCAGAAGCTGGCACTCCCCAGTTTGCCCCAGTAGCGCAGGCAGAGAGGCAGGAACCTGCGCCGCGCAGCCCCACAGCCTACAGGTCTCTGGAGGACATGGCCCTGTGCATGGTGACGGAGGCTCCGGTCAGCGCTATGGTTGTGATCTGGCACAACCCTGCAAAAAGCAAGGCTGCGGCAACAGCAGCAACACCAGCAGCAGCAGCAGCTCAGGACATCGAGTCTCCCTTGGCTGGGGAGCCTCAGGGGGATGCCAACACAGCCCCTCTCACCGCAGCAGCGGACAGCCAAGGAGACGCAGCAGCTTCCCTCGTGCCCCTCGGCACCAGGTGAGGACGTCCTAGGTAGATCCCCAAGCCGAGGGCAGACCTGGCCCGGCCGTCCCGGCGAGCGGCAACCAGGGCAGGCTGGCAGCACTGCAGACACGGGGACTGGCCCTGCCCTGGCCACCCCTCCCTGGGGAAAGCCCTCAGTGGCGAGGGGCTGGCAGGAGCTGGCCCCTTGCCCACCCAGCCCCTCGCCTACAGCTCTCCTCCCCCCACAGGCATCGCCACCCTCCAGCACGCCCCGGCTCCATGGCCTTCCCTCTTCAGGAGGGCGCTCGAGCCTCTGCGCAGGGCCTTCCGCTGCTCCTGCATCACAGGACAGGAGCAGCAGTAACGCCCTGCTGCCAGTGCCAGGCGGGTCCCCGGAGAGCCTTCAACCCACCAGCAGACCAACGCTCCCATCCAACTTGGTCTTCTCTGCAAACTGACTGAGGCTGCACTCGATCCCCTCCTCCAGATCGTCGATAAAGACATTAAACAGAACTGGCCCCAGCACCGAGCCCTGCAGATCACTGTGACCGGCCGCCAACTGGATTGAACGCCATTCACCACAGCACTCTTTGCGCCCGGACACTCAGACGGTTTTTCACCCAGCGAAGCGTACGCCCATCCAAGCCACGGGCAGCCAGTTTCTCCAGGAGAACGCTGTGGGAAACCGTGTCAAAGGCTTTACTAAAGTCTAGGTAGGCAACAGCCACAGCCTTTCCCTCGTCCACTACGCAGGTCACCTTGTCATAGAAGAAGATCTGGTCAGTCAAGCAGGACCTGCCCTTCATAAACCTATGCTGATGGGGCCTGATGGCCTGGTTGTCCTGTATATGCCGCCTGATGGCACTCAAGAGTATCCGCTCCATAACTTTTCATGGCACATCATCGCTGCCCCGGTGACACCGCAGTGTCCCAAATGACATCACCACCCCCGCAGGCACACACACACACCCTTTTCTTATTCCCCCAAAAAAAGGAACAAAACGACCAGACCCAGGGCTGGCCCCTTCCCCTCAGGGGGGCTCTGCCACCGGCTGCAAACCTGGGCTGGGGCATCTCTCGAGCAGCACGAGACACATACAATGAGGCACCTGGAAAACAAAAATCCCCAATTAGAGTTCAGCGTGCGAAAAAAATAGCACAGAAGAGAGTAGAGGAACTCCGTCAGACCGAGGGATGGGACAGCAGCTGAGCTACAGGAGGATTCTAGGCAAACATCTCAGCTCCAAATACAGCACAACCTTCAAAAGCCAGCGCCAGCTCAACTCTTAAAGTCAGGATTAAGACTAACCGATGCCATTTTGAACACGTCCTTAGCGTAACGGCGAACCCTCCGGCTGGCGCTGGGAAACGCCGGGCCCCTTCCTCCCAGCGTGGCCGCAGGGAGATCCATCGCCTTGCGTGCGGGGCGGCAGGAGCGGGCTGGGCCGTAACCAGAATCGATGCCGACGGAGCCACCGCCGCAGCTACAGCCCTCACGCTGCTGCCGCTGCCCACCTTGCTCGCTGGGTCGATGCAGCTAAGAGGGACGGGTCAAACCCTGAATAGCAAAAAGGAACAATAAAGAACAAAGCTCGGTTGTTCGCTTCACGTCGAAAAGGTGTGCCCACGTTTACATACACTCATTAAAAATACTTACACTCTGAAAGTATTCGACTTTCCTCTGGCACCAGTTTAGCTCGCACAGCTGTGAGTTGATACCATTACAGTAGCTCTCTCCAAAATACAGAGTTATAATTGGACTACAGGGTTTTTTCCGTGCCACGCAAGGAGGAGGGACATCCAGCCAGCTGCACTGCCCGAGAGAGATGCTACTGGGCTGCCGGGGAAACGTGCCACTGAAAGCCAGACAGAAAGAAAGTACTTCAGAGCACGCCGCCCAAATATCAGGAAAAACCCCACAACAATGCCTTACATTCGGCTGCCTCTCTTTTTAAAGCTTTAGAACTAACCCCCGACTGCTTAAGGGCACCTCCTAAACTGTATGCTACAGCTAGACCCCCCGGCAGCGCTCCCTGGGTCCGGCACTTCGAGGGCAGGGCGGGCCGGGCCCAGCCGCCCCCCTCCGAGCCCAGCGCCGCCCGGCGTCCCCCCCATCCCGAGTGCCCCCGGCCCCGGCGGCAGCACCCGGGGCCCTTCCCCGCCCCTGCGGCCACTGCGACCCGCCCGCCGCCGCCGGAACCCCCCGGGACGCCTCTGCCCGACCCGCGCCGTCCGCCCGCAATTAACACCGCGGCGGGGAGAGGCCCAGAGGTGTAAAAACCTGCTGTGCTCTGGGCTGGGCTGGCCACTACGCGAACGACACGCGCTCTCTTTAACCTCTCTCCCCTCCCAGAAGAGAAGGGAGAGAGAATAAGGCAGACGGAGGCTTATGGGTCGGAAAGAAGCTGAACGACTTTAATGAAATCTTAACAGTAACGATAAAAGATGACCATACTAATAAAAAAGGGAAAAATACAATATATGCAAACCCAGTATCAGAGTCCTCCTCGGACGCCGGCCACTGAAGGAAGAGGCTGACCCGTTGCTCCCTCAGCGTTTATGCTGAGCACGATGCCCATGGGATGCAATACCCCCGTGGTCAGCTTTGGGTCACCTCTGCCCTCGTCGGCCACCACTGAGCACCTCCATCCTCCTCCTGCCCAGCAGCACCTCCCCACCAGCAGCTACCGCCACCTGCCGCAGGCCCCTCAGATCAACCCCCGCAGCCCCTACAGATCTCCCCTGGGCTTTACCCCCAGCCCTGCCCCACACTTTCCCCCGCGCCTGCCCCAAAACCCTCCCTCGCAGCACCTCCCAGCCCTGCCCCATACATCCCCACGGCATTTGGCCTTGTCGAACCTCACGCCATTGGCCTTGTCCCATCGATCCAGCCTGTCCAGGTCCCTCTGCAGAGCCTTCCGACCCTCCAGCAGATCGACACTCCCGCCCAGCTCGCTGTCCTCTGCAAGCTGACTGAGGGTGCACTCGATCCCCTCCTCCGGGTGGTCGATAAAGACATGAAACAGAACCGGCCCCAGCACCGAGCCATGGGGAACACCACTGTGACCGGCCGCCAGCTGGACTGACCTCCATTCACCACCACGTACGCCCATCCACGCCACGGGCAGCCAGTTTCTCCAGGAGAATGCTGTGGGAAACTGTGCCAAGGGCTTTACTAAAAAGTCTAGGTAGGCAACATCCACAGCCTTTCCCTCGTCCACACCACCCCTTTCCTCCCTGGACCAAAGAGCCCATGGGGACGGCCAGAGAGCAGAGGCCCTGCGGGGAGGGCAGTCTCAGTCAGAGCAGCTGCTCAGCTCCCACCCAGATGCGAGCACCGCGCAGCCCCCAGCTCTCAGAAGGTTTCAAAAACCACAGGGCTGCTTCTTGAAAACGTCCCCATTCCTAAAGGCACGGATGCTTCCCCTTCCCAGAGGGGCCAGCCCAGAGCAGGCAGAACCGCAGGCAGCGGAGCCAGAACTGATGCCGGCACTGGAGCGTCACTGTGTGGGAAGGCAGCTGGCTGCAGAGGACACCAAGGCCTCTTTGCTTCAGCCAGCAGCCCCCAACAGCAGGAGAGATCCCCCCGCCTGGTGTCCCCGCAGGCTGACGTTGCTGAGGACGGCGAGACGGGTGCGACGAGAGCTGGCACCAGGTGCCGTGGTGAAGGCCTTGCGCTTGGGCTCCTTGAGGAGCACCCCTGGAGAAGGGCAGGGAGAGAGCGGCCACGGGCGCACCTGGGGACACCTGCGTGTCACACAGCAACCCTGGCACACCCGGAGGAGCCAGACAGGAGCAATGCCTGGGGACAAGGCCCAGGGCGGGGGCACCCCGAGCTGCTGAGCGCCCCCAGGACGGAGCTCTGCAGAGGCCGCTGCCGCCGGGCTGGGTGGGAGCTGTTGGCTCGGGCCTGGCAGGGCCCCCGCCAGGGCAGAGCAGGGGCTGCCCCACGCCGGTCCCGGCCGGTCCCGGCCGGTCCCAGCTGGTTCAGAGCCACGGCACAGCTGGTCCCAGCCGGTCCCAGGCGTGGGCATCTCCATGGCCACCACCAGGGCTCTGTGATGCGGTCGCCGCATCATACGGAGGCCATTGTGACGCCGGTGACCGCGGGGGTATTTAAGGAGCGAGAGCCCGGGGGTACCCACTCCCAGGAGAGCAGCTCCCTCGGGAGGGAGCATCTCCCCTGGGTGACCATGGCAGATCGACGGCTGAGGACGCCGAAGATGCCGATGGAAGAGGAGGCGAACGCCCACTCCCAGCCCGACAAGGGGCTGCCGAGCCTGCAGAAGAGGCGCCAGGTGAGGGACGGGGCAGGAGGGAGAGGCCGGTGGTGGGACGGGGCCGCTCGGAGCTGCCTTGCTGCCGGGGCCGGGCTTGCTGGCATGACTGGCATGACTGACTTGTAGGATGGCATGACTGGATGGAGAGATGAGGGGAGGGCAGTGGATTTTGTCTACCTTGGCTTCAGCAAGGCTTTCGATACGCTCTCCCACAGCATCCTCACAGGGAAGCTTAGGAAGTGTGGCTTAGAGGAATGGAGAGTGGGAGGGCTTGAAAAGTGGTTGAAAGGTAGAGCTCAGAGGGCTGTGATCAGGGGCACAGAGTCTAGTTGGAGGTCAGTGACGAGTGGTGTTCCCCAGGGGTCAGTACTGGGTCCAGTCCTGTTCAATATATTCATCAATGACCTGGATGAAGGGACTTGCACCCTCAGCAGGTTTGCTGACACTACAAAGCTGGGAGGGGTGGCCGACACACCGGAAGGCTGTGCCGCCGCACAGCGAGACCTAGACGGGCTGGAGAGTTGGGCAGAGAGAAACCTTATGAAAGTCAATGAGGGGAAGTGTAGGGTGCTGCACCTGGGGAGGAGTAACCCCATGCACCCGTCCAGGTTGGGGGCTGACCTGCTGGAGAGCAGCTCTGCAGAGAGAGACCTGGGAGTCCTGGTGGGCAACAGGATGACCGTGGGCCGGCCAATGTGCCTTTGTGGCCAAGAAGGTCAACGGCATCCTGGGGTGCACCAAGAAGAGCGTGGCAAGCAGGTCGAGGGAGGTCCTCCTCCCCCTCCACTCTGCCCTGCTGAGGCCGCATCTGCAGTACTGTGTCCAGTTCTGGGCTCCCCGGTTCAAGAAGGACAGGGAACTGCTGGAGAGGGTACAGCAAAGGGCTACCAAGATGATGAGGGGACTGGAACAGCTCTCTTAGGAAGAAAGGCTGAGGGACTCGGGTCTTTTCAGTCTGGAAAAAAGAAGACTGAGGGGGGACCTTATCAATGCTTAGAAATACTCAAAGGGTAGGTGTCAGGAGGACGGGGCCAGGCTCTTTTCAGGCTGGGCACAAACGGGCAGCAACTTGAAGATAGGAAGTTCCATCTAAACATGAGGAGGAACTTCTTGACTTTGAGGGTGACAGAGCACTGGAATGGGCTGCCCAGAGAGGTGGTGGAGTCTCCGTCTCTAGAGACATTCGAAACCCGCCTGGACGCGTTCCTGTGCAACCTGCTCTGGGTGACGCTGCTCTGGCAGGGGGTTGGACTAGCTGATCTCCAGAGGTCCCTTCCAGCCCCTATCATTCTGTGATTCTGTGGGGGCCGCTGTGCCAAGGCAGCCACCTCCACCCCAGGCCTTCTCCTCCTCCTGCCCACAGGTGGCCCACAGGCAACCAGAGGTAGCGCCGCAGGGCAGGCAGAGCCCGGCCTCGTCCCTCCATGGGGACAGGCTGCCACGGCTCCCCTGCCCAGAGAGTTTGCAGGCCGCTGGGAGGCGCCGCGCACAGGTAGGGAGCCCGCGGGAGACGGGGCCAAACGTCCTCCCAACGCCGGGAGCTGCCGATGGGCAGGCGGGACATGCAGGAGGGGACAGGCGGGCTCGGCCCCCGTCACAAGCTGGGTCCACCGAGCCATGCCCAGCAGGATGCCCGGGCATGCCAGGGCTCCCGCGAGTCACCGTGGGCTGCGAGGGGCCCAGTCCTCTCCCAGCTGTCTCTGGGACTGGCAGCAGCCGCCTGCGGGGACGAGCGCTGCCCGGGGGGCTGGCGGGGGAGCCCAGCCCGGCCGCAGGAGCTCTTCCAGCTGGGCCGTGGGGACCAGGGCCAGAGTCACACAGCCTCTCTCCTCGGCTTCTCTTGCAGTCGGACAGCGTGGTGCGCAGCAAGGCACTGCCCTGCAGCAGGGTGGTGCTGCAGGAAGACACGCAGCCCAGGCAGGCAGGGACAGCCGGGCACGCCACCGCCGCTCGGCCAGCAAGACGCGCCAGCAGCTGCTGCAAGCTGCCGCCTCTGCCACCAGCACCCTCGACTCCTTCTGCCGCGGGCTGGGAACCAGCCAGCAGCACTGCAGCCAGCGGCTGCCTACGGCCGGTCCCACCTGCTCGGGGCATCAACGGTGAGCGGGGCAGACCTGCGAGGGTGAGGACGTTCAGGCCTGCCCAGCAGCTCCCTCCAGCCTACAGAGGAGCTATAAAGGACACGGCCCGGTGCCTCACGAGTGAGGTCCTGGCCAAGGTTTTCCTTGGAAGCGGGGGACCCAGCCAGCAGCCAGCAGCACCACGGGGAAGGGCTGAGGCCATGACACCAACATCAGACAAGGACAAGATCCTGTCCATCAAGACAGAGTCCCTGGAGGAGCTGGAGAGGAGCTGCCTGGCCCGCACCAGGCGCAGCCTGGCCCAACTCAGGAATGCCACCCTGCAGTGGCAGCAGGACAGCCCGGAGGGAAAGCCAGGGGCCTTGGCCGAGGAGCAGAAGTGCAAAGACAGCAGTGACAAGGAGCTATCCCAAGGGGAAGACACCAGCATCCACACCATCTGGGTCAACGCCTCCGTCCCGGAGCTCTTCCAGGACACCCACGCTGGTCCCCAGGAGGAGTCCGGCCGGCCCAGCCGCCTGGGCACAGGGGTGGCAGGAGACATAGCTGGACACCTGCAGAGCGCGTCTCCTGCCCTGGCTGGTCCCACGGATGCTGAGCCGGCAGCTTGTGCCCTGGCCGGAACTCCTGAGCAAGAGGGGCACCGCACGCCTCTGGCTCCCACGGCAGAAGAGGACGCAAAGGCAACCGCTTCTCCCATCCTCAGCGAGCAGGCCCCTGCAGCAGAAGTAGAGAGCTGGGCACCTGCCCCATACACCCCCCCAGAGTACGAGTACGAGGCTCTGCAGGACACAGCGCTGAGCATGGTGAGAGAGGCTCTCATCAATTCTGTGCTTGTGAACCAGTGCTTGCAGGCACCTGCCCCATACACCCCCCCAGAGTACGAGTACGAGGCTCTGCAGGACACAGCGCTGAGCATGGTGAGAGAGGCTCTCATCAATTCTCTGCTTGTGAGCCAGCGCTTGCAGGCACCTGCCCCATACACCCCCCCAGAGTACGAGTACGAGGCTCTGGAGGACACAGCGCTGAGCATGGTGAGAGAGGCTCTCATCAATTCTGTGCTTGTGAGCCAGCACATGCAGGCACAAAATGTGGATGCGGCAACAGCAGCAACACCACTTGCAGCGCCACAGGACAGGGAGTCTGCCTCGGCTGCAGCAGAGGCAGAGGGGCAGGCACCTGCCCCATACACCCCCCCAGACTATAAGGACGAGGCTTTACAGGACACAATCCTGAGCATGGTGAGAGAGGCTCTGATAAATTCTGTCCTTGTGAGCCAGGAAAAACTGGCAAAACGCAAGGCTGCAGCAACAGCAGCAACACCACCAGCAGCAGCTCAGGACACCGAGAGCCAGGCACCTGCCCCACACGGACCCACAGCCTCCGACGAGGCTCTGCACGACACAGCCCTGTATATCGTGACGGAGGTCGTGGGCAAGGCTGTGCTTGTCACCCAGCACGACCGGGCACAACGCATGGACACCGTGGCAGCAGCAACACCTGCAGAACCTTGGGACACCGAGTCTGCCTTGGCTGGAGAGCCTCAGGGAGAGGGCAACACGGCCCCTCTCACCCCAACAGCCCTCGGTGGCGAGGGGCTGGCAGGAGCTGGCCCCTTGCCCACCCAGCCCCTCGCCTACAGCTCTCCTTCCCCCACAGGCATCGCCACCCTCCAGCATGCCCCAGCTCGATGGCAACAGCCCTCCCTCTTCAGGAGGGCGCTCAAGGCTCCGCGCAAGGCCTTCTGCTGCTCCTGCATCACGGGAGAGAAGGAGCAGTAGTGCCCTGCTGCCAGTGCCAGGCGGGTCCCCGGAGATGGCGCCTGGCCCTGAGCCTGCGCAGCGTCCAGAGGGAGTGGCACGGGCAGGCAAGCAAGGGATGGGTGCATGGACGGCACCCCAGGCATTCAGCTGCCCTGAGGACAGCGTGCTGCCAGCCTCTGCTCGGCTGTGGCTGTTTTCTGAGGTCAATAAAAGATGATGATTTTACCCCAGTGCTCGTCTGTACCTGGTCCGTTGCAGGAGAAAGACAGCTATTGACCAACAACCCCAGGTCCTTTTCCACCAGGCAGCTCGCCAGCCACTCTTCCCCAGGCCTGTAGTGCTGCATGGGGTTGTTGTGACACAATTGCAGGACCACAGCCTAGGAGGCTCTGCAGGACATGGCCCTGTGCATGGTGACAAAGGCTGTGGTCAGTGCTATGGCTGTCATCCAGCGCAACCTGGCCCAAAGCACCCAGGCTCTCGGCAGGGACACCTCCCACTAGACCAGGCTGCTCAAAGCCTCATCCAGCCTGGCCTTGAACACCTCCAGGGATGAGGCATTGACAGCTTCCCTGGGCAACCTGTTCCAGCGCCTCACCACCCTTACAATACAGAAATTCTTCCTGATATCCAATCTAAATCTGCCCTCTTTCAGTTTGAAGCCGTTACCCCGTGCCCTATCATTACACTCCCTGATAAAGAGTCCCTCCCCATCCTTCCTCTAGGCCCCCTTTAGGGACTGGAAGGCTGCTCTAAGGTCGCCCCGGAGCCTTCTCTTCTCCAGGATGAACATCCCCAACTCTCCCAGCCTGTCCTCATAGCATAGGCGCTCCAGCCCTCTGATCATCTTCGTGGCCCTCCGCTGGACCCCTTCCAACAAGTCCACGTCCTTCTTGTGCTGAGGACTCCAGAGCTGGACGCAGTACTCCAGGTGGGGTCTCACCAGAGCGGAGCAGAGGGGCAGAATCACCTCCCTCGACCTGCTGGCCACGCTTCTTTCGATGCAGCCCAGGATGCGTTGGCTTTCGGGGTTGCAAGCGCGCATTGCCTGCTCATGTTGAGCTTCTCGTCCACCAGCACCCCCAAGTCCCTCTCCTCAGGGCTGCTCTCAAGCCATTCTCCGCCCAACCTGTATGTGTGCCTGGCATTGCCATGACCCAGGTGCAGGCTCTTGCACTTGGCCTGGCTGAACTTCATGACGTTCACACAGGCCCACCTCTCGAGCCTGTCCAGGTCCCTCTGGATGGCGTCCCTTCTCTCCAGTGTGTCGACCGTGCCACACAGCCTGGTGTCGTCAGCAAACTTGCTGAGGGTGCACTCAATCCCACTGTCCATGTCACTGACAAAGACGTTAAACAGCACTGGTCCCCGTACTGACCCCTGAGGAACAGCACTCGTCACTGGTTTCCATGTGGACATTGAGCCATTGACTGCAAGCCTTTGAGTGTGGCCATCTAGCCAGTTCCTTATCCACCGAGTGGTCCATCCATCAAATCCATGCTGTTCCGATTTAGAGACCAGGACGTCGTGCGGGACAGCGTCAAACGCTTTGCGTAAGTCCAGGTAGATGCTGTATCTACCAATGTGGTGGCAACATCATAGAAGGCCACCAAATTTGTCAGGCACGATCTGCCTTTGGTGAAGCCATGTTGGCTATCACCAATCACCTTCTTATTTTCCATGTGCCTTAGCAGAGATTCCAGGAGGATCTGCTCCATGACCCTGCCGGGCACAGAGGTAAGACTGACCGGTCTGTCGTTCGCTGGGTCATCCTTTTTTCCCTTTTTGAAATTGGGACCCTGCCTTTGCATTCTGCAACTTGGGTGCTGTAGTTGGAGCCCTTGCCGGTGAAGACCGAGGCGAAAAAGTCATTCAGCACCTCAGCCTTCTCCATACCCTGCGTGACCAGGTCTCCTGCCTCCTTCCTGACAGGGCCCACGTCTTCCCTAGTCTTGCCTTTACCCCTGACGTACTTAGAGAAGTTTTTTCTTGCTGTCCTTGGTGCCCCTAGCCAGATTTAATTCTCTCTGGGCTTTAGCTTGCCTAATCTGGTTCCCGGTCACTCGGACAGTTTCTCTGTATTCCACCCAGTCAACCCGTCCTTACTTCCACCCTCTGTAGGCCTCCTTTTTGCTTTTGAGCTTGTCCAGGAGCTCTTTGTTAATCCGCGCAGGCCTCCTGGCATTTTTGCCTGACTTCCTCATTCTTGGGATGCACCGTTCCTGAGCTGAGCTTGGAGGAGGTGATCCTTGAATAGTAACCAGCTCTCTTGGGCCCCTCTTCCCTCCAGTACCTTTTCCCATGCTACCCTGCCAAGCAGGTGCCTCAAGAGGCCAAAGTCTGCTCTCTTGGAGTCCAGGGTAGTGAGCTTGCTGCGTGCTCTCCTCGCTGCCCCGAGGATCTTGAATTCTACCATTTCATGATCACTGCAGCCGAGGCTACCCTTGAGCTTGACACTCGCCACCACCTCCTCCTTGTTGGTAAGGACAAGGTCCAGCGTAGTTCCTCTCCTTGTTGGCTCCTCTACCATTTGAGGAAGAAAAAACGTGTCCAGAAATACCCCAACTGCGCAGCAGGTTGTTTAGCCAGTCCCATTCATTATCGATCTATAGCTGATTAAACCCTTTGTTCAAGTGCTGGATACTTTTATGGATAGACTCAGAGTGGTCAGAAAGATTCATACAACACATACCTTCAAAATCTTCACACCCGTGGCCTTGCGCTAAAAGCAAAAAATCAACGGCAGCTCTATTTTGCAGCGTAGCATGCCGAATAGAATCTACATCTGCTAATAACCCACTTAACGCTCACGACGTGGCATTGGTCTGTTTAGCCAGCCAACACCCTATTTTATTCAGCGTATTTAGTGCCGTTGCTGTTCCTAGCGAAGGGAGAATACTTAGCCCTATTCTTTGTCCGAGCTTCGGGAATGTTATACGGTCGTCACAGGATGGAGTAAAGGTATGAACTGTTCTCTTGGCGCTGTGGTTACTGTGTGCTCTGCTCACTGTGTCTTTGGCCGCACGCAGGCCTCTGCTCGTAGATCTGCCCCATCTCCCCCTTTTTTGTTTAACACCAGACCATTTATTAACAAGGTCGCCATGACTGGTGCTTCTACTCGTCGTGACGCTCTTAGCAGGTTATGTACTGAACACAATTAAAAACAGAATCAAAAAGAACCCTGCTAAGGCAATAAATACCCAGATTCCTAAATTTAGCCCAGAAAGCCAATTTCGTTGGATTTACCCACGAGAAATCCTTTTGTAATATTTCAAATACATTGCGGTTCATTAAGTCTTGAATCTTTAGTATTTGAGCTTTTAGCTGATCATGGAAAGGACGAATATTTTGTTGCAACGACATGTCAAAAGCACCTTGGAGATGGTGTTTAACCATTTCCCAGCCATGTAGCAACGTATTCCAGGGGAGAGATGTAACACAAAGTCTTCGAGAGTTGTACTCCCAACCACAATACAGAGAAAGACGTGTTTTTAACGCATTTTGCTGATCCCCTATCCATATTACTGCTGTTTTATACCCTACTCGCGTTAAATTTACACAATAAGATTGATTACGTTCTTGTATACTTGCATTTTGAGCCGAAGCAAACATACGGATGAGAAGTACAAATCATTACAGAATTGTCTTGCTCACAACTTCTATTTGTTGTAGTATTATCTGTGGTTAGCATGCACCCCGATTTAAGGTGCTTATAATACACCTTCGGTTGTTCAGGCCATTCAACAGTTCTTATGAAATGTCGCTCTACTGCTGTGGATGACAAAGAAGACATGTTTAGAAAATTTAAAACATGAGAGCGTATGTGGACAATAAAATAAGGAAACTGTCTTTTTCATAAAAGCACCATTAATTGCAGTAAAAGATTAAATAACAATTGGTTCTCTACTTGTTTTATAAATGCTCCTTCCAGTCTTTGAACAATACCAGGACCATATTGAGAGTCTGCCACTACGTTTAACGGTTCCTGTTGATATAAGTCAAAAGCCTTTACTGTGTCCCTGAACCATCTCCAAACACCGTACGGGTGCCAGCAAGAGGCTTTGGTGCTAGCAGGATGCACGGCTGTAAAGGAATTTGTGAAAGTGACTGTAATAGTCTGTGCCAGGGGAAAGAATAATTTATTTGCCCAATATAGTGTCCTAAGGCAATTTGCAGGTTAAGACTTTGTGATAACCACGGGTCAAGGTCGTCCTTTTTGACGGGGACGTGTATGTGGCTTGGATCCATTCCAGAAAGCTGCTGACAGCCCAAACGACCCTGGGAAAACAATCGTGGTAACATTTCAATCATCATAGTTACTGGTTTTGAAAAGGTATGTGGCAAAAATACCCACTCTAATGCAGTCAGGCTCTTTGCGAGTGCATCATCCCACTGTCCTATCAGGGCGTAAGGTTGAAATTCCTGTAGGAAGGTGTTCAATGCGTCCTGCAGCAGTAGTAGACTATATCTTATCTGCAACGTGCGTGCTGTAATGCCTTCTGAGCTGTTGGGGTTAATGAATGTGGAACCTAATGGGGAGGGGGGAGGGGGGGGCAGACACAGCGCTTCAGGGCGTCCCCTGTATCTTCAAAGTACGCCCATGTCTCTCTCCCCCTCTCTGACCCGAGACAGCCCCCTTATATCCTGCACTGGATTGAGTAGAAAAGTACAGGCTAGAGTCGCCGCACGCGTGGCCAGCACATGGGGCGGGTCTCACCAGACTCATGATCCAGCTTTGCCAACAGCGGCTGTCTGATACGTGACTACATTGTTGCAATCTCTTCTTGTTATCTTCTTCTGTGAAGGTCGGGTTCTCATGGGTATGCACATAGTTTTTGCAGCAACATATTCTACAACTCGTACACGGGTACGATGCAAAGCGGCACCTACAACCGATGGTATAATGCTTATTAAACACAGCAAACAGCATACTAAACATAACAGACACATTCCTTCCACACAGGCAATAATTTGCTCCAACCAACCCCACCCCCAAGTCCATCCAGCAAAGAGCTTTCACCCAGTGGTCTCCACAAGTTGCTGGTTCGGTCGGCGCAGTTCTTGCACCTGGGCATGGATGGATTTGGAGTGGTCACTTAGATTCATAGAACACAGTCCTTTAAAATCTTGACGGCCATGTCTGTGAGCGGAAAGCAAAACCGTGTCTTGACAACCATGTCTGAAAGCAGCTCTGTTTTGCAGCATCGCATGTCGAATACTACCTACATCTAGCAATAACTCAGAAATAGCTGTACTAGTAGCATTACTAAACTTATCCTTGGCAGCAAGAGAGTCCTTGTTAGCAAGAACCCTTGGCAGCAAGAGAGTCCTTGTTAGCAAGAGCGCATGCGGACTCCCTGTTCTTGCTGGTACTGTGCTTTGATCTTCTTCAACAACAGGCCAAGATTCTTGAGCAGCTCGATAAGGTGTCTGTGAGTCCGTTACAGACTTATGTCATCCAAATGTTTTTCTTGCCAGCACCCGAGGCTGAATAACAATCGGTGTGATATATGTGTTTTCCAGCACCCGGGTGCGAGTCCCTTGAGTGTATTTACAATCCTCCTCGCCGATCTTCCGTTGTTTTCCCATATTCTACCCCCTTGCTTAAGAGACCGCTTCTGCTGGGGTTCATTTTAGTCTCGCAGGGTGTAACACAGAGTAATTTACTAAGGCATGCAATAACATAGACACATATAGGAAAAAACCCAAAACATATCTCTATGGTACTGCTTTGAATTGGGTGTCCTATTTCTCTTTTTCTGCCGCTTTCTCGTAGCGCGTGTGGCATACTTTGGTGCTAACGTGGCACATTTCCCATCTAATTCTTCTTGTTTGGGTTTCTTTTTTTTTTCCTCTCTCTTTTTTTCCTCTTTTTTTTTCTTTTTTTTTCCCCCATCACTTACGACTGACATAAAAGTCTGCCTTTGCAACCAGAGCTCAGTTTCTCATTTTCCTTAAGTTTCTCATTTCCTACAGAGCACCCTATAGATTTTGGCTCAACTCCTTTTCCCGATCGACCACGATCTTATAGGCAAACAACAAACAACTAGCCATACGCCCTGCACGGGCGAGCCGTTCCTGAGAGCGTAAGCATGTCGGCTGGTGAAAACTCCCCCAAGATTTCAGGACTTCCATCGGTTCTACGGCCCATCCTGGTCTGTCTACCTGGGGCGCGCTCGCCTTACGTCTAAACGTTGTGTATATACAAACTTCTTCACTTGATGGAGTGTCGGCCCTAGTCGCGTACGAGAACAGGACCACACCGGGCAGAACACCTGCTCCAGGGCAGTCACCGAACGACACTGCACACAACAAAAAACAAACAGTAGCACAGATGCTGATCAGCAGGCAGAAGCTGGCGCCCGCACACACTTACACAGCAGACATACAAAACCAGCACTTCTATCTCAGGGAGACGGCTGGGGAGGGGAGGGGCTGAGGTGGGCGGTGGCAGGAGCTAAACAGCTCTGGCTCCCTCCTTCTCTGCTGACATGCTGACAATGTACCGCAATACCCCGATTCCGGCTGCGCACGTACAAACGGTTGATAAGGAGGAAGAGATGCAGTACCTGGCGCAAATGGAGAAGGGTTAAAAATGGAGGAGCGCGATAACAACTTTCGTTGCTGTTGCTGTAAAATCCCCACAGTTGGAGCAGATGCAGGCATAGCTTTAATTGGGGTTAAAGGTGGACATAAATCAGGTTCAGTCTCTGGATGTATTGGACCAGGATCAAAGGGGGTTCCCAGGATCATCCTCAGGGCTATTACAGAATAGGGTAGAGTGAACTGGAGTGCCTCCTTTCCCTTCGGCATGTTCTGATCTTGGCAAGACCGGGGGGCAATCGTCTGCTTTAAAATTAGGAGGTGCGGCGGTTGCCCCAGACGGGGCAGCATCGTTATTGCTCGCAGCTTGTCTGATACCCTCCTGTTTCCGTATTATCTCTGGATTTTGCCACCAATCGGTTTGATAAGAGATAGATCCCACTCGGTTGCAAGCTTCTATCATATCTATTAAGCCTGGATTCTCTAAGGCTTGTAAGATACGCCTACAATCGACATGAGCATTCTCCACCGCAAGCTTTAACATCAGTGCTTCCTTGGCTTCTACGTTCTCCACTTGTTTATGAATAGCTTCCTGCAGGCGGTCAATAAATGCCACGTAGGGTTCATTAGGACCCCGCTTGACAGTTGTGAAAGACTGAGTTGCCTTTCCCATGTCAGGAACTTTTACGATAGCTTGTAAAGCAAAGTCTGCTGACTGTCTTAGTATCTCTGGAATTAATCTCGCCTGCAGCTGTGGGGTATCAACAGGCGCTTCCCCTAACAACTGAGGGATGCCCGCTCCCCGTAATGGATCGCCGTCCCCTCTTGACAAATTATCTACTGCGGCGGCGCTGCACGCATCTCTCCAGTGAGCCATAAAAAGAACTCGCTGTGTTGGGGTAGAAATAACTTTGGCCAGCTGCTTGATATCGAATGGAGTTAGTGTGTGTCCTTTCCTAATGTTATTTAATAGTCCTTGTGCATAAGGGGAGGTTAGTCCATGCCGCATAATCGTTTTCCGCATTTCTCTAACCAGCTCCCACCTTATCGGTTCCCAGGTATTCGTCCCGTTTTGATTAAGCAGTACCGGACAGGCGATGGCAGTAGCGGCTTCCATATCGCCGTCCTGTAATGCCTGTTTACGTAAGTTCTGCCAGTGTTGAGCAGGATCATAAGTTGCAGTGACTGCCGGACTTGGAGCTGGACTTGGCAAGGAATCGCCCCAACCCGGTAACACAGGAGACCGCGGCGGTATCAACGTCACATCTAGCGGGGGTGCTAACGGCGCAGCCGGACAGCTCGGGGGTTCAGGTTTCCCCCCCTCCGTCTGAGTGGTAATTGGGCTGTCCGGTGCCATAGCTGCAACGGCGGCTGCTGTGGCATTTCGTTTGGATTTTACCTGCTGTAAAGTACCTTTAATCAACCTCCAAGTTGTCAAAACCTTTGTGGCAGTCGCATCCCCTTTTGTGGCAGCCTCAAGTAAAGTTTCGCCCGCTTGCTCCCAACTTGATAATTGGAAAGCCGTTGTAGAATCAGCGGGAAGACCTTTGCTTTTTAGCCATGCCAGTAAAAGCTGAGGAGTTCCTTCATCGTATTTAACACCCCTTTTACTTAAAAACTTTTCTAAAATACATACAATCGCCTTTTCCTCTGAGGACACTTTCGATCCCATCCTCACACGTCCCCGGCTGCTCGCCTTTTCCTGGTGACTATTTGTCCGGACTGCAGCTCTCCGATACCGCTGCCTTTTTTCGTTCAGCCGGGCTGCTCCACCGGTCGTACATTCCTACGATTCAAGTTCTCGTACGTTCCTACGATTTTTGTCCCTGTTCGGGCGCCATTTGTGGAGCATGGATTCACGGACTCTGGCGGGGTACAGACCAAAGACCTTTATTGCAACAATCTGACAGGCTTTATAGCTATACACGCTCTCCACGCCCAAGTTGTGTCCTGCTGATAGGTTGGGGGTCGACTGCCGGGCGCTTGTCTACTTCTTCCGATTGGTTTCTGCTGTCTGTTCACGAGGAGCAGCAACTTCACTCTCCCACAGCAACTTCACTCTCACGTCCTGTTCCTTGATGATACTCCCCGATACTTGTTTTTCTGTTCTCTCAAGCCCTCTCTCAAGGACGCAGCTTTATCTCATCAAGGTCGAACAGACCTCCTATGCTGCTCTCTATTCCCACAAGTCAGTATCCATCCATTCCAACGCTCCAATCGTAAGAGCCATCCCACCACGTCTCTGTGATGCCAACGAGATCGTAGCCCTGAAGGCGCGCGCACATCTCTAACTCCTCTTGCTTATTTCACAGAATCACAGAATCACAGAATCTTAGTGGTTGGAAGGGACCTCTGAGATCATCGAGTCCAACCACAAAAAAAACCCAAACAAACAAAAAAAACCAAAACCAAACACCAACACCCACCTACTAAACTCCACACCCACAACCCCACACACAACACCCCACCACAAACAATAATCTTGGGCACTAGAGCATGCCCTGAAGAGCCATGTCTACACGTTTCTTAAATACCTCCAGGGATGGTGACTCCACCACCTCCCTGGGCAGGCCGTTCCAGTGCCTGACCACTCTTTCAGTAAAGTAATTCTTCCTAATATCTAATCTAAATCTCCCTTGCCGCAGCTTCATACCATTTCCTCTGGTCCTGTCGTTATTCCCTTGGGAGAAGAGGCCAACCCCTGCCTCTCTACAGTTTCCTTTCAGGGAGTTGTAGAGGGCAATGAGGTCTCCCCTCAGCCTCCTCTTCTCCAAACTAAACATGCCCAGCTCCCTCAGCCTCTCCTCATAGGACTTGTTCTCCGTACCCCTCACCAGCTTGGTGGCTCTCCTCTGGACACGCTCCAGCACTTCAATGTCTTTCCTGTAGTGAGGGGCCCAAAACTGAACACAGTACTCGAGGTGAGGCCTCACCAGTGCCGAGTACAGAGGCACAATGACTTCCCTACTCCTGCTGGCCACGCTATTCCTGATACAAGCCAGGATGCCATTGGCCCTCTTGGCCACCTGGGCACACTGCTGGCTCATGTTAAGCCGGCTGTCCACCAGCACCCCCAGGTCCTTTTCTGCCGGGCAGCTTTCGAGCCACTCTTCCCCAAGCCTGTAGCGTTGCCCGGGGTTGTTGTGACCAAAATGAAGGACCCGGCACTTGGCCTTATTAAATCTCATCCCATTGGCCTTGGCCCATTGATCCAACCTGTCCAGGTCCCTCTGTAGAGCCTTCCTACCCTCGAGCAGATCAACACTCCCACCTAGTTTGGTGTCATCCGCAAACTTACTGAGGGTGCATTCAATCCCCTTTGTCTAGATCATCAATAAAGATATTGAACAAGACTGGCCCCAAAACTGATCCCTGGGGGACACCACTGGTGACTGGCCGCCAACCAGATTTTGCTCCATTAATCACAACTCGCTGGGCACGGCCGTCCAGCCAGTTTTTTATCCAGCGGAGGGTACACTTGTCTATGCCATGATTCTCCAGTTTCTCCAGGAGAATGCCGTGGGGGACGGTGTCGAAGGCCTTACCAAAGTCCAGGTAGACAACATCCACAGCCTTCCCCTCATCGAGAAAGCGGGTCACATGGTCATAGAAAGAGATCAAGTTGGTCAGGCAGGACCTCCCTTTCCTAAACCCATGCTGGCTGGCCCTGATCCCTTGGCTGCCCTGCACTTGCCTTGAGAGCTCACTCAGGATGATCCTCTCCATGATCTTTCCCGGTACAGAGGTCAGGCTGACAGGCCTGTAGTTTCCGGGATCCTCCTTCCGGCCCTTCTTGTAGATGGGCGTCACATTGGCCACCCTCCAGTCATCCGGCACCTCTCCTGTTGACCAGGATTGTTGACAGATAATGGAGAGAGGCTTGGTGAGCTCTCCTGCCAGCTCCCTGAGAACCTTTGGGTGAATCCCATCCGGCCCCATAGACTTATGCGTGTCCAGGTGCATAAGCAAATCATTAACTACTTCCTCCTGGATTACAGGGGGGTTGTCCTGTTCTCCATTCTTATCTTCCAGCCCAAGAAGCTGAACACCCTGGGGGTAGCTGGTCTGACTATTAAAGACAGAGGCAAAGAAGGCATTAAGTATCTCAGCCTTCTCCTCGTCCTTGGTTGCAAGGTTTCCCCCCGCATCCAGTAAGGGATGGACATTCTCTGTCACTCTCTTTTTGATGATGTATTTATAGAAAATTTTTTTGTTGTCCCTTATGTTAATTGCCAGGTTGAGTTCCAGCTGGGCTTTTGCCTTCCTGATTTTTTCTCTGTATGACCTAACACGATCTCTGTACTCCTCCTGTGTTGCCTGTCCCCTCTTCCAAAGGTGGTAAACCTTCCTTTTTTCCTTAAGTCCCATCAAGAGCTCTTTGTTCATCCAGGCCGGCCATTTTCCCCGCCCTTTGATTTTGCGCCTCATGGGGACAGCCTGCTCCTGGGCCTTTAGGATTTCCCTCTTGAAGAGCGTCCAGCCTTCCTGGGCTCCTTTGTCTCTCAGGACTACCTCCCACGGGACTCTCCCAACCAGGGTTCTGAACAGGCTAAAGTCTGCGCACCGGAAGTCCAAGATGGAGGTTTTGTTAACCCCCTTCCTTACCTCACTATGGATGGAAAACTTAACCATTTCATGGTCACTAAGCCCAAGACGGCCTCCGACCTCCACGTCCCCCACTAGCCCTTCTTTGTTTGTGAACAGTAGGTCTAGCAAGGCACCTCCCCTGGTAGGCTCACCTACCATTTGTGTCAGGAAGTTATCCTCCATACACTCGAGGAACCTCCTAGCCTGCCTGCTCTCTGCTGTGTTATATTTCCAGCAGATGTCTGGTAAGTTGAAGTCCCCAACTAGAACAAGGGCTGGCATTTGCGAGACTGCAGCCAGCCGCTTACAGAATACCTCATCAACCTGCTCATCCTGGTTGGGTGGTCTATAGCAGACTCCCAGCACAAAATCACCTCTGTTAGCCTTCCCTTTCACCCTTACCCATAAACACTCAACTTCTTCATCACTGGAGTCTATCTCTATAGAGTCAAACAGCTCCCTAACCTACAGAGCCGCACCCCCCCCCCTTCCTTCCTTGCCTATTCCTTCTGAAGAGCTTATAGCCACTCATTGCAGCATTCCAGTCATGACCATCATCCCACCACGTTTCCGTGATGGCGACTATGTCGTAGTTGTCCTGCCGCACAATGGCTTCTAGCTCATCCTGTTTGTTGCCCATGCTACGTGCATTAGCGTAGATGCACTTAACCTGGGCTACTGATTTCACCCCCATCTTTGGCCCTTGACACTCAGGTTCATTACCAGCGGGCCTGGTTTTATCCCCTTCCCCCTTAACTTTCGGCTTAGAGCTCTGTCCATGAGCTTTGTTAACTCTTAGCCTAGTACCCTTTTCCCCTTCTAGGAAAGGGTTTTCCCAATGTTTTCTAGCAGTAATTTCTAAACTTCTATCACCTTTCTCTGATGAAATGTCAGAGTGGGAGTCCTCACTAATGTGGTCTCCTTCAAACCGTGTGTCGTGGTTTAGCCTCAGACGGCAACAAAGAACCACGTGCCGCTCGCTCGCGCCTTCCTAATACAGGAAGAATCGTAAGAAAAGGCAAGACTCTTGGGTTGAGACAAAGGCAGTTTAACAGGACAGCAAAGGGAACAGGCAAACAACAACAACAACAACAACAACAACAACACGGATAGGGGAATATACAAACGCGATTACGGAACCGCCGCTCCCTGCCGCTCGCCGGCCGGACCCGGGACGCCCCAGCCCGCTTTTAAGCAGCAACTTCCTGCCCCCTCCCCCGGCAGCTCAGGGTGGGCGTGGCTCACATGGCATGGAATACCAGGAAAAATTAACCCTATCCCCACCGGAACCAGGACATTATCCACCCCTTATTCCATACCATCTATGCCATGCCCAGCAGGTTCCAATGAATTGCCACCACTTTCCCCTGTTATATATATATATATGTATATACACACATATAATGCCCTTAGTTTATGGGCCATCCCTCCAAAGTGTCCGTTGAGTTCTTTTAATCCACGGCTTTGGGCTCCATCTGTTAGAACAGTCTCTCAGGGCAGGTGAGATGCTGGGTGGTGCTGGTCTGTTGCATGCTGTATTTTTCGGAGCTTGTGACTGGTGCACCTGGTGTGGCTCATGCATGCAGTCCGTGGGCTGAAGATGTAGATCTTGAGGAAACTGCTGGGCGCCAGCTGCTGAGATCAGTTCTTATCCCATCATCCCTGTGCCTTACTTGTAGTACAACTGATAGCAATTATAGCAATGAGGACATACAGTGACAGTGTTACTTAGCAATTAACAGCACACAATCTGATTCATTGGCTATTCTCGCCCAAAATCAGATCCCCATGAGGTACACATCGGACTTCCCCATCCTGCCGCATCACCCACCAAGTGCACCCAGGTCCTTGGGCAAAAGCAATCCCACGGATGGGTTTGCCTTTGCCTGAGGCAGGACTAACCCAGACTGTCTTCCCTAGCATATTCTTCATGTGCACTACGGGGACTTTATCCCCTTCTACAGTACGTGGAAGTTTTGATTGGGCAGGGCCAGCCCGATTGTTAGATCCCCTGGTGTTAACTAGCCAGGTAGCGTTTGCTAAATGAGTATCCCAGTGTTTTAAAGTCCCACCACCCATTGCTCTCAGTGTAGTTTTTAACAGTCCATTGTATCGTTCTATCTTCCCAGAGGCTGGTGCGTGATAGGGGATGTGATACACCCACTCGATACCATGCTCTTTGGCCCAGGTGTCTATGAGGCTGTTTCGGAAATGAGTCCCGTTGTCCGACTCAATTCTCTCTGGGGTACCATGTCGCCACAGGACTTGCTTTTCAAGGCCCAGGATAGTGTTCCGGGCAGTGGCATGGGGCACAGGGTATGTTTCCAGCCATCCGGTGGTTGCTTCCACCATTGTGAGCACATAGCGCTTGCCTTGACGGGTTTGTGGCAGTGTGATATAATCAATCTGCCAGGCCTCCCCATATTTGTATTTCAGCCATCGCCCTCCATACCAAAGAGGCTTCAAACGCTTGGCTTGTTTGATCGCAGCGCATGTCTCACGTTCATGGATGACCTGTGCAATAGTGTCCATGGTCAAGTCCACCCCTCGGTCACGAGCCCATCTATATGTCGCATCTCTTCCTTGATGGCCTGAGGAGTCATGGGCCCACCGAGCTATGAATAGTTCACCCTTATGTTGCCAGTCCAGATCCACCTGAGCCACTTCAATCCTAGCGGCCCGATCCACCTGCTGGTTGTTCTGATGTTCCTCCGTGGCCCGACTCTTCGGTACGTGGGCATCTACATGGCGTACTTTCACAACCAGATTCTCTATCCGGGCAGCAATATCTTTCCATAGTTCAGCAGCCCAGATGGGTTTGCCTCTGCGCTGCCAGTTGCCCTGCTTCCACTGCTGTAACCACCCCCACAGAGCATTTGCCACCATCCATGAGTCAGTGTAGAGATAAAGTACTGGCCATTTTTCTCGCTCAGCAATGTCCAAAGCCAGCTGAATAGCCTTCACCTCTGCAAACTGGCTCGATTCACCCTGTCCCTCACTGGCTTCTGCAACACGTCGTGTAGGACTCCACACAGCAGCCTTCCACTTTCGATGCTTTCCCACAATACGGCAGGACCTATCAGTGAAGAGGGCATATTTCTTCTCATTTTCTGGCAGTTTATTATATGGTTTATTATATGGCCTCTTCTGCACGCGTCACCTCCTCCTCTGGTGACATTCCGAAATCCTTGCCTTCTGGCCAGTCCATGATCACTTCCAGAATTCCTGGGCGACTGGGGTTTCCCATTCGAGTTCGCTGCGTGATCAGTGCAATCCACTTACTCCATGTAGCATCGGTTGCATGATGTGTGGTGGGGACCCTTTCTTTGAACATCCAACCCAGCACCGGCAGTCGAGGTGCTAAGAGGAGCTGTGCTTCTGTACCAACTACTTCCGAAGCAGCTCGAACCCCTTCATATGCTGCCAATATCTCTTTTTCTGTTGGAGTGTAGCGGGCTTCAGATCCTCTGTATCCACGACTCCAAAACCCTAGGGGTCGACCTCGAGTCTCCCCTGGTGCTTTCTGCCAGAGGCTCCAGGTAGGGCCGTTCTCCCCGGCTGCGGTGTAGAGCACATTTTTAACATCTTGTCCTGCCCGGACTGGCCCCAGGGCCACTGCACGGACTATTTCCTGTTTGATTTGTTCAAAAGCTTGTCGTTGCTCAGGACCCCATTTAAAATCATTCTTCTTCCGGGTTACTTGATACAGAGGGCTTGCAATTTGACTGTAATCTGGGATATGCATTCTCCAAAAACCCACAATACCTAAGAAAGCCTGTGTTTCCTTTTTACTAGTTGGTGGAGACATAGCTGCTATTTTGTTGATCACATCCATTGGGATCTGACGGCGTCCATCTTGCCATTTTATTCCTAAAAACTGGATCTCCTGCGCAGGTCCCTTGACCTTACTTCGCTTTATAGCAAAACCAGCGTTTAGAAGGATTTGGACTATTTTACTCCCTTTCTCAAAAACTTCTTCTGCTGTGTTTCCCCATACAATGATGTCATCAATGTACTGCAGATGTTCTGGAGCTTCACCCTGTTCCAGTGCAGTCTGGATCAGTCCATGGCAAATGGTGGGGCTGTGTTTCCACCCCTGGGGCAGTCGATTCCAGGTGTATTGGACGCCCCTCCAAGTGAAAGCAAACTGTGGCCTGCACTCTGCTGCCAAAGGGATTGAGAAGAATGCATTCGCTATATCAATCGCGGCATACCACTTGGCTGCCTTGGACTCCAGTTCGTACTGGAGTTCTAGCATGTCCGGCACGGCAGCACTCAGCGGTGGCGTGACTTCGTTCAGACCACGATAGTCTACAGTTAGCCTCCACTCTCCATTAGATTTTCGCACCGGCCATATGGGACTGTTAAAAGGTGAGCGAGTCTGGCTGATCACTCCTTGAACCTCTAGTTGACGAATCAGCTCATGGATGGGAATCAGAGAGTCTCGGTTAGTGCGATACTGCCGCCGATGCACCGTTGTGGTAGCAATCGGCACCTGTTGTTCTTTGACCCTCAACAACCCCACAACAGAAGAATCCTCCGAGAGACCAGGCAAGGCAGACAACTGTTTAACTTCCTCTGTCTCCAAAGCAGCTATGCCAAAGGCCCAGCGGTACCCTTTTGGGTCCTTAAAATACCCTCTCCTGAGGTAATCTATACCAAGGATGCATGGAGCCTCTGGGCCAGTCACAATGGGATGCTTTTGCCACTCATTCCCAGTTAGGCTCACTTCTGCCTCCAGTACAGTCAACTCTTGGGATCCCCCTGTCACCCCAGAAATACAAATGGGTTCTGCCCCTCTATAGCTTGATGGTATTAAAGTACACTGCGCACCCGTGTCCACTAGAGCCTTATACTCCTGTGGGTCTGATGTGCCAGGCCATCGAATCCACACTGTCCAATAAACCCGGTTGTCCCTTTCCTCCACCTGGCCGGAGGCAGGGCCCCCCTAATACTGGTCATAGTATCCATTACTCACTTCTTGCATAAATGACTTGGAAGTTCCTTCAAGAGGATCAGAAGCAAGATCAGGCCTTCTGCTTTGTCTGGGGAACGGCCCACTGGAAACTGGGGCGGCACTTTTCCTGGAGGGATCCCCTTTTGTGGTTGTCCTTCCTTGCAACTCCTGTACCCGTGTCCGCAGGATCGAAGTAGGTTGTCCATCCCACTTCCTCATGTCCTCTCCGTGGTCCCGCAGGTAGAACCACAGGGTGCCTCGTGGTGTGTACCCTCTGTACTCTCTCTCTTGAGTGGGGAAATGCCTGCTTCTAATAGCTGAGATGCTGGCCCGTGCAGGTGGGGAGTAGAACATATTCTCTTCAAGTTGCTGGACCTTCCGCGACAGTTTCTCCACAGCTGAGACAAGGGGGGAAGAGAGACTTTCTTCATATCGCCAGAGCCGGCCAGCTACCTCATCCACCGTTGGTCCCTCTTCACCTTTCCATTCCATTACTGCCAGGGAGTTGGCATATGACGATGGTGCGCTCCGTACAAACTTCCGCCACATGGGCCTTGTGCATCGCACCTCATCAGGGTCTGTGGGTAAGTCTGCATTGTCCAAGTCATAATAAATCATCTCCCGCACAGCTAATTCTCTCAGGTACTGGATACCTCTTTCCATGGTAGTCCACTTGCTTGGCTGACATACAACATCCTCACTGAAGGGGTACCTCTCCCTCACGCCTGACAGGAGTCGTTTCCAGAGGCTGAGGGCTTGGGTCTTTTTCCCAATTGCCTTGTCAATGCCGCCTTCCCTAGACAGGGATCCCAGCTGCCTGGCCTCCCTACCCTCTAATTCCAGGCTACTGGCCCCATTATCCCAGCACCGGAGCAGCCAGGTGACAATGTGCTCGCCTGAAAGTCGGCTGAAATCTTTTCGCATATCCCGCAGCTCACACAAGGATAGGGATCGAGTAATTATCTCTGGTTCTGCCTCTTCCTCCTGCTCTCGTGATGACCCTGGTTCATCATCATCTCTTACTAAGCGAACTGATTTCTTTGTGTACTTCTTCTTCTGTATGGGGGCAACTGATATCGGCACGGGTTGGTTCCCTGGTTCAGTGGCAGTGGCTGCTATGGGGGTTGGAGTAACTGCAGTGTCTACCACAGGGGTTGCAGTAGCCGCAGTGTCTGTCGCAAGGATTGCAGTAGCTACAGTGGCTGCCGCAGGGGTTGCAGTAGCCGCAGTGTCCACCGCAGGGGTTGCAGTAGCCGCAGGGGCTGCCGCAGGGGCTGCAGCAGCCGTAGTGGCTGCTGGTCTGGTTTCCATCTCTTCCCCTTGAGGGTGCTGCATAATTCTGAGCAGTGCCTGGTAGATACTGGCCAGGGCCCAGCACAGCGCGGTGAGTTGTGCCTCTCTAGAATAGCCACAGCATTTTCCCTTCAAATATTCTACCACTTTATCAGGGTCCTGTAATTGTTCAGGGGTGAAGTCCCAGACCATTGGAGGTGAGTAGTTCTCTAGGTACCTGCCCATGCTCTCCCACATGCCATGCCACCCCTGACTATCCAGCCTCGGAGCAGATCTCCGGGTGGTAGTCTTAAATAGTCGCTTAACCCTAAACAAGACCTGGAACGTATTCAGGAGACATAGCACTAGGAACACGCTGGTTTCAGTATCCCAAGGATATTCAAAATTCTCAAAAGCTGTCATACCTGACCCGAAGGAGAAAAGGGAGGCAAAAGGGCTGGGGAAATTATTAACAAATTCTGAGAGACGGTGTCCAATGTACGGACAGGACAGCAAAACCACATAAACACCCCAAAATAGCCGTCTGAACAGTGATGTTATCATATCATAAACAGATATCGCACAGGACAGCAGAATGACAATCCTCATCCCTCTTCCAGACATGGTAAACAGCATCGCAGGGAGTACATAAGCCATATAGGAATTTATGTAACACAGCCATGAGAACAAACCAAGCAACATGATGACCAGTGACTGTTTACCTAATAAAATAAATGCATACCAAAAAAAAAAACCAAAACCGTTTTTTTCCACGTTCTAGTTGGATTCTGTCGTTATCTCAACCCGTCGAGCCCCACGTTGGGCGCCAAAAAGGACTGTCCTGGTTTAGCCTCAGACGGCAACAAAGAACCACGTGCCGCTCGCTCGCGCCTTCCTAATACAGGAAGAATCGTAAGAAAAGGCAAGACTCTTGGGTTGAGACAAAGGCAGTTTAACAGGACAGCAAAGGGAACAGGCAAACAACAACAACAACAACACGGATAGGGGAATATACAAACGCGATTACGGAACCGCCGCTCCCCGCCGCTCGCCGGCCGGACCCGGGACGCCCCAGCCCGCTTTTAAGCAGCAACTTCCTGCCCCCTCCCCCGGCAGCTCAGGGTGGGCGTGGCTCACATGGCATGGAATACCAGGAAAAATTAACCCTATCCCCACCGGAACCAGGACACCGTGGCATGCTTTCCTCGGGTTTAACCTCGACAGGCCCAGTTATCTCCCCTTCCCCCCTCATATCTAGTTTAAAGACCGGTCAATGAGCCCTGCTAACTCCTGCCCCAAAATTCTTTTCCCCCTCTGGGACAGCTGTGTCCCACCTGACAATGGCATGCCAGGTGTCTCATATAGCCACCTATGTTCGAAAAACCCAAAGCCCTGCCTGTAACACCAGTCCCGGAGCCACAAGTTGATCTGTTGCCTCTTCCTATCAATTTCTTTATTCACAGTTGCCACTGGTGGGATAGAAGAGAAGACAACTTGTGTTCCTAACCCCTTGAGCTGCTGCCCTAAGGCTCTAAAATCTCTTTTAATTGATTTCGGCCTCCTCCTACCCATTTCATCACTACCCACCTGAAATACTAACAGGGGGTAATAATCAGTGGGGTTTACTAGGTCTGGGAGTTTGTTTGTCACATCCCTGACCCGTGCCCCAGGGAGGCAACAGACTTCCCTGTGTAGCGGGTCAGGGCGGCATATTGGTCCCTCTGCCCCCCTCAGCAGAGAGTCACCCACAACTATGACCTTTCTCCTTTTCCTTTTGGAGCTAGTAGTGAAGTTGGGTCCGCTGTGACGTGTACTTTCTGTCTTCTCTAGTCTTGGTGGGCCATCCTCCTCTCCATCGGCCAGTTCCTCTTGCAGGACCCCATACCTGTTCTGCAGGGGTAACTGGGAAGCTGGGAGAGGTTGGGAGGGGACTCGCCTGCTTCCTCGAGCAGGGACCTGTTTCCATTCCCCCTCTTCTCTGCGATCCTCTCCTGTTGCTTGGTGAGAAGAGGGGAGAGGGTCCTCCGATTTACACGGGTCCTCAACCTGTTCCCCTACTCTCAGGGAGTGGGCCCACCAGTCAATCTCTCTTTCACACTCCCTGATGCTCCTCAGCCTCTCTACTTCATCCTTCAGCTGGGCCACCAGGTTAAGCAGATCATTCACCTGTTCACATCTTATACAGGTGTTGTCTCCGCTACCCTCCATTGCCAGCGCCAGGCTCCGGCACTCTCTGCACCCAGAGGCCTGCACGCCCATATGTTTGTGTGGGGCCTTGGTCTGGGTGCCCACAGCTTTACTAAATGTAATAAATAGAATCATGTTTGTTAATCAAATCAGGCTTTCTTAAAGGCTGGTGAAAACTTACACTGTTTCTTCGACTCTTCACATACTTAAGTCGCAGGCATCCAGCGTGCTATCTGGTGCACTTTGATACCTCAAGGCCTAAATCACAGGCATCTGGTGTGTTTTAACACTTCAAAGGGAAGAGCTAAATTGTGAGATAAGCTGAAAAGCGTCTCCCCAAGGACACTGATAAAGATGAGGAGCCTTCAGCCCCACAACCATCAGGAGGCGGGACAAGACCGACCCCCTAGCAACACGTCGCTCAGACACAGAATATACCAGGATTGACACATATACGGGAACCAGAAGAGTATATAATCAACTACTTTCGGGAAGTGGGTGTGCGCCGTTGGCGGAGCAAAGACTCCCCGGCCACCCAGCGCTGTTTTGCTTGCTGCCGCTTGCTTAATAAACTAATTTGATTAATTGGACTGGTTCCTGTCAATTATTGGGCCACAATCTATAACACTAAACATAGCCTTTGATCTGGTAGCAACCATAGCTGAGTCCCCAGGAGCGACTGACCTTACCATGTACGCCAGTAGAAGCACTGGGCCCGGCCGGTACACACACCAGCTCAGCATTTCCCATGCTGCGTGCAGTCGCGTAAAGGCACTTCAGCTGGGTGCCCAGTGAAGCTGTCTCCCTGGCTGGAGCGTTTGCTTTTCCTTCCTGCTGCTCTTCAGGTGGTCTTCCTCTGGGGTGTTTTATCTGTGACTCCTCGGCTCCTCCCTCCTCAGGAGCCCCTGGCTCCTCCCCGTAAGACTTCCAGTGTGCTGCCGCATACCCAGCACATCTCGGAGCAACAGGTTGAGGGCCTTCACTAGTGAGCCACCCCTCAGACCTTGGAGCATCGTCCCTCGGCTTGTCACGAGCAAGCCGTGTGGCATCCCCCTCTCCCAACAAGCCTACTTTAAAGCCCGGTCAACGAGCCCCGCTAGCTCACAAGCAAAGACCCGCTTCCCCCTTTCAGAGAGATGAGCCCCGTCGATGCCAATGAGCCTGGTGCCGTGTAGGCCATCCCATTGTCAAAAAACCCAAAACTGTGGCGGTGACACCAGCCATGGAGCCACGTGTTGATAGATTGCGCACGTCTGTTCCTTACAGTGTCCCTGCCTGTAACTGGGAGAGCAGAAGAACAGACACCCTGCGCCCCAGACCGCCTTATTAACTTTCCCAAGGCCCTGAAGTCTCTCTGGATTGCTCTTGGGCCACGTGTCGCCACCTCGTCACCACCCATGTGAAAGAGCAACAGCGGGTAGTAGTCCGAGGGCCGAACCAGGCGGGGAAGTTTTCGAGTGACGTCCCTAACCCAGGCCCCGGGGAGGCAGCATACCTCCCTGTCAAGAGGGTCTGCCCAGCATATTGGGCCTTCTGTTCCCCTCAGAAGGGAGTCTCCTACTACTATACCCCGCCTCCTCTTCCTTGTAGAGGCAGTTTTTAAACTAAAAAGGGGGTAGGCCTTACTGCTCCCGGCATCTCTTCTGGTGTAGCCAAACCATCTCCCACGCCATCCATGGGTTGGCCTACCTCCCCAAGAGCCTCGTACCTGTTGTGCAGAGGCACCTGGTTAGGGGATGTGGGCAAGGAGGGAGTGCGCTTGCCTCCCCTATTACGGACTAGCCTCCATTCACTAGCCTCCTTTTGGCCACTGCCTTCAGTCTGGCAGGGGGGAGGTACCAGATCTCCTTCAGCTCGGGGTCTTTTTGGTGGCTCTTCTCGTTTTTCACTCAGGGAGGTCAGAGTCTGAGTCCACCAATCAATTTCTTTCTCACTCTCCCTGGTGCTCCGCAGCCGTTCTACTTCCTCTTTTAGCTCTGCTACCAGGCTGAGGACATCATCTACCTGGTGACACCTCACGCTGCTGTCACTGCTTCTACCATCCCCTGGCCCTGAGAGGTGAAGGCACTCCCTGCAGCCAGCGGCCTGGGTGGCTGCGTGCTTCCAGGGGAGCTCAGTTTGTACGGCCACGTCTGCTCTGGCAAGTGCAGAAGACTCAGGAGGCTGCATCCTTCGGGTAGAGACCATGGCTGAGCTTCCCTCCCGAGCGCTCCCGGGCAAACTGCTGCGCCGCGTTCCTAGGCCCGCCTTCTGAGGGGATGGGAGCTGGCTGCTGCCGCTGCAGGCTCCGCCCCGGCCTCGTCCGCCGCTCTCGCCGAGCTGCGGGTCCCTGCCGCTGCCCGGGCTTGTCCCGGCCTCAGAAAAATGCGGGAAAAGCCCCTTTTCGCCGCCATCGCCCGGCTCCGCTGCCGACATGCCGGCACCGCAGCTCTTTGTCTCGGCGAGGGACCAAGAGAGGTCTCCCACATCTACTGAGCTCCACTCAGTGTTAGTGACACCAGCACCAGGCCCCACGGGGCAGAGTTCCCGCTTTGGGGGAATAGGCCCCAAATTGGGATGGGAAAAGGGGGAAAAGGAGAAGGGGGAAGGGGCGGCTTTGGAAAGCGCTTTGACGTCTTCGAGAGAGACTCAGAGGGGAGGGCAAGCTTCCAAATCCTTTCTACAAACAGGCTTTCTTTGCATTTTAGAAACCTCATATGGCATAGACACGCTTCTGCATCTATTTACACATCTATATATACAAATTGTCTATTTACACTTCTATGGAATATCTACTAAGAGTTAGATCTATTTAGACTTAAACATTAACACTTCTTATACAGAACATCTAATTAGACTAGCTATCTGTTTGGACATACATTTTGACACTTGAATATCTCTTTATAAATAGGTCTGCTAAAAATCTTGTCATAGTCTAAGCTCCTTTATATCATACAAAATCACAGAATCCATACAGAGAGAGGTTTTTATTTGGAACTCCTTTTATCTATGTAAATGCTTATTATTTTTCAATAGATCTAAAAATGAAAGACTGTTCCCCTATTTCAATGCTTCACACCCAGACTTACAGGTTTTAACAGTTTTTAACCACCACACCACCAACCCCCGAATTTTCAGACATTTTGGGGCTGCCCGGCCCCAGCAAGGTGCAGCTGAGGAAAAGCCAGGGGCCTTGGCCGAGGAGGAGGAGTGGGAAGACAACAGCGACAAAGAGCTGTCCCAGGGGAAGACATCAGCATCCACACCATCTGGGTCAACGCCTCCGTCCCGGAGCTCTTCCAGGACACCCACGCTGGTCCCCAGGAGGAGTCCGGCCGGCCCAGCCGCCTGGGCACAGAGGTAGCAGGAGACATAGCTGGAGACCTGCAGAGCGTGTCCCCTGCCTCGGCTGGTCCCACGGATGCTGAGCTGGCAGCTTGTGCTCTGGATGGAGCTCCTGAGCAAGAGGGGCACCACACGCCTCCGGCTCCCACGGCTGAAGAGGAGGCAAAGGCACCAGGTTCTCCTGTCTCCAGCGAGCAAGCCCCAGCAGCACAGAGAGAGGGGCAGGAACCTGCCCCATATAGCCCCCCGTCCTACAAGTCTCTGGAGGACATGGCCCTGTGCATGGTGAAGGAGCTATGGTTGCGATGGTCCTCATTTGCAGCATTGTTCCTGGCGCATGGTCAGCGCTATGGTTGCGATCCGGCACAACCTGGCAAAAAGCAAGGCTGCGGCAACAGCAGCAACACCAGCAGCAGCAGCTTAGGACACTGAGTCTCCCTCAGCTGGGGAGCCTCGGGGAGAGGCCAGCACAGCCCCTCTCGTCCCAGCGGCACGTGAAACTGGAGAAAACATGGCTTCTGCCTTGTCTGAAGACCACTACGGTGGGACCAGCACAGCCACTGTCTTGCTGGCAGTGCACACGGATGAAGCGGCTGCTTCCGTCCTTGAAATCTCTCCGGCAGAAGCTGGCACTCCCCAGTTTGCCCCAGTAGCGCAGGCAGAGAGGCAGGAACCTGCGCCGCGCAGCCCCACAGCCTACAGGTCTCTGGAGGACATGGCCCTGTGCATGGTGACGGAGGCTCCGGTCAGCGCTATGGTTGTGATCTGGCACAACCCTGCAAAAAGCAAGGCTGCGGCAACAGCAGCAACACCAGCAGCAGCAGCAGCTCAGGACATCGAGTCTCCCTTGGCTGGGGAGCCTCAGGGGGATGCCAACACAGCCCCTCTCACCGCAGCAGCGGACAGCCAAGGAGACGCAGCAGCTTCCCTCGTGCCCCTCGGCACCAGGTGAGGACGTCCTAGGTAGATCCCCAAGCCGAGGGCAGACCTGGCCCGGCCGTCCCGGCGAGCGGCAACCAGGGCAGGCTGGCAGCACTGCAGACACGGGGACTGGCCCTGCCCTGGCCACCCCTCCCTGGGGAAAGCCCTCAGTGGCGAGGGGCTGGCAGGAGCTGGCCCCTTGCCCACCCAGCCCCTCGCCTACAGCTCTCCTCCCCCCACAGGCATCGCCACCCTCCAGCACGCCCCGGCTCCATGGCCTTCCCTCTTCAGGAGGGCGCTCGAGCCTCTGCGCAGGGCCTTCCGCTGCTCCTGCATCACAGGACAGGAGCAGCAGTAACGCCCTGCTGCCAGTGCCAGGCGGGTCCCCGGAGAGCCTTCAACCCACCAGCAGACCAACGCTCCCATCCAACTTGGTCTTCTCTGCAAACTGACTGAGGCTGCACTCGATCCCCTCCTCCAGATCGTCGATAAAGACATTAAACAGAACTGGCCCCAGCACCGAGCCCTGCAGATCACTGTGACCGGCCGCCAACTGGATTGAACGCCATTCACCACAGCACTCTTTGCGCCCGGACACTCAGACGGTTTTTCACCCAGCGAAGCGTACGCCCATCCAAGCCACGGGCAGCCAGTTTCTCCAGGAGAACGCTGTGGGAAACCGTGTCAAAGGCTTTACTAAAGTCTAGGTAGGCAACAGCCACAGCCTTTCCCTCGTCCACTACGCAGGTCACCTTGTCATAGAAGAAGATCTGGTCAGTCAAGCAGGACCTGCCCTTCATAAACCTATGCTGATGGGGCCTGATGGCCTGGTTGTCCTGTATATGCCGCCTGATGGCACTCAAGAGTATCCGCTCCATAACTTTTCATGGCACATCATCGCTGCCCCGGTGACACCGCAGTGTCCCAAATGACATCACCACCCCCGCAGGCACACACACACACCCTTTTCTTATTCCCCCAAAAAAAGGAACAAAACGACCAGACCCAGGGCTGGCCCCTTCCCCTCAGGGGGGCTCTGCCACCGGCTGCAAACCTGGGCTGGGGCATCTCTCGAGCAGCACGAGACACATACAATGAGGCACCTGGAAAACAAAAATCCCCAATTAGAGTTCAGCGTGCGAAAAAAATAGCACAGAAGAGAGTAGAGGAACTCCGTCAGACCGAGGGATGGGACAGCAGCTGAGCTACAGGAGGATTCTAGGCAAACATCTCAGCTCCAAATACAGCACAACCTTCAAAAGCCAGCGCCAGCTCAACTCTTAAAGTCAGGATTAAGACTAACCGATGCCATTTTGAACACGTCCTTAGCGTAACGGCGAACCCTCCGGCTGGCGCTGGGAAACGCCGGGCCCCTTCCTCCCAGCGTGGCCGCAGGGAGATCCATCGCCTTGCGTGCGGGGCGGCAGGAGCGGGCTGGGCCGTAACCAGAATCGATGCCGACGGAGCCACCGCCGCAGCTACAGCCCTCACGCTGCTGCCGCTGCCCACCTCGCTCGCTGGGTCGATGCAGCTAAGAGGGACGGGTCAAACCCTGAATAGCAAAAAGGAACAATAAAGAACAAAGCTCGGTTGTTCGCTTCACGTCGAAAAGGTGTGCCCACGTTTACATACACTCATTAAAAATACTTACACTCTGAAAGTATTCGACTTTCCTCTGGCACCAGTTTAGCTCGCACAGCTGTGAGTTGATACCATTACAGTAGCTCTCTCCAAAATACAGAGTTATAATTGGACTATAGGGTTTTTTCCGTGCCACGCAAGGAGGAGGGACATCCAGCCAGCTGCACTGCCCGAGAGAGATGCTACTGGGCTGCCGGGGAAACGCGCCACTGAAAGCCAGACAGAAAGAAAGTACTTCAGAGCACGCCGCCCAAATATCAGGAAAAACCCCACAACAATGCCTTACATTCGGCTGCCTCTCTTTTTAAAGCTTTAGAACTAACCCCCGACTGCTTAAGGGCACCTCCTAAACTGTATGCTACAGCTAGACCCCCCTGCAGCGCTCCCTGGGTCCGGCACTTCGAGGGCAGGGCGGGCCGGGCCCAGCCGCCCCCCTCCGAGCCCAGCGCCGCCCGGCGTCCCCCCCATCCCGAGTGCCCCCGGCCCCGGCGGCAGCACCCGGGGCCCTTCCCCGCCCCTGCGGCCACTGCGACCCGCCTGCCGCCGCCGGAACCCCCCGGGACGCCTCTGCCCGACCTGCGCCGCCCGCCCGCAATTAACACCGCGGCGGGGAGAGGCCCAGAGGTGTAAAAACCTGCTGTGCTCTGGGCTGGGCTGGCCACTACGCGAACGACACGCGCTCTCTTTAACCTCTCTCCCCTCCCAGAAGAGAAGGGAGAGAGAATAAGGCAGACGGAGGCTTATGGGTCGGAAAGAAGCTGAACGACTTTAATGAAATCTTAACAGTAACGATAAAAGATGACCATACTAATAAAAAAGGGAAAAATACAATATATGCAAACCCAGTATCAGAGTCCTCCTCGGACGCCGGCCACTGAAGGAAGAGGCTGACCCGTTGCTCCCTCAGCGTTTATGCTGAGCACGATGCCCATGGGATGCAATACCCCCGTGGTCAGCTTTGGGTCACCTCTGCCCTCGTCGGCCACCACTGAGCACCTCCATCCTCCTCCTGCCCAGCAGCACCTCCCCACCAGCAGCTACCGCCACCTGCCGCAGGCCCCTCAGATCAACCCCCGCAGCCCCTACAGATCTCCCCTGGGCTTTACCCCCAGCCCTGCCCCACACTTTCCCCCACGCCTGCCCCAAAACCCTCCCTCGCAGCACCTCCCAGCCCTGCCCCATACATCCCCACGGCATTTGGCCTTGTCGAACCTCACACCATTGGCCTTGTCCCATCGATCCAGCCTGTCCAGGTCCCTCTGCAGAGCCTTCCGACCCTCCAGCAGATCGACACTCCCGCCCAGCTCGCTGTCCTCTGCAAGCTGACTGAGGGTGCACTCGATCCCCTCCTCCGGGTGGTCGATAAAGACATGAAACAGAACCGGCCCCAGCACCGAGCCATGGGGAACACCACTGTGACCGGCCGCCAGCTGGACTGACCTCCATTCACCACCACGTACGCCCATCCACGCCACGGGCAGCCAGTTTCTCCAGGAGAATGCTGTGGGAAACTGTGCCAAAGGCTTTACTAAAAAGTCTAGGTAGGCAACATCCACAGCCTTTCCCTCGTCCACACCACCCCTTTCCTCCCTGGACCAAAGAGCCCATGGGGACGGCCAGAGAGCAGAGGCCCTGCGGGGAGGGCAGTCTCAGTCAGAGCAGCTGCTCAGCTCCCACCCAGATGCGAGCACCGCGCAGCCCCCAGCTCTCAGAAGGTTTCAAAAACCACAGGGCTGCTTCTTGAAAACGTCCCCATTCCTAAAGGCACGGATGCTTCCCCTTCCCAGAGGGGCCAGCCCAGAGCAGGCAGAACCGCAGGCAGCGGAGCCAGAACTGATGCCGGCACTGGAGCGTCACTGTGTGGGAAGGCAGCTGCCTGCAGAGGACACCAAGGCCTCTTTGCTTCAGCCAGCAGCCCCCAACAGCAGGAGAGATCCCCCCGCCTGGTGTCCCCGCAGGCTGACGTTGCTGAGGACGGCGAGACGGGTGCGACGAGAGCTGGCACCAGGTGCCGTGGTGAAGGCCTTGCGCTTGGGCTCCTTGAGGAGCACCCCTGGAGAAGGGCAGGGAGAGAGCGGCCACGGGCGCACCTGGGGACACCTGCGTGTCACACAGCAACCCTGGCACACCCGGAGGAGCCAGACAGGAGCAATGCCTGGGGACAAGGCCCAGGGCGGGGGCACCCCGAGCTGCTGAGCGCCCCCAGGACGGAGCTCTGCAGAGGCCGCTGCCGCCGGGCTGGGTGGGAGCTGTTGGCTCGGGCCTGGCAGGGCCCCCGCCAGGGCAGAGCAGGGGCTGCCCCACGCCGGTCCCGGCCGGTCCCGGCCGGTCCCAGCTGGTTCAGAGCCACGGCACAGCTGGTCCCAGCCGGTCCCAGGCGTGGGCATCTCCATGGCCACCACCAGGGCTCTGTGATGCGGTCGCCGCATCATACGGAGGCCATTGTGACGCCGGTGACCGCGGGGGTATTTAAGGAGCGAGAGCCCGGGGGTACCCACTCCCAGGAGAGCAGCTCCCTCGGGAGGGAGCATCTCCCCTGGGTGACCATGGCAGATCGACGGCTGAGGACGCCGAAGATGCCGATGGAAGAGGAGGCGAACGCCCACTCCCAGCCCGACAAGGGGCTGCCGAGCCTGCAGAAGAGGCGCCAGGTGAGGGACGGGGCAGGAGGGAGAGGCCGGTGGTGGGACGGGGCCGCTCGGAGCTGCCTTGCTGCCGGGGCCGGGCTTGCTGGCATGACTGGCATGACTGACTTGTAGGATGGCATGACTGGATGGAGAGATGAGGGGAGGGCAGTGGATTTTGTCTACCTTGGCTTCAGCAAGGCTTTCGATACGCTCTCCCACAGCATCCTCACAGGGAAGCTTAGGAAGTGTGGCTTAGAGGAATGGAGAGTGGGAGGGCTTGAAAAGTGGTTGAAAGGTAGAGCTCAGAGGGCTGTGATCAGGGGCACAGAGTCTAGTTGGAGGTCAGTGACGAGTGGTGTTCCCCAGGGGTCAGTACTGGGTCCAGTCCTGTTCAATATATTCATCAATGACCTGGATGAAGGGACTTGCACCCTCAGCAGGTTTGCTGACACTACAAAGCTGGGAGGGGTGGCCGACACACCGGAAGGCTGTGCCGCCGCACAGCGAGACCTAGACGGGCTGGAGAGTTGGGCAGAGAGAAACCTTATGAAAGTCAATGAGGGGAAGTGTAGGGTGCTGCACCTGGGGAGGAGTAACCCCATGCACCCGTCCAGGTTGGGGGCTGACCTGCTGGAGAGCAGCTCTGCAGAGAGAGACCTGGGAGTCCTGGTGGGCAACAGGATGACCGTGGGCCGGCCAATGTGCCTTTGTGGCCAAGAAGGTCAACGGCATCCTGGGGTGCACCAAGAAGAGCGTGGCAAGCAGGTCGAGGGAGGTCCTCCTCCCCCTCCACTCTGCCCTGCTGAGGCCGCATCTGCAGTACTGTGTCCAGTTCTGGGCTCCCCGGTTCAAGAAGGACAGGGAACTGCTGGAGAGGGTACAGCAAAGGGCTACCAAGATGATGAGGGGACTGGAACAGCTCTCTTAGGAAGAAAGGCTGAGGGACTCGGGTCTTTTCAGTCTGGAAAAAAGAAGACTGAGGGGGGACCTTATCAATGCTTAGAAATACTCAAAGGGTAGGTGTCAGGAGGACGGGGCCAGGCTCTTTTCAGGCTGGGCACAAACGGGCAGCAACTTGAAGATAGGAAGTTCCATCTAAACATGAGGAGGAACTTCTTGACTTTGAGGGTGACAGAGCACTGGAATGGGCTGCCCAGAGAGGTGGTGGAGTCTCCGTCTCTAGAGACATTCGAAACCCGCCTGGACGCGTTCCTGTGCAACCTGCTCTGGGTGACGCTGCTCTGGCAGGGGGTTGGACTAGCTGATCTCCAGAGGTCCCTTCCAGCCCCTATCATTCTGTGATTCTGTGGGGGCCGCTGTGCCAAGGCAGCCACCTCCACCCCAGGCCTTCTCCTCCTCCTGCCCACAGGTGGCCCACAGGCAACCAGAGGTAGCGCCGCAGGGCAGGCAGAGCCCGGCCTCGTCCCTCCATGGGGACAGGCTGCCACGGCTCCCCTGCCCAGAGAGTTTGCAGGCCGCTGGGAGGCGCCGCGCACAGGTAGGGAGCCCGCGGGAGACGGGGCCAAACGTCCTCCCAACGCCGGGAGCTGCCGATGGGCAGGCGGGACATGCAGGAGGGGACAGGCGGGCTCGGCCCCCGTCACAAGCTGGGTCCACCGAGCCATGCCCAGCAGGATGCCCGGGCATGCCAGGGCTCCCGCGAGTCACCGTGGGCTGCGAGGGGCCCAGTCCTCTCCCAGCTGTCTCTGGGACTGGCAGCAGCCGCCTGCGGGGACGAGCGCTGCCCGGGGGGCTGGCGGGGGAGCCCAGCCCGGCCGCAGGAGCTCTTCCAGCTGGGCCGTGGGGACCAGGGCCAGAGTCACACAGCCTCTCTCCTCGGCTTCTCTTGCAGTCGGACAGCGTGGTGCGCAGCAAGGCACTGCCCTGCAGCAGGGTGGTGCTGCAGGAAGACACGCAGCCCAGGCAGGCAGGGACAGCCGGGCACGCCACCGCCGCTCGGCCAGCAAGACGCGCCAGCAGCTGCTGCAAGCTGCCGCCTCTGCCACCAGCACCCTCGACTCCTTCTGCCGCGGGCTGGGAACCAGCCAGCAGCACTGCAGCCAGCGGCTGCCTACGGCCGGTCCCACCTGCTCGGGGCATCAACGGTGAGCGGGGCAGACCTGCGAGGGTGAGGACGTTCAGGCCTGCCCAGCAGCTCCCTCCAGCCTACAGAGGAGCTATAAAGGACACGGCCCGGTGCCTCACGAGTGAGGTCCTGGCCAAGGTTTTCCTTGGAAGCGGGGGACCCAGCCAGCAGCCAGCAGCACCACGGGGAAGGGCTGAGGCCATGACACCAACATCAGACAAGGACAAGATCCTGTCCATCAAGACAGAGTCCCTGGAGGAGCTGGAGAGGAGCTGCCTGGCCCGCACCAGGCGCAGCCTGGCCCAACTCAGGAATGCCACCCTGCAGTGGCAGCAGGACAGCCCGGAGGGAAAGCCAGGGGCCTTGGCCGAGGAGCAGAAGTGCAAAGACAGCAGTGACAAGGAGCTATCCCAAGGGGAAGACACCAGCATCCACACCATCTGGGTCAACGCCTCCGTCCCGGAGCTCTTCCAGGACACCCACGCTGGTCCCCAGGAGGAGTCCGGCCGGCCCAGCCGCCTGGGCACAGGGGTGGCAGGAGACATAGCTGGACACCTGCAGAGCGCGTCTCCTGCCCTGGCTGGTCCCACGGATGCTGAGCCGGCAGCTTGTGCCCTGGCCGGAACTCCTGAGCAAGAGGGGCACCGCACGCCTCTGGCTCCCACGGCAGAAGAGGACGCAAAGGCAACCGCTTCTCCCATCCTCAGCGAGCAGGCCCCTGCAGCAGAAGTAGAGAGCTGGGCACCTGCCCCATACACCCCCCCAGAGTACGAGTACGAGGCTCTGCAGGACACAGCGCTGAGCATGGTGAGAGAGGCTCTCATCAATTCTGTGCTTGTGAACCAGTGCTTGCAGGCACCTGCCCCATACACCCCCCCAGAGTACGAGTACGAGGCTCTGCAGGACACAGCGCTGAGCATGGTGAGAGAGGCTCTCATCAATTCTCTGCTTGTGAGCCAGCGCTTGCAGGCACCTGCCCCATACACCCCCCCAGAGTACGAGTACGAGGCTCTGGAGGACACAGCGCTGAGCATGGTGAGAGAGGCTCTCATCAATTCTGTGCTTGTGAGCCAGCACATGCAGGCACAAAATGTGGATGCGGCAACAGCAGCAACACCACTTGCAGCGCCACAGGACAGGGAGTCTGCCTCGGCTGCAGCAGAGGCAGAGGGGCAGGCACCTGCCCCATACACCCCCCCAGACTATAAGGACGAGGCTTTACAGGACACAATCCTGAGCATGGTGAGAGAGGCTCTGATAAATTCTGTCCTTGTGAGCCAGGAAAAACTGGCAAAACGCAAGGCTGCAGCAACAGCAGCAACACCACCAGCAGCAGCTCAGGACACCGAGAGCCAGGCACCTGCCCCACACGGACCCACAGCCTCCGACGAGGCTCTGCACGACACAGCCCTGTATATCGTGACGGAGGTCGTGGGCAAGGCTGTGCTTGTCACCCAGCACGACCGGGCACAACGCATGGACACCGTGGCAGCAGCAACACCTGCAGAACCTTGGGACACCGAGTCTGCCTTGGCTGGAGAGCCTCAGGGAGAGGGCAACACGGCCCCTCTCACCCCAACAGCCCTCGGTGGCGAGGGGCTGGCAGGAGCTGGCCCCTTGCCCACCCAGCCCCTCGCCTACAGCTCTCCTTCCCCCACAGGCATCGCCACCCTCCAGCATGCCCCAGCTCGATGGCAACAGCCCTCCCTCTTCAGGAGGGCGCTCAAGGCTCCGCGCAAGGCCTTCTGCTGCTCCTGCATCACGGGAGAGAAGGAGCAGTAGTGCCCTGCTGCCAGTGCCAGGCGGGTCCCCGGAGATGGCGCCTGGCCCTGAGCCTGCGCAGCGTCCAGAGGGAGTGGCACGGGCAGGCAAGCAAGGGATGGGTGCATGGACGGCACCCCAGGCATTCAGCTGCCCTGAGGACAGCGTGCTGCCAGCCTCTGCTCGGCTGTGGCTGTTTTCTGAGGTCAATAAAAGATGATGATTTTACCCCAGTGCTCGTCTGTACCTGGTCCGTTGCAGGAGAAAGACAGCTATTGACCAACAACCCCAGGTCCTTTTCCACCAGGCAGCTCGCCAGCCACTCTTCCCCAGGCCTGTAGTGCTGCATGGGGTTGTTGTGACACAATTGCAGGACCACAGCCTAGGAGGCTCTGCAGGACATGGCCCTGTGCATGGTGACAAAGGCTGTGGTCAGTGCTATGGCTGTCATCCAGCGCAACCTGGCCCAAAGCACCCAGGCTCTCGGCAGGGACACCTCCCACTAGACCAGGCTGCTCAAAGCCTCATCCAGCCTGGCCTTGAACACCTCCAGGGATGAGGCATTGACAGCTTCCCTGGGCAACCTGTTCCAGCGCCTCACCACCCTTACAATACAGAAATTCTTCCTGATATCCAATCTAAATCTGCCCTCTTTCAGTTTGAAGCCGTTACCCCGTGCCCTATCATTACACTCCCTGATAAAGAGTCCCTCCCCATCCTTCCTCTAGGCCCCCTTTAGGGACTGGAAGGCTGCTCTAAGGTCGCCCCGGAGCCTTCTCTTCTCCAGGATGAACATCCCCAACTCTCCCAGCCTGTCCTCATAGCATAGGCGCTCCAGCCCTCTGATCATCTTCGTGGCCCTCCGCTGGACCCCTTCCAACAAGTCCACGTCCTTCTTGTGCTGAGGACTCCAGAGCTGGACGCAGTACTCCAGGTGGGGTCTCACCAGAGCGGAGCAGAGGGGCAGAATCACCTCCCTCGACCTGCTGGCCACGCTTCTTTCGATGCAGCCCAGGATGCGTTGGCTTTCGGGGTTGCAAGCGCGCATTGCCTGCTCATGTTGAGCTTCTCGTCCACCAGCACCCCCAAGTCCCTCTCCTCAGGGCTGCTCTCAAGCCATTCTCCGCCCAACCTGTAGGTGTGCCTGGCATTGCCATGACCCAGGTGCAGGCTCTTGCACTTGGCCTGGCTGAACTTCATGACGTTCACACAGGCCCACCTCTCGAGCCTGTCCAGGTCCCTCTGGATGGCGTCCCTTCTCTCCAGTGTGTCGACCGTGCCACACAGCCTGGTGTCGTCAGCAAACTTGCTGAGGGTGCACTCAATCCCACTGTCCATGTCACTGACAAAGACGTTAAACAGCACTGGTCCCCGTACTGACCCCTGAGGAACAGCACTCGTCACTGGTTTCCATGTGGACATTGAGCCATTGACTGCAAGCCTTTGAGTGTGGCCATCTAGCCAGTTCCTTATCCACCGAGTGGTCCATCCATCAAATCCATGCTGTTCCGATTTAGAGACCAGGACGTCGTGCGGGACAGCGTCAAACGCTTTGCGTAAGTCCAGGTAGATGCTGTATCTACCAATGTGGTGGCAACATCATAGAAGGCCACCAAATTTGTCAGGCACGATCTGCCTTTGGTGAAGCCATGTTGGCTATCACCAATCACCTTCTTATTTTCCATGTGCCTTAGCAGAGATTCCAGGAGGATCTGCTCCATGACCCTGCCGGGCACAGAGGTAAGACTGACCGGTCTGTCGTTCGCTGGGTCATCCTTTTTTCCCTTTTTGAAATTGGGACCCTGCCTTTGCATTCTGCAACTTGGGTGCTGTAGTTGGAGCCCTTGCCGGTGAAGACCGAGGCGAAAAAGTCATTCAGCACCTCAGCCTTCTCCATACCCTGCGTGACCAGGTCTCCTGCCTCCTTCCTGACAGGGCCCACGTCTTCCCTAGTCTTGCCTTTACCCCTGACGTACTTAGAGAAGTTTTTTCTTGCTGTCCTTGGTGCCCCTAGCCAGATTTAATTCTCTCTGGGCTTTAGCTTGCCTAATCTGGTTCCCGGTCACTCGGACAGTTTCTCTGTATTCCACCCAGTCAACCCGTCCTTACTTCCACCCTCTGTAGGCCTCCTTTTTGCTTTTGAGCTTGTCCAGGAGCTCTTTGTTAATCCGCGCAGGCCTCCTGGCATTTTTGCCTGACTTCCTCATTCTTGGGATGCACCGTTCCTGAGCTGAGCTTGGAGGAGGTGATCCTTGAATAGTAACCAGCTCTCTTGGGCCCCTCTTCCCTCCAGTACCTTTTCCCATGCTACCCTGCCAAGCAGGTGCCTCAAGAGGCCAAAGTCTGCTCTCTTGGAGTCCAGGGTAGTGAGCTTGCTGCGTGCTCTCCTCGCTGCCCCGAGGATCTTGAATTCTACCATTTCATGATCACTGCAGCCGAGGCTACCCTTGAGCTTGACACTCGCCACCACCTCCTCCTTGTTGGTAAGGACAAGGTCCAGCGTAGTTCCTCTCCTTGTTGGCTCCTCTACCATTTGAGGAAGAAAAAACGTGTCCAGAAATACCCCAACTGCGCAGCAGGTTGTTTAGCCAGTCCCATTCATTATCGATCTATAGCTGATTAAACCCTTTGTTCAAGTGCTGGATACTTTTATGGATAGACTCAGAGTGGTCAGAAAGATTCATACAACACATACCTTCAAAATCTTCACACCCGTGGCCTTGCGCTAAAAGCAAAAAATCAACGGCAGCTCTATTTTGCAGCGTAGCATGCCGAATAGAATCTACATCTGCTAATAACCCACTTAACGCTCACGACGTGGCATTGGTCTGTTTAGCCAGCCAACACCCTATTTTATTCAGCGTATTTAGTGCCGTTGCTGTTCCTAGCGAAGGGAGAATACTTAGCCCTATTCTTTGTCCGAGCTTCGGGAATGTTATACGGTCGTCACAGGATGGAGTAAAGGTATGAACTGTTCTCTTGGCGCTGTGGTTACTGTGTGCTCTGCTCACTGTGTCTTTGGCCGCACGCAGGCCTCTGCTCGTAGATCTGCCCCATCTCCCCCTTTTTTGTTTAACACCAGACCATTTATTAACAAGGTCGCCATGACTGGTGCTTCTACTCGTCGTGACGCTCTTAGCAGGTTATGTACTGAACACAATTAAAAACAGAATCAAAAAGAACCCTGCTAAGGCAATAAATACCCAGATTCCTAAATTTAGCCCAGAAAGCCAATTTCGTTGGATTTACCCACGAGAAATCCTTTTGTAATATTTCAAATACATTGCGGTTCATTAAGTCTTGAATCTTTAGTATTTGAGCTTTTAGCTGATCATGGAAAGGACGAATATTTTGTTGCAACGACATGTCAAAAGCACCTTGGAGATGGTGTTTAACCATTTCCCAGCCATGTAGCAACGTATTCCAGGGGAGAGATGTAACACAAAGTCTTCGAGAGTTGTACTCCCAACCACAATACAGAGAAAGACGTGTTTTTAACGCATTTTGCTGATCCCCTATCCATATTACTGCTGTTTTATACCCTACTCGCGTTAAATTTACACAATAAGATTGATTACGTTCTTGTATACTTGCATTTTGAGCCGAAGCAAACATACGGATGAGAAGTACAAATCATTACAGAATTGTCTTGCTCACAACTTCTATTTGTTGTAGTATTATCTGTGGTTAGCATGCACCCCGATTTAAGGTGCTTATAATACACCTTCGGTTGTTCAGGCCATTCAACAGTTCTTACGAAATGTCGCTCTACTGCTGTGGATGACAAAGAAGACATGTTTAGAAAATTTAAAACATGAGAGCGTATGTGGACAATAAAATAAGGAAACTGTCTTTTTCATAAAAGCACCATTAATTGCAGTAAAAGATTAAATAACAATTGGTTCTCTACTTGTTTTATAAATGCTCCTTCCAGTCTTTGAACAATACCAGGACCATATTGAGAGTCTGCCACTACGTTTAACGGTTCCTGTTGATATAAGTCAAAAGCCTTTACTGTGTCCCTGAACCATCTCCAAACACCGTACGGGTGCCAGCAAGAGGCTTTGGTGCTAGCAGGATGCACGGCTGTAAAGGAATTTGTGAAAGTGACTGTAATAGTCTGTGCCAGGGGAAAGAATAATTTATTTGCCCAATATAGTGTCCTAAGGCAATTTGCAGGTTAAGACTTTGTGATAACCACGGGTCAAGGTCGTCCTTTTTGACGGGGACGTGTATGTGGCTTGGATCCATTCCAGAAAGCTGCTGACAGCCCAAACGACCCTGGGAAAACAATCGTGGTAACATTTCAATCATCATAGTTACTGGTTTTGAAAAGGTATGTGGCAAAAATACCCACTCTAATGCAGTCAGGCTCTTTGCGAGTGCATCATCCCACTGTCCTATCAGGGCGTAAGGTTGAAATTCCTGTAGGAAGGTGTTCAATGCGTCCTGCAGCAGTAGTAGACTATATCTTATCTGCAACGTGCGTGCTGTAATGCCTTCTGAGCTGTTGGGGTTAATGAATGTGGAACCTAATGGGGAGGGGGGAGGGGGGGGCAGACACAGCGCTTCAGGGCGTCCCCTGTATCTTCAAAGTACGCCCATGTCTCTCTCCCCCTCTCTGACCCGAGACAGCCCCCTTATATCCTGCACTGGATTGAGTGGAGAAGTACAGGCTAGAGTCGCCGCACGCGTGGCCAGCACATGCAGCGAGTCCCACCAGACTCTCCTGCACTGGATTGAGTAGAAAAGTACAGGCTAGAGTCGCCACACGCGTGGCCAGCACATGCAGCGGGTCTCACCAGACTCATGATCCAGCTTTGCCAACAGCGGCTGTCTGATACGTGACTACATTGTTGCAATCCCTTCTTGTTATCTTCTTCTGTGAAGGTCGGGTTCTCATGGGTATGCACATAGTTTTTGCAGCAACATATTCTACAACTCGTACACGGGTACGATGCAAAGCGGCACCTACAACCGATGGTATAATGCTTATTAAACACAGCAAACAGCATACTAAACATAACAGACAAATTCCTTCCACACAGGCAATAATTTGCTCCAACCAACCCCACCCCCAAGTCCATCCAGCAAAGAGCTTTCACCCAGTGGTCTCCACAAGTTGCTGGTTCGGTCGGCGCAGTTCTTGCACCTGGGCATGGATGGATTTGGAGTGGTCACTTAGATTCATAGAACACAGTCCTTTAAAATCTTGACGGCCATGTCTGTGAGCGGAAAGCAAAACCGTGTCTTGACAACCATGTCTGAAAGCAGCTCTGTTTTGCAGCATCGCATGTCGAATACTACCTACATCTAGCAATAACTCAGAAATAGCTGTACTAGTAGCATTACTAAACTTATCCTTGGCAGCAAGAGAGTCCTTGTTAGCAAGAACCCTTGGCAGCAAGAGAGTCCTTGTTAGCAAGAGCGCATGCGGACTCCCTGTTCTTGCTGGTACTGTGCTTTGATCTTCTTCAACAACAGGCCAAGATTCTTGAGCAGCTCGATAAGGTGTCTGTGAGTCCGTTACAGACTTATGTCATCCAAATGTTTTTCTTGCCAGCACCCGAGGCTGAATAACAATCGGTGTGATATATGTGTTTTCCAGCACCCGGGTGCGAGTCCCTTGAGTGTATTTACAATCCTCCTCGCCGATCTTCCGTTGTTTTCCCATATTCTACCCCCTTGCTTAAGAGACCGCTTCTGCTGGGGTTCATTTTAGTCTCGCAGGGTGTAACACAGAGTAATTTACTAAGGCATGCAATAACATAGACACATATAGGAAAAAACCCAAAACATATCTCTATGGTACTGCTTTGAATTGGGTGTCCTATTTCTCTTTTTCTGCCGCTTTCTCGTAGCGCGTGTGGCATACTTCGGTGCTAACGTGGCACATTTCCCATCTAATTCTTCTTGTTTGGGTTTCTTTTTTTTTTCCTCTCTCTTTTTTTCCTCTTTTTTTTTCTTTTTTTTTCCCCCATCACTTACGACTGACATAAAAGTCTGCCTTTGCAACCAGAGCTCAGTTTCTCATTTTCCTTAAGTTTCTCATTTCCTACAGAGCACCCTATAGATTTTGGCTCAACTCCTTTTCCCGATCGACCACGATCTTATAGGCAAACAACAAACAACTAGCCATACGCCCTGCACGGGCGAGCCGTTCCTGAGAGCGTAAGCATGTCGGCTGGTGAAAACTCCCCCAAGATTTCAGGACTTCCATCGGTTCTACGGCCCATCCTGGTCTGTCTACCTGGGGCGCGCTCGCCTTACGTCTAAACGTTGTGTATATACAAACTTCTTCACTTGATGGAGTGTCGGCCCTAGTCGCGTACGAGAACAGGACCACACCGGGCAGAACACCTGCTCCAGGGCAGTCACCGAACGACACTGCACACAACAAAAAACAAACAGTAGCACAGATGCTGATCAGCAGGCAGAAGCTGGTGCCCGCACACACTTACACAGCAGACATACAAAACCAGCACTTCTATCTCAGGGAGACGGCTGGGGAGGGGAGGGGCTGAGGTGGGCGGTGGCAGGAGCTAAACAGCTCTGGCTCCCTCCTTCTCTGCTGACATGCTGACAATGTACCGCAATACCCCGATTCCGGCTGCGCACGTACAAACGGTTGATAAGGAGGAAGAGATGCAGTACCTGGCGCAAATGGAGAAGGGTTAAAAATGGAGGAGCGCGATAACAACTTTCGTTGCTGTTGCTGTAAAATCCCCACAGTTGGAGCAGATGCAGGCATAGCTTTAATTGGGGTTAAAGGTGGACATAAATCAGGTTCAGTCTCTGGATGTATTGGACCAGGATCAAAGGGGGTTCCCAGGATCATCCTCAGGGCTATTACAGAATAGGGTAGAGTGAACTGGAGTGCCTCCTTTCCCTTCGGCATGTTCTGATCTTGGCAAGACCGGGGGGCAATCGTCTGCTTTAAAATTAGGAGGTGCGGCGGTTGCCCCAGACGGGGCAGCATCGTTATTGCTCGCAGCTTGTCTGATACCCTCCTGTTTCCGTATTATCTCTGGATTTTGCCACCAATCGGTTTGATAAGAGATAGATCCCACTCGGTTGCAAGCTTCTATCATATCTATTAAGCCTGGATTCTCTAAGGCTTGTAAGATACGCCTACAATCGACATGAGCATTCTCCACCGCAAGCTTTAACATCAGTGCTTCCTTGGCTTCTACGTTCTCCACTTGTTTATGAATAGCTTCCTGCAGGCGGTCAATAAATGCCACGTAGGGTTCATTAGGACCCCGCTTGACAGTTGTGAAAGACTGAGTTGCCTTTCCCATGTCAGGAACTTTTACGATAGCTTGTAAAGCAAAGTCTGCTGACTGTCTTAGTATCTCTGGAATTAATCTCGCCTGCAGCTGTGGGGTATCAACAGGCGCTTCCCCTAACAACTGAGGGATGCCCGCTCCCCGTAATGGATCGCCGTCCCCTCTTGACAAATTATCTACTGCGGCGGCGCTGCACGCATCTCTCCAGTGAGCCATAAAAAGAACTCGCTGTGTTGGGGTAGAAATAACTTTGGCCAGCTGCTTGATATCGAATGGAGTTAGTGTGTGTCCTTTCCTAATGTTATTTAATAGTCCTTGTGCATAAGGGGAGGTTAGTCCATGCCGCATAATCGTTTTCCGCATTTCTCTAACCAGCTCCCACCTTATCGGTTCCCAGGTATTCGTCCCGTTTTGATTAAGCAGTACCGGACAGGCGATGGCAGTAGCGGCTTCCATATCGCCGTCCTGTAATGCCTGTTTACGTAAGTTCTGCCAGTGTTGAGCAGGATCATAAGTTGCAGTGACTGCCGGACTTGGAGCCGGACTTGGCAAGGAATCGCCCCAACCCGGTAACACAGGAGACCGCGGCGGTATCAACGTCACATCTAGCGGGGGTGCTAACGGCGCAGCCGGACAGCTCGGGGGTTCAGGTTTCCCCCCCTCCGTCTGAGTGGTAATTGGGCTGTCCGGTGCCATAGCTGCAACGGCGGCTGCTGTGGCATTTCGTTTGGATTTTACCTGCTGTAAAGTACCTTTAATCAACCTCCAAGTTGTCAAAACCTTTGTGGCAGTCGCATCCCCTTTTGTGGCAGCCTCAAGTAAAGTTTCGCCCGCTTGCTCCCAACTTGATAATTGGAAAGCCGTTGTAGAATCAGCGGGAAGACCTTTGCTTTTTAGCCATGCCAGTAAAAGCTGAGGAGTTCCTTCATCGTATTTAACACCCCTTTTACTTAAAAACTTTTCTAAAATACATACAATCGCCTTTTCCTCTGAGGACACTTTCAATCCCATCCTCACACGTCCCCGGCTGCTCGCCTTTTCCTGGTGACTATTTGTCCGGACTGCAGCTCTCCGATACCGCTGCCTTTTTTCGTTCAGCCGGGCTGCTCCACCGGTCGTACATTCCTACGATTCAAGTTCTCGTACGTTCCTACGATTTTTGTCCCTGTTCGGGCGCCATTTGTGGAGCATGGATTCACGGACTCTGGCGGGGTACAGACCAAAGACCTTTATTGCAACAATCTGACAGGCTTTATAGCTATACACGCTCTCCACGCCCAAGTTGTGTCCTGCTGATAGGTTGGGGGTCGACTGCCGGGCGCTTGTCTACTTCTTCCGATTGGTTTCTGCTGTCTGTTCACGAGGAGCAGCAACTTCACTCTCCCACAGCAACTTCACTCTCACGTCCTGTTCCTTGATGATACTCCCCGATACTTGTTTTTCTGTTCTCTCAAGCCCTCTCTCAAGGACGCAGCTTTATCTCATCAAGGTCGAACAGACCTCCTATGCTGCTCTCTATTCCCACAAGTCAGTATCCATCCATTCCAACGCTCCAATCGTAAGAGCCATCCCACCACGTCTCTGTGATGCCAACGAGATCGTAGCCCTGAAGGCGCGCGCACATCTCTAACTCCTCTTGCTTATTTCACAGAATCACAGAATCACAGAATCTTAGTGGTTGGAAGGGACCTCTGAGATCATCGAGTCCAACCACAAAAAAAACCCAAACAAACAAAAAAAACCAAAACCAAACACCAACACCCACCTACTAAACTCCACACCCACAACCCCACACACAACACCCCACCACAAACAATAATCTTGGGCACTAGAGCATGCCCTGAAGAGCCATGTCTACACGTTTCTTAAATACCTCCAGGGATGGTGACTCCACCACCTCCCTGGGCAGGCCGTTCCAGTGCCTGACCACTCTTTCAGTAAAGTAATTCTTCCTAATATCTAATCTAAATCTCCCTTGCCGCAGCTTCATACCATTTCCTCTGGTCCTGTCGTTATTCCCTTGGGAGAAGAGGCCAACCCCTGCCTCTCTACAGTTTCCTTTCAGGGAGTTGTAGAGGGCAATGAGGTCTCCCCTCAGCCTCCTCTTCTCCAAACTAAACATGCCCAGCTCCCTCAGCCTCTCCTCATAGGACTTGTTCTCCATACCCCTCACCAGCTTGGTGGCTCTCCTCTGGACACGCTCCAGCACTTCAATGTCTTTCCTGTAGTGAGGGGCCCAAAACTGAACACAGTACTCGAGGTGAGGCCTCACCAGTGCCGAGTACAGAGGCACAATGACTTCCCTACTCCTGCTGGCCACGCTATTCCTGATACAAGCCAGGATGCCATTGGCCCTCTTGGCCACCTGGGCACACTGCTGGCTCATGTTAAGCCGGCTGTCCACCAGCACCCCCAGGTCCTTTTCTGCCGGGCAGCTTTCGAGCCACTCTTCCCCAAGCCTGTAGCGTTGCCCGGGGTTGTTGTGACCAAAATGAAGGACCCGGCACTTGGCCTTATTAAATCTCATCCCATTGGCCTTGGCCCATTGATCCAACCTGTCCAGGTCCCTCTGTAGAGCCTTCCTACCCTCGAGCAGATCAACACTCCCACCTAGTTTGGTGTCATCCGCAAACTTACTGAGGGTGCATTCAATCCCCTTTGTCTAGATCATCAATAAAGATATTGAACAAGACTGGCCCCAAAACTGATCCCTGGGGGACACCACTGGTGACTGGCCGCCAACCAGATTTTGCTCCATTAATCACAACTCGCTGGGCACGGCCGTCCAGCCAGTTTTTTATCCAGCGGAGGGTACACTTGTCTATGCCATGATTCTCCAGTTTCTCCAGGAGAATGCCGTGGGGGACGGTGTCGAAGGCCTTACCAAAGTCCAGGTAGACAACATCCACAGCCTTCCCCTCATCGAGAAAGCGGGTCACATGGTCATAGAAAGAGATCAAGTTGGTCAGGCAGGACCTCCCTTTCCTAAACCCATGCTGGCTGGCCCTGATCCCTTGGCTGCCCTGCACTTGCCTTGAGAGCTCACTCAGGATGATCCTCTCCATGATCTTTCCCGGTACAGAGGTCAGGCTGACAGGCCTGTAGTTTCCGGGATCCTCCTTCCGGCCCTTCTTGTAGATGGGCGTCACATTGGCCACCCTCCAGTCATCCGGCACCTCTCCTGTTGACCAGGATTGTTGACAGATAATGGAGAGAGGCTTGGTGAGCTCTCCTGCCAGCTCCCTGAGAACCTTTGGGTGAATCCCATCCGGCCCCATAGACTTATGCGTGTCCAGGTGCATAAGCAAATCATTAACTACTTCCTCCTGGATTACAGGGGGGTTGTCCTGTTCTCCATTCTTATCTTCCAGCCCAAGAAGCTGAACACCCTGGGGGTAGCTGGTCTGACTATTAAAGACAGAGGCAAAGAAGGCATTAAGTATCTCAGCCTTCTCCTCGTCCTTGGTTGCAAGGTTTCCCCCCGCATCCAGTAAGGGATGGACATTCTCTGTCACTCTCTTTTTGATGATGTATTTATAGAAAATTTTTTTGTTGTCCCTTATGTTAATTGCCAGGTTGAGTTCCAGCTGGGCTTTTGCCTTCCTGATTTTTTCTCTGTATGACCTAACACGATCTCTGTACTCCTCCTGTGTTGCCTGTCCCCTCTTCCAAAGGTGGTAAACCTTCCTTTTTTCCTTAAGTCCCATCAAGAGCTCTTTGTTCATCCAGGCCGGCCATTTTCCCCGCCCTTTGATTTTGCGCCTCATGGGGACAGCCTGCTCCTGGGCCTTTAGGATTTCCCTCTTGAAGAGCGTCCAGCCTTCCTGGGCTCCTTTGTCTCTCAGGACTACCTCCCACGGGACTCTCCCAACCAGGGTTCTGAACAGGCTAAAGTCTGCGCACCGGAAGTCCAAGATGGAGGTTTTGTTAACCCCCTTCCTTACCTCACTATGGATGGAAAACTTAACCATTTCATGGTCACTAAGCCCAAGACGGCCTCTGACCTCCACGTCCCCCACTAGCCCTTCTTTGTTTGTGAACAGTAGGTCTAGCAAGGCACCTCCCCTGGTAGGCTCACCTACCATTTGTGTCAGGAAGTTATCCTCCATACACTCGAGGAACCTCCTAGCCTGCCTGCTCTCTGCTGTGTTATATTTCCAGCAGATGTCTGGTAAGTTGAAGTCCCCAACTAGAACAAGGGCTGGCATTTGCGAGACTGCAGCCAGCCGCTTACAGAATACCTCATCAACCTGCTCATCCTGGTTGGGTGGTCTATAGCAGACTCCCAGCACAAAATCACCTCTGTTAGCCTTCCCTTTCACCCTTACCCATAAACACTCAACTTCTTCATCACTGGAGTCTATCTCTATAGAGTCAAACAGCTCCCTAACCTACAGAGCCGCACCCCCCCCCCCTTCCTTCCTTGCCTATTCCTTCTGAAGAGCTTATAGCCACTCATTGCAGCATTCCAGTCATGACCATCATCCCACCACGTTTCCGTGATGGCGACTATGTCGTAGTTGTCCTGCCGCACAATGGCTTCTAGCTCATCCTGTTTGTTGCCCATGCTACGTGCATTAGCGTAGATGCACTTAACCTGGGCTACTGATTTCACCCCCATCTTTGGCCCTTGACACTCAGGTTCATTACCAGCGGGCCTGGTTTTATCCCCTTCCCCCTTAACTTTCGGCTTAGAGCTCTGTCCATGAGCTTTGTTAACTCTTAGCCTAGTACCCTTTTCCCCTTCTAGGAAAGGGTTTTCCCAATGTTTTCTAGCAGTAATTTCTAAACTTCTATCACCTTTCTCTGATGAAATGTCAGAGTGGGAGTCCTCACTAATGTGGTCTCCTTCAAACCGTGTGTCGTGGTTTAGCCTCAGACGGCAACAAAGAACCACGTGCCGCTCGCTCGCGCCTTCCTAATACAGGAAGAATCGTAAGAAAAGGCAAGACTCTTGGGTTGAGACAAAGGCAGTTTAACAGGACAGCAAAGGGAACAGGCAAACAACAACAACAACAACAACAACAACAACACGGATAGGGGAATATACAAACGCGATTACGGAACCGCCGCTCCCTGCCGCTCGCCGGCCGGACCCGGGACGCCCCAGCCCGCTTTTAAGCAGCAACTTCCTGCCCCCTCCCCCGGCAGCTCAGGGTGGGCGTGGCTCACATGGCATGGAATACCAGGAAAAATTAACCCTATCCCCACCGGAACCAGGACATTATCCACCCCTTATTCCATACCATCTATGCCATGCCCAGCAGGTTCCAATGAATTGCCACCACTTTCCCCTGTTATATATATATATATGTATATACACACATATAATGCCCTTAGTTTATGGGCCATCCCTCCAAAGTGTCCGTTGAGTTCTTTTAATCCACGGCTTTGGGCTCCATCTGTTAGAACAGTCTCTCAGGGCAGGTGAGATGCTGGGTGGTGCTGGTCTGTTGCATGCTGTATTTTTCGGAGCTTGTGACTGGTGCACCTGGTGTGGCTCATGCATGCAGTCCGTGGGCTGAAGATGTAGATCTTGAGGAAACTGCTGGGCGCCAGCTGCTGAGATCAGTTCTTATCCCATCATCCCTGTGCCTTACTTGTAGTACAACTGATAGCAATTATAGCAATGAGGACATACAGTGACAGTGTTACTTAGCAATTAACAGCACACAATCTGATTCATTGGCTATTCTCGCCCAAAATCAGATCCCCATGAGGTACACATCGGACTTCCCCATCCTGCCGCATCACCCACCAAGTGCACCCAGGTCCTTGGGCAAAAGCAATCCCACGGATGGGTTTGCCTTTGCCTGAGGCAGGACTAACCCAGACTGTCTTCCCTAGCATATTCTTCATGTGCACTACGGGGACTTTATCCCCTTCTACAGTACGTGGAAGTTTTGATTGGGCAGGGCCAGCCCGATTGTTAGATCCCCTGGTGTTAACTAGCCAGGTAGCGTTTGCTAAATGAGTATCCCAGTGTTTTAAAGTCCCACCACCCATTGCTCTCAGTGTAGTTTTTAACAGTCCATTGTATCGTTCTATCTTCCCAGAGGCTGGTGCGTGATAGGGGATGTGATACACCCACTCGATACCATGCTCTTTGGCCCAGGTGTCTATGAGGCTGTTTCGGAAATGAGTCCCGTTGTCCGACTCAATTCTCTCTGGGGTACCATGTCGCCACAGGACTTGCTTTTCAAGGCCCAGGATAGTGTTCCGGGCAGTGGCATGGGGCACAGGGTATGTTTCCAGCCATCCGGTGGTTGCTTCCACCATTGTGAGCACATAGCGCTTGCCTTGACGGGTTTGTGGCAGTGTGATATAATCAATCTGCCAGGCCTCCCCATATTTGTATTTCAGCCATCGCCCTCCATACCAAAGAGGCTTCAAACGCTTGGCTTGTTTGATCGCAGCGCATGTCTCACGTTCATGGATGACCTGTGCAATAGTGTCCATGGTCAAGTCCACCCCTCGGTCACGAGCCCATCTATATGTCGCATCTCTTCCTTGATGGCCTGAGGAGTCATGGGCCCACCGAGCTATGAATAGTTCACCCTTATGTTGCCAGTCCAGATCCACCTGAGCCACTTCAATCCTAGCGGCCCGATCCACCTGCTGGTTGTTCTGATGTTCCTCCGTGGCCCGACTCTTCGGTACGTGGGCATCTACATGGCGTACTTTCACAACCAGATTCTCTATCCGGGCAGCAATATCTTTCCATAGTTCAGCAGCCCAGATGGGTTTGCCTCTGCGCTGCCAGTTGCCCTGCTTCCACTGCTGTAACCACCCCCACAGAGCATTTGCCACCATCCATGAGTCAGTGTAGAGATAAAGTACTGGCCATTTTTCTCGCTCAGCAATGTCCAAAGCCAGCTGAATAGCCTTCACCTCTGCAAACTGGCTCGATTCACCCTGTCCCTCACTGGCTTCTGCAACGCGTCGTGTAGGACTCCACACAGCAGCCTTCCACTTTCGATGCTTTCCCACAATACGGCAGGACCTATCAGTGAAGAGGGCATATTTCTTCTCATTTTCTGGCAGTTTATTATATGGTTTATTATATGGCCTCTTCTGCACGCGTCACCTCCTCCTCTGGTGACATTCCGAAATCCTTGCCTTCTGGCCAGTCCATGATCACTTCCAGAATTCCTGGGCGACTGGGGTTTCCCATTCGAGTTCGCTGCGTGATCAGTGCAATCCACTTACTCCATGTAGCATCGGTTGCATGATGTGTGGTGGGGACCCTTTCTTTGAACATCCAACCCAGCACCGGCAGTCGAGGTGCTAAGAGGAGCTGTGCTTCTGTACCAACTACTTCCGAAGCAGCTCGAACCCCTTCATATGCTGCCAATATCTCTTTTTCTGTTGGAGTGTAGCGGGCTTCAGATCCTCTGTATCCACGACTCCAAAACCCTAGGGGTCGACCTCGAGTCTCCCCTGGTGCTTTCTGCCAGAGGCTCCAGGTAGGGCCGTTCTCCCCGGCTGCGGTGTAGAGCACATTTTTAACATCTTGTCCTGCCCGGACTGGCCCCAGGGCCACTGCACGGACTATTTCCTGTTTGATTTGTTCAAAAGCTTGTCGTTGCTCAGGACCCCATTTAAAATCATTCTTCTTCCGGGTTACTTGATACAGAGGGCTTGCAATTTGACTGTAATCTGGGATATGCATTCTCCAAAAACCCACAATACCTAAGAAAGCCTGTGTTTCCTTTTTACTAGTTGGTGGAGACATAGCTGCTATTTTGTTGATCACATCCATTGGGATCTGACGGCGTCCATCTTGCCATTTTATTCCTAAAAACTGGATCTCCTGCGCAGGTCCCTTGACCTTACTTCGCTTTATAGCAAAACCAGCGTTTAGAAGGATTTGGACTATTTTACTCCCTTTCTCAAAAACTTCTTCTGCTGTGTTTCCCCATACAATGATGTCATCAATGTACTGCAGATGTTCTGGAGCTTCACCCTGTTCCAGTGCAGTCTGGATCAGTCCATGGCAAATGGTGGGGCTGTGTTTCCACCCCTGGGGCAGTCGATTCCAGGTGTATTGGACGCCCCTCCAAGTGAAAGCAAACTGTGGCCTGCACTCTGCTGCCAAAGGGATTGAGAAGAATGCATTCGCTATATCAATCGCGGCATACCACTTGGCTGCCTTGGACTCCAGTTCGTACTGGAGTTCTAGCATGTCCGGCACGGCAGCACTCAGCGGTGGCGTGACTTCGTTCAGACCACGATAGTCTACAGTTAGCCTCCACTCTCCATTAGATTTTCGCACCGGCCATATGGGACTGTTAAAAGGTGAGCGAGTCTGGCTGATCACTCCTTGAACCTCTAGTTGACGAATCAGCTCATGGATGGGAATCAGAGAGTCTCGGTTAGTGCGATACTGCCGCCGATGCACCGTTGTGGTAGCAATCGGCACCTGTTGTTCTTTGACCCTCAACAACCCCACAACAGAAGAATCCTCCGAGAGACCAGGCAAGGCAGACAACTGTTTAACTTCCTCTGTCTCCAAAGCAGCTATGCCAAAGGCCCAGCGGTACCCTTTTGGGTCCTTAAAATACCCTCTCCTGAGGTAATCTATACCAAGGATGCATGGAGCCTCTGGGCCAGTCACAATGGGATGCTTTTGCCACTCATTCCCAGTTAGGCTCACTTCTGCCTCCAGTACAGTCAACTCTTGGGATCCCCCTGTCACCCCAGAAATACAAATGGGTTCTGCCCCTCTATAGCTTGATGGTATTAAAGTACACTGCGCACCCGTGTCCACTAGAGCCTTATACTCCTGTGGGTCTGATGTGCCAGGCCATCGAATCCACACTGTCCAATAAACCCGGTTGTCCCTTTCCTCCACCTGGCCGGAGGCAGGGCCCCCCTAATACTGGTCATAGTATCCATTACTCACTTCTTGCATAAATGACTTGGAAGTTCCTTCAAGAGGATCAGAAGCAAGATCAGGCCTTCTGCTTTGTCTGGGGAACGGCCCACTGGAAACTGGGGCGGCACTTTTCCTGGAGGGATCCCCTTTTGTGGTTGTCCTTCCTTGCAACTCCTGTACCCGTGTCCGCAGGATCGAAGTAGGTTGTCCATCCCACTTCCTCATGTCCTCTCCGTGGTCCCGCAGGTAGAACCACAGGGTGCCTCGTGGTGTGTACCCTCTGTACTCTCTCTCTTGAGTGGGGAAATGCCTGCTTCTAATAGCTGAGATGCTGGCCCGTGCAGGTGGGGAGTAGAACATATTCTCTTCAAGTTGCTGGACCTTCCGCGACAGTTTCTCCACAGCTGAGACAAGGGGGGAAGAGAGACTTTCTTCATATCGCCAGAGCCGGCCAGCTACCTCATCCACCGTTGGTCCCTCTTCACCTTTCCATTCCATTACTGCCAGGGAGTTGGCATATGACGATGGTGCGCTCCGTACAAACTTCCGCCACATGGGCCTTGTGCATCGCACCTCATCAGGGTCTGTGGGTAAGTCTGCATTGTCCAAGTCATAATAAATCATCTCCCGCACAGCTAATTCTCTCAGGTACTGGATACCTCTTTCCATGGTAGTCCACTTGCTTGGCTGACATACAACATCCTCACTGAAGGGGTACCTCTCCCTCACGCCTGACAGGAGTCGTTTCCAGAGGCTGAGGGCTTGGGTCTTTTTCCCAATTGCCTTGTCAATGCCGCCTTCCCTAGACAGGGATCCCAGCTGCCTGGCCTCCCTACCCTCTAATTCCAGGCTACTGGCCCCATTATCCCAGCACCGGAGCAGCCAGGTGACAATGTGCTCGCCTGAAAGTCGGCTGAAATCTTTTCGCATATCCCGCAGCTCACACAAGGATAGGGATCGAGTAATTATCTCTGGTTCTGCCTCTTCCTCCTGCTCTCGTGATGACCCTGGTTCATCATCATCTCTTACTAAGCGAACTGATTTCTTTGTGTACTTCTTCTTCTGTATGGGGGCAACTGATATCGGCACGGGTTGGTTCCCTGGTTCAGTGGCAGTGGCTGCTATGGGGGTTGGAGTAACTGCAGTGTCTACCACAGGGGTTGCAGTAGCCGCAGTGTCTGTCGCAAGGATTGCAGTAGCTACAGTGGCTGCCGCAGGGGTTGCAGTAGCCGCAGTGTCTGCCGCAGGGGTTGCAGTAGCCGCAGGGGCTGCCGCAGGGGCTGCAGCAGCCGTAGTGGCTGCTGGTCTGGTTTCCATCTCTTCCCCTTGAGGGTGCTGCATAATTCTGAGCAGTGCCTGGTAGATACTGGCCAGGGCCCAGCACAGCGCGGTGAGTTGTGCCTCTCTAGAATAGCCACAGCATTTTCCCTTCAAATATTCTACCACTTTATCAGGGTCCTGTAATTGTTCAGGGGTGAAGTCCCAGACCATTGGAGGTGAGTAGTTCTCTAGGTACCTGCCCATGCTCTCCCACATGCCATGCCACCCCTGACTATCCAGCCTCGGAGCAGATCTCCGGGTGGTAGTCTTAAATAGTCGCTTAACCCTAAACAAGACCTGGAACGTATTCAGGAGACATAGCACTAGGAACACGCTGGTTTCAGTATCCCAAGGATATTCAAAATTCTCAAAAGCTGTCATACCTGACCCGAAGGAGAAAAGGGAGGCAAAAGGGCTGGGGAAATTATTAACAAATTCTGAGAGACGGTGTCCAATGTACGGACAGGACAGCAAAACCACATAAACACCCCAAAATAGCCGTCTGAACAGTGATGTTATCATATCATAAACAGATATCGCACAGGACAGCAGAATGACAATCCTCATCCCTCTTCCAGACATGGTAAACAGCATCGCAGGGAGTACATAAGCCATATAGGAATTTATGTAACACAGCCATGAGAACAAACCAAGCAACATGATGACCAGTGACTGTTTACCTAATAAAATAAATGCATACCAAAAAAAAAAACCAAAACCGTTTTTTTCCACGTTCTAGTTGGATTCTGTCGTTATCTCAACCCGTCGAGCCCCACGTTGGGCGCCAAAAAGGACTGTCCTGGTTTAGCCTCAGACGGCAACAAAGAACCACGTGCCGCTCGCTCGCGCCTTCCTAATACAGGAAGAATCGTAAGAAAAGGCAAGACTCTTGGGTTGAGACAAAGGCAGTTTAACAGGACAGCAAAGGGAACAGGCAAACAACAACAACAACAACACGGATAGGGGAATATACAAACGCGATTACGGAACCGCCGCTCCCCGCCGCTCGCCGGCCGGACCCGGGACGCCCCAGCCCGCTTTTAAGCAGCAACTTCCTGCCCCCTCCCCCGGCAGCTCAGGGTGGGCGTGGCTCACATGGCATGGAATACCAGGAAAAATTAACCCTATCCCCACCGGAACCAGGACACCGTGGCATGCTTTCCTCGGGTTTAACCTCGACAGGCCCAGTTTTCTCCCCTTCCCCCCTCATATCTAGTTTAAAGACCGGTCAATGAGCCCTGCTAACTCCTGCCCCAAAATTCTTTTCCCCCTCTGGGACAGCTGTGTCCCACCTGACAATGGCATGCCAGGTGTCTCATATAGCCACCTATGTTCGAAAAACCCAAAGCCCTGCCTGTAACACCAGTCCCGGAGCCACAAGTTGATCTGTTGCCTCTTCCTATCAATTTCTTTATTCACAGTTGCCACTGGTGGGATAGAAGAGAAGACAACTTGTGTTCCTAACCCCTTGAGCTGCTGCCCTAAGGCTCTAAAATCTCTTTTAATTGATTTCGGCCTCCTCCTACCCATTTCATCACTACCCACCTGAAATACTAACAGGGGGTAATAATCAGTGGGGTTTACTAGGTCTGGGAGTTTGTTTGTCACATCCCTGACCCGTGCCCCAGGGAGGCAACAGACTTCCCTGTGTAGCGGGTCAGGGCGGCATATTGGTCCCTCTGCCCCCCTCAGCAGAGAGTCACCCACAACTATGACCTTTCTCCTTTTCCTTTTGGAGCTAGTAGTGAAGTTGGGTCCGCTGTGACGTGTACTTTCTGTCTTCTCTAGTCTTGGTGGGCCATCCTCCTCTCCATCGGCCAGTTCCTCTTGCAGGACCCCATACCTGTTCTGCAGGGGTAACTGGGAAGCTGGGAGAGGTTGGGAGGGGACTCGCCTGCTTCCTCGAGCAGGGACCTGTTTCCATTCCCCCTCTTCTCTGCGATCCTCTCCTGTTGCTTGGTGAGAAGAGGGGAGAGGGTCCTCCGATTTACACGGGTCCTCAACCTGTTCCCCTACTCTCAGGGAGTGGGCCCACCAGTCAATCTCTCTTTCACACTCCCTGATGCTCCTCAGCCTCTCTACTTCATCCTTCAGCTGGGCCACCAGGTTAAGCAGATCATTCACCTGTTCACATCTTATACAGGTGTTGTCTCCGCTACCCTCCATTGCCAGCGCCAGGCTCCGGCACTCTCTGCACCCAGAGGCCTGCACGCCCATATGTTTGTGTGGGGCCTTGGTCTGGGTGCCCACAGCTTTACTAAATGTAATAAATAGAATCATGTTTGTTAATCAAATCAGGCTTTCTTAAAGGCTGGTGAAAACTTACACTGTTTCTTCGACTCTTCACATACTTAAGTCGCAGGCATCCAGCGTGCTATCTGGTGCACTTTGATACCTCAAGGCCTAAATCACAGGCATCTGGTGTGTTTTAACACTTCAAAGGGAAGAGCTAAATTGTGAGATAAGCTGAAAAGCGTCTCCCCAAGGACACTGATAAAGATGAGGAGCCTTCAGCCCCACAACCATCAGGAGGCGGGACAAGACCGACCCCCTAGCAACACGTCGCTCAGACACAGAATATACCAGGATTGACACATATACGGGAACCAGAAGAGTATATAATCAACTACTTTCGGGAAGTGGGTGTGCGCCGTTGGCGGAGCAAAGACTCCCCGGCCACCCAGCGCTGTTTTGCTTGCTGCCGCTTGCTTAATAAACTAATTTGATTAATTGGACTGGTTCCTGTCAATTATTGGGCCACAATCTATAACACTAAACATAGCCTTTGATCTGGTAGCAACCATAGCTGAGTCCCCAGGAGCGACTGACCTTACCATGTACGCCAGTAGAAGCACTGGGCCCGGCCGGTACACACACCAGCTCAGCATTTCCCATGCTGCGTGCAGTCGCGTAAAGGCACTTCAGCTGGGTGCCCAGTGAAGCTGTCTCCCTGGCTGGAGCGTTTGCTTTTCCTTCCTGCTGCTCTTCAGGTGGTCTTCCTCTGGGGTGTTTTATCTGTGACTCCTCGGCTCCTCCCTCCTCAGGAGCCCCTGGCTCCTCCCTGTAAGACTTCCAGTGTGCTGCCGCATACCCAGCACATCTCGGAGCAACAGGTTGAGGGCCTTCACTAGTGAGCCACCCCTCAGACCTTGGAGCATCGTCCCTCGGCTTGTCACGAGCAAGCCGTGTGGCATCCCCCTCTCCCAACAAGCCTACTTTAAAGCCCGGTCAACGAGCCCCGCTAGCTCACAAGCAAAGACCCGCTTCCCCCTTTCAGAGAGATGAGCCCCGTCGATGCCAATGAGCCTGGTGCCGTGTAGGCCATCCCATTGTCAAAAAACCCAAAACTGTGGCGGTGACACCAGCCATGGAGCCACGTGTTGATAGATTGCGCACGTCTGTTCCTTACAGTGTCCCTGCCTGTAACTGGGAGAGCAGAAGAACAGACACCCTGCGCCCCAGACCGCCTTATTAACTTTCCCAAGGCCCTGAAGTCTCTCTGGATTGCTCTTGGGCCACGTGTCGCCACCTCGTCACCACCCATGTGAAAGAGCAACAGCGGGTAGTAGTCCGAGGGCCGAACCAGGCGGGGAAGTTTTCGAGTGACGTCCCTAACCCAGGCCCCGGGGAGGCAGCATACCTCCCTGTCAAGAGGGTCTGCCCAGCATATTGGGCCTTCTGTTCCCCTCAGAAGGGAGTCTCCTACTACTATACCCCGCCTCCTCTTCCTTGTAGAGGCAGTTTTTAAACTAAAAAGGGGGTAGGCCTTACTGCTCCCGGCATCTCTTCTGGTGTAGCCAAACCATCTCCCACGCCATCCATGGGTTGGCCTACCTCCCCAAGAGCCTCGTACCTGTTGTGCAGAGGCACCTGGTTAGGGGATGTGGGCAAGGAGGGAGTGCGCTTGCCTCCCCTATTACGGACTAGCCTCCATTCACTAGCCTCCTTTTGGCCACTGCCTTCAGTCTGGCAGGGGGGAGGTACCAGATCTCCTTCAGCTCGGGGTCTTTTTGGTGGCTCTTCTCGTTTTTCACTCAGGGAGGTCAGAGTCTGAGTCCACCAATCAATTTCTTTCTCACTCTCCCTGGTGCTCCGCAGCCGTTCTACTTCCTCTTTTAGCTCTGCTACCAGGCTGAGGACATCATCTACCTGGTGACACCTCACGCTGCTGTCACTGCTTCTACCATCCCCTGGCCCTGAGAGGTGAAGGCACTCCCTGCAGCCAGCGGCCTGGGTGGCTGCGTGCTTCCAGGGGAGCTCAGTTTGTACGGCCACGTCTGCTCTGGCAAGTGCAGAAGACTCAGGAGGCTGCATCCTTCGGGTAGAGACCATGGCTGAGCTTCCCTCCCGAGCGCTCCCGGGCAAACTGCTGCGCCGCGTTCCTAGGCCCGCCTTCTGAGGGGATGGGAGCTGGCTGCTGCCGCTGCAGGCTCCGCCCCGGCCTCGTCCGCCGCTCTCGCCGAGCTGCGGGTCCCTGCCGCTGCCCGGGCTTGTCCCGGCCTCAGAAAAATGCGGGAAAAGCCCCTTTTCGCCGCCATCGCCCGGCTCCGCTGCCGACATGCCGGCACCGCAGCTCTTTGTCTCGGCGAGGGACCAAGAGAGGTCTCCCACATCTACTGAGCTCCACTCAGTGTTAGTGACACCAGCACCAGGCCCCACGGGGCAGAGTTCCCGCTTTGGGGGAATAGGCCCCAAATTGGGATGGGAAAAGGGGGAAAAGGAGAAGGGGGAAGGGGCGGCTTTGGAAAGCGCTTTGACGTCTTCGAGAGAGACTCAGAGGGGAGGGCAAGCTTCCAAATCCTTTCTACAAACAGGCTTTCTTTGCATTTTAGAAACCTCATATGGCATAGACACGCTTCTGCATCTATTTACACATCTATATATACAAATTGTCTATTTACACTTCTATGGAATATCTACTAAGAGTTAGATCTATTTAGACTTAAACATTAACACTTCTTATACAGAACATCTAATTAGACTAGCTATCTGTTTGGACATACATTTTGACACTTGAATATCTCTTTATAAATAGGTCTGCTAAAAATCTTGTCATAGTCTAAGCTCCTTTATATCATACAAAATCACAGAATCCATACAGAGAGAGGTTTTTATTTGGAACTCCTTTTATCTATGTAAATGCTTATTATTTTTCAATAGATCTAAAAATGAAAGACTGTTCCCCTATTTCAATGCTTCACACCCAGACTTACAGGTTTTAACAGTTTTTAACCACCACACCACCAACCCCCGAATTTTCAGACATTTTGGGGCTGCCCGGCCCCAGCAAGGTGCAGCTGAGGAAAAGCCAGGGGCCTTGGCCGAGGAGGAGGAGTGGGAAGACAACAGCGACAAAGAGCTGTCCCAGGGGAAGACATCAGCATCCACACCATCTGGGTCAACGCCTCCGTCCCGGAGCTCTTCCAGGACACCCACGCTGGTCCCCAGGAGGAGTCCGGCCGGCCCAGCCGCCTGGGCACAGAGGTAGCAGGAGACATAGCTGGAGACCTGCAGAGCGTGTCCCCTGCCTCGGCTGGTCCCACGGATGCTGAGCTGGCAGCTTGTGCTCTGGATGGAGCTCCTGAGCAAGAGGGGCACCACACGCCTCCGGCTCCCACGGCTGAAGAGGAGGCAAAGGCACCAGGTTCTCCTGTCTCCAGCGAGCAAGCCCCAGCAGCACAGAGAGAGGGGCAGGAACCTGCCCCATATAGCCCCCCGTCCTACAAGTCTCTGGAGGACATGGCCCTGTGCATGGTGAAGGAGCTATGGTTGCGATGGTCCTCATTTGCAGCATTGTTCCTGGCGCATGGTCAGCGCTATGGTTGCGATCCGGCACAACCTGGCAAAAAGCAAGGCTGCGGCAACAGCAGCAACACCAGCAGCAGCAGCTTAGGACACTGAGTCTCCCTCAGCTGGGGAGCCTCGGGGAGAGGCCAGCACAGCCCCTCTCGTCCCAGCGGCACGTGAAACTGGAGAAAACATGGCTTCTGCCTTGTCTGAAGACCACTACGGTGGGACCAGCACAGCCACTGTCTTGCTGGCAGTGCACACGGATGAAGCGGCTGCTTCCGTCCTTGAAATCTCTCCGGCAGAAGCTGGCACTCCCCAGTTTGCCCCAGTAGCGCAGGCAGAGAGGCAGGAACCTGCGCCGCGCAGCCCCACAGCCTACAGGTCTCTGGAGGACATGGCCCTGTGCATGGTGACGGAGGCTCCGGTCAGCGCTATGGTTGTGATCTGGCACAACCCTGCAAAAAGCAAGGCTGCGGCAACAGCAGCAACACCAGCAGCAGCAGCAGCTCAGGACATCGAGTCTCCCTTGGCTGGGGAGCCTCAGGGGGATGCCAACACAGCCCCTCTCACCGCAGCAGCGGACAGCCAAGGAGACGCAGCAGCTTCCCTCGTGCCCCTCGGCACCAGGTGAGGACGTCCTAGGTAGATCCCCAAGCTGAGGGCAGACCTGGCCCGGCCGTCCCGGCGAGCGGCAACCAGGGCAGGCTGGCAGCACTGCAGACACGGGGACTGGCCCTGCCCTGGCCACCCCTCCCTGGGGAAAGCCCTCAGTGGCGAGGGGCTGGCAGGAGCTGGCCCCTTGCCCACCCAGCCCCTCGCCTACAGCTCTCCTCCCCCCACAGGCATCGCCACCCTCCAGCACGCCCCGGCTCCATGGCCTTCCCTCTTCAGGAGGGCGCTCGAGCCTCTGCGCAGGGCCTTCCGCTGCTCCTGCATCACAGGACAGGAGCAGCAGTAACGCCCTGCTGCCAGTGCCAGGCGGGTCCCCGGAGAGCCTTCAACCCACCAGCAGACCAACGCTCCCATCCAACTTGGTCTTCTCTGCAAACTGACTGAGGCTGCACTCGATCCCCTCCTCCAGATCGTCGATAAAGACATTAAACAGAACTGGCCCCAGCACCGAGCCCTGCAGATCACTGTGACCGGCCGCCAACTGGATTGAACGCCATTCACCACAGCACTCTTTGCGCCCGGACACTCAGACGGTTTTTCACCCAGCGAAGCGTACGCCCATCCAAGCCACGGGCAGCCAGTTTCTCCAGGAGAACGCTGTGGGAAACCGTGTCAAAGGCTTTACTAAAGTCTAGGTAGGCAACAGCCACAGCCTTTCCCTCGTCCACTACGCAGGTCACCTTGTCATAGAAGAAGATCTGGTCAGTCAAGCAGGACCTGCCCTTCATAAACCTATGCTGATGGGGCCTGATGGCCTGGTTGTCCTGTATATGCCGCCTGATGGCACTCAAGAGTATCCGCTCCATAACTTTTCATGGCACATCATCGCTGCCCCGGTGACACCGCAGTGTCCCAAATGACATCACCACCCCCGCAGGCACACACACACACCCTTTTCTTATTCCCCCAAAAAAAGGAACAAAACGACCAGACCCAGGGCTGGCCCCTTCCCCTCAGGGGGGCTCTGCCACCGGCTGCAAACCTGGGCTGGGGCATCTCTCGAGCAGCACGAGACACATACAATGAGGCACCTGGAAAACAAAAATCCCCAATTAGAGTTCAGCGTGCGAAAAAAATAGCACAGAAGAGAGTAGAGGAACTCCGTCAGACCGAGGGATGGGACAGCAGCTGAGCTACAGGAGGATTCTAGGCAAACATCTCAGCTCCAAATACAGCACAACCTTCAAAAGCCAGCGCCAGCTCAACTCTTAAAGTCAGGATTAAGACTAACCGATGCCATTTTGAACACGTCCTTAGCGTAACGGCGAACCCTCCGGCTGGCGCTGGGAAACGCCGGGCCCCTTCCTCCCAGCGTGGCCGCAGGGAGATCCATCGCCTTGCGTGCGGGGCGGCAGGAGCGGGCTGGGCCGTAACCAGAATCGATGCCGACGGAGCCACCGCCGCAGCTACAGCCCTCACGCTGCTGCCGCTGCCCACCTCGCTCGCTGGGTCGATGCAGCTAAGAGGGACGGGTCAAACCCTGAATAGCAAAAAGGAACAATAAAGAACAAAGCTCGGTTGTTCGCTTCACGTCGAAAAGGTGTGCCCACGTTTACATACACTCATTAAAAATACTTACACTCTGAAAGTATTCGACTTTCCTCTGGCACCAGTTTAGCTCGCACAGCTGTGAGTTGATACCATTACAGTAGCTCTCTCCAAAATACAGAGTTATAATTGGACTATAGGGTTTTTTCCGTGCCACGCAAGGAGGAGGGACATCCAGCCAGCTGCACTGCCCGAGAGAGATGCTACTGGGCTGCCGGGGAAACGCGCCACTGAAAGCCAGACAGAAAGAAAGTACTTCAGAGCACGCCGCCCAAATATCAGGAAAAACCCCACAACAATGCCTTACATTCGGCTGCCTCTCTTTTTAAAGCTTTAGAACTAACCCCCGACTGCTTAAGGGCACCTCCTAAACTGTATGCTACAGCTAGACCCCCCGGCAGCGCTCCCTGGGTCCGGCACTTCGAGGGCAGGGCGGGCCGGGCCCAGCCGCCCCCCTCCGAGCCCAGCGCCGCCCGGCGTCCCCCCCATCCCGAGTGCCCCCGGCCCCGGCGGCAGCACCCGGGGCCCTTCCCCGCCCCTGCGGCCACTGCGACCCGCCCGCCGCCGCCGGAACCCCCCGGGACGCCTCTGCCCGACCCGCGCCGTCCGCCCGCAATTAACACCGCGGCGGGGAGAGGCCCAGAGGTGTAAAAACCTGCTGTGCTCTGGGCTGGGCTGGCCACTACGCGAACGACACGCGCTCTCTTTAACCTCTCTCCCCTCCCAGAAGAGAAGGGAGAGAGAATAAGGCAGACGGAGGCTTATGGGTCGGAAAGAAGCTGAACGACTTTAATGAAATCTTAACAGTAACGATAAAAGATGACCATACTAATAAAAAAGGGAAAAATACAATATATGCAAACCCAGTATCAGAGTCCTCCTCGGACGCCGGCCACTGAAGGAAGAGGCTGACCCGTTGCTCCCTCAGCGTTTATGCTGAGCACGATGCCCATGGGATGCAATACCCCCGTGGTCAGCTTTGGGTCACCTCTGCCCTCGTCGGCCACCACTGAGCACCTCCATCCTCCTCCTGCCCAGCAGCACCTCCCCACCAGCAGCTACCGCCACCTGCCGCAGGCCCCTCAGATCAACCCCCGCAGCCCCTACAGATCTCCCCTGGGCTTTACCCCCAGCCCTGCCCCACACTTTCCCCCGCGCCTGCCCCAAAACCCTCCCTCGCAGCACCTCCCAGCCCTGCCCCATACATCCCCACGGCATTTGGCCTTGTCGAACCTCACGCCATTGGCCTTGTCCCATCGATCCAGCCTGTCCAGGTCCCTCTGCAGAGCCTTCCGACCCTCCAGCAGATCGACACTCCCGCCCAGCTCGCTGTCCTCTGCAAGCTGACTGAGGGTGCACTCGATCCCCTCCTCCGGGTGGTCGATAAAGACATGAAACAGAACCGGCCCCAGCACCGAGCCATGGGGAACACCACTGTGACCGGCCGCCAGCTGGACTGACCTCCATTCACCACCACGTACGCCCATCCACGCCACGGGCAGCCAGTTTCTCCAGGAGAATGCTGTGGGAAACTGTGCCAAGGGCTTTACTAAAAAGTCTAGGTAGGCAACATCCACAGCCTTTCCCTCGTCCACACCACCCCTTTCCTCCCTGGACCAAAGAGCCCATGGGGACGGCCAGAGAGCAGAGGCCCTGCGGGGAGGGCAGTCTCAGTCAGAGCAGCTGCTCAGCTCCCACCCAGATGCGAGCACCGCGCAGCCCCCAGCTCTCAGAAGGTTTCAAAAACCACAGGGCTGCTTCTTGAAAACGTCCCCATTCCTAAAGGCACGGATGCTTCCCCTTCCCAGAGGGGCCAGCCCAGAGCAGGCAGAACCGCAGGCAGCGGAGCCAGAACTGATGCCGGCACTGGAGCGTCACTGTGTGGGAAGGCAGCTGCCTGCAGAGGACACCAAGGCCTCTTTGCTTCAGCCAGCAGCCCCCAACAGCAGGAGAGATCCCCCCGCCTGGTGTCCCCGCAGGCTGACGTTGCTGAGGACGGCGAGACGGGTGCGACGAGAGCTGGCACCAGGTGCCGTGGTGAAGGCCTTGCGCTTGGGCTCCTTGAGGAGCACCCCTGGAGAAGGGCAGGGAGAGAGCGGCCACGGGCGCACCTGGGGACACCTGCGTGTCACACAGCAACCCTGGCACACCCGGAGGAGCCAGACAGGAGCAATGCCTGGGGACAAGGCCCAGGGCGGGGGCACCCCGAGCTGCTGAGCGCCCCCAGGACGGAGCTCTGCAGAGGCCGCTGCCGCCGGGCTGGGTGGGAGCTGTTGGCTCGGGCCTGGCAGGGCCCCCGCCAGGGCAGAGCAGGGGCTGCCCCACGCCGGTCCCGGCCGGTCCCGGCCGGTCCCAGCTGGTTCAGAGCCACGGCACAGCTGGTCCCAGCCGGTCCCAGGCGTGGGCATCTCCATGGCCACCACCAGGGCTCTGTGATGCGGTCGCCGCATCATACGGAGGCCATTGTGACGCCGGTGACCGCGGGGGTATTTAAGGAGCGAGAGCCCGGGGGTACCCACTCCCAGGAGAGCAGCTCCCTCGGGAGGGAGCATCTCCCCTGGGTGACCATGGCAGATCGACGGCTGAGGACGCCGAAGATGCCGATGGAAGAGGAGGCGAACGCCCACTCCCAGCCCGACAAGGGGCTGCCGAGCCTGCAGAAGAGGCGCCAGGTGAGGGACGGGGCAGGAGGGAGAGGCCGGTGGTGGGACGGGGCCGCTCGGAGCTGCCTTGCTGCCGGGGCCGGGCTTGCTGGCATGACTGGCATGACTGACTTGTAGGATGGCATGACTGGATGGAGAGATGAGGGGAGGGCAGTGGATTTTGTCTACCTTGGCTTCAGCAAGGCTTTCGATACGCTCTCCCACAGCATCCTCACAGGGAAGCTTAGGAAGTGTGGCTTAGAGGAATGGAGAGTGGGAGGGCTTGAAAAGTGGTTGAAAGGTAGAGCTCAGAGGGCTGTGATCAGGGGCACAGAGTCTAGTTGGAGGTCAGTGACGAGTGGTGTTCCCCAGGGGTCAGTACTGGGTCCAGTCCTGTTCAATATATTCATCAATGACCTGGATGAAGGGACTTGCACCCTCAGCAGGTTTGCTGACACTACAAAGCTGGGAGGGGTGGCCGACACACCGGAAGGCTGTGCCGCCGCACAGCGAGACCTAGACGGGCTGGAGAGTTGGGCAGAGAGAAACCTTATGAAAGTCAATGAGGGGAAGTGTAGGGTGCTGCACCTGGGGAGGAGTAACCCCATGCACCCGTCCAGGTTGGGGGCTGACCTGCTGGAGAGCAGCTCTGCAGAGAGAGACCTGGGAGTCCTGGTGGGCAACAGGATGACCGTGGGCCGGCCAATGTGCCTTTGTGGCCAAGAAGGTCAACGGCATCCTGGGGTGCACCAAGAAGAGCGTGGCAAGCAGGTCGAGGGAGGTCCTCCTCCCCCTCCACTCTGCCCTGCTGAGGCCGCATCTGCAGTACTGTGTCCAGTTCTGGGCTCCCCGGTTCAAGAAGGACAGGGAACTGCTGGAGAGGGTACAGCAAAGGGCTACCAAGATGATGAGGGGACTGGAACAGCTCTCTTAGGAAGAAAGGCTGAGGGACTCGGGTCTTTTCAGTCTGGAAAAAAGAAGACTGAGGGGGGACCTTATCAATGCTTAGAAATACTCAAAGGGTAGGTGTCAGGAGGACGGGGCCAGGCTCTTTTCAGGCTGGGCACAAACGGGCAGCAACTTGAAGATAGGAAGTTCCATCTAAACATGAGGAGGAACTTCTTGACTTTGAGGGTGACAGAGCACTGGAATGGGCTGCCCAGAGAGGTGGTGGAGTCTCCGTCTCTAGAGACATTCGAAACCCGCCTGGACGCGTTCCTGTGCAACCTGCTCTGGGTGACGCTGCTCTGGCAGGGGGTTGGACTAGCTGATCTCCAGAGGTCCCTTCCAGCCCCTATCATTCTGTGATTCTGTGGGGGCCGCTGTGCCAAGGCAGCCACCTCCACCCCAGGCCTTCTCCTCCTCCTGCCCACAGGTGGCCCACAGGCAACCAGAGGTAGCGCCGCAGGGCAGGCAGAGCCCGGCCTCGTCCCTCCATGGGGACAGGCTGCCACGGCTCCCCTGCCCAGAGAGTTTGCAGGCCGCTGGGAGGCGCCGCGCACGGGTAGGGAGCCCGCGGGAGACGGGGCCAAACGTCCTCCCAACGCCGGGAGCTGCCGATGGGCAGGCGGGACATGCAGGAGGGGACAGGCGGGCTCGGCCCCCGTCACAAGCTGGGTCCACCGAGCCATGCCCAGCAGGATGCCCGGGCATGCCAGGGCTCCCGCGAGTCACCGTGGGCTGCGAGGGGCCCAGTCCTCTCCCAGCTGTCTCTGGGACTGGCAGCAGCCGCCTGCGGGGACGAGCGCTGCCCGGGGGGCTGGCGGGGGAGCCCAGCCCGGCCGCAGGAGCTCTTCCAGCTGGGCCGTGGGGACCAGGGCCAGAGTCACACAGCCTCTCTCCTCGGCTTCTCTTGCAGTCGGACAGCGTGGTGCGCAGCAAGGCACTGCCCTGCAGCAGGGTGGTGCTGCAGGAAGACACGCAGCCCAGGCAGGCAGGGACAGCCGGGCACGCCACCGCCGCTCGGCCAGCAAGACGCGCCAGCAGCTGCTGCAAGCTGCCGCCTCTGCCACCAGCACCCTCGACTCCTTCTGCCGCGGGCTGGGAACCAGCCAGCAGCACTGCAGCCAGCGGCTGCCTACGGCCGGTCCCACCTGCTCGGGGCATCAACGGTGAGCGGGGCAGACCTGCGAGGGTGAGGACGTTCAGGCCTGCCCAGCAGCTCCCTCCAGCCTACAGAGGAGCTATAAAGGACACGGCCCGGTGCCTCACGAGTGAGGTCCTGGCCAAGGTTTTCCTTGGAAGCGGGGGACCCAGCCAGCAGCCAGCAGCACCACGGGGAAGGGCTGAGGCCATGACACCAACATCAGACAAGGACAAGATCCTGTCCATCAAGACAGAGTCCCTGGAGGAGCTGGAGAGGAGCTGCCTGGCCCGCACCAGGCGCAGCCTGGCCCAACTCAGGAATGCCACCCTGCAGTGGCAGCAGGACAGCCCGGAGGGAAAGCCAGGGGCCTTGGCCGAGGAGCAGAAGTGCAAAGACAGCAGTGACAAGGAGCTATCCCAAGGGGAAGACACCAGCATCCACACCATCTGGGTCAACGCCTCCGTCCCGGAGCTCTTCCAGGACACCCACGCTGGTCCCCAGGAGGAGTCCGGCCGGCCCAGCCGCCTGGGCACAGGGGTGGCAGGAGACATAGCTGGACACCTGCAGAGCGCGTCTCCTGCCCTGGCTGGTCCCACGGATGCTGAGCCGGCAGCTTGTGCCCTGGCCGGAACTCCTGAGCAAGAGGGGCACCGCACGCCTCTGGCTCCCACGGCAGAAGAGGACGCAAAGGCAACCGCTTCTCCCATCCTCAGCGAGCAGGCCCCTGCAGCAGAAGTAGAGAGCTGGGCACCTGCCCCATACACCCCCCCAGAGTACGAGTACGAGGCTCTGCAGGACACAGCGCTGAGCATGGTGAGAGAGGCTCTCATCAATTCTGTGCTTGTGAACCAGTGCTTGCAGGCACCTGCCCCATACACCCCCCCAGAGTACGAGTACGAGGCTCTGCAGGACACAGCGCTGAGCATGGTGAGAGAGGCTCTCATCAATTCTCTGCTTGTGAGCCAGCGCTTGCAGGCACCTGCCCCATACACCCCCCCAGAGTACGAGTACGAGGCTCTGGAGGACACAGCGCTGAGCATGGTGAGAGAGGCTCTCATCAATTCTGTGCTTGTGAGCCAGCACATGCAGGCACAAAATGTGGATGCGGCAACAGCAGCAACACCACTTGCAGCGCCACAGGACAGGGAGTCTGCCTCGGCTGCAGCAGAGGCAGAGGGGCAGGCACCTGCCCCATACACCCCCCCAGACTATAAGGACGAGGCTTTACAGGACACAATCCTGAGCATGGTGAGAGAGGCTCTGATAAATTCTGTCCTTGTGAGCCAGGAAAAACTGGCAAAACGCAAGGCTGCAGCAACAGCAGCAACACCACCAGCAGCAGCTCAGGACACCGAGAGCCAGGCACCTGCCCCACACGGACCCACAGCCTCCGACGAGGCTCTGCACGACACAGCCCTGTATATCGTGACGGAGGTCGTGGGCAAGGCTGTGCTTGTCACCCAGCACGACCGGGCACAACGCATGGACACCGTGGCAGCAGCAACACCTGCAGAACCTTGGGACACCGAGTCTGCCTTGGCTGGAGAGCCTCAGGGAGAGGGCAACACGGCCCCTCTCACCCCAACAGCCCTCGGTGGTGAGGGGCTGGCAGGAGCTGGCCCCTTGCCCACCCAGCCCCTCGCCTACAGCTCTCCTTCCCCCACAGGCATCGCCACCCTCCAGCATGCCCCAGCTCGATGGCAACAGCCCTCCCTCTTCAGGAGGGCGCTCAAGGCTCCGCGCAAGGCCTTCTGCTGCTCCTGCATCACGGGAGAGAAGGAGCAGTAGTGCCCTGCTGCCAGTGCCAGGCGGGTCCCCGGAGATGGCGCCTGGCCCTGAGCCTGCGCAGCGTCCAGAGGGAGTGGCACGGGCAGGCAAGCAAGGGATGGGTGCATGGACGGCACCCCAGGCATTCAGCTGCCCTGAGGACAGCGTGCTGCCAGCCTCTGCTCGGCTGTGGCTGTTTTCTGAGGTCAATAAAAGATGATGATTTTACCCCAGTGCTCGTCTGTACCTGGTCCGTTGCAGGAGAAAGACAGCTATTGACCAACAACCCCAGGTCCTTTTCCACCAGGCAGCTCGCCAGCCACTCTTCCCCAGGCCTGTAGTGCTGCATGGGGTTGTTGTGACACAATTGCAGGACCACAGCCTAGGAGGCTCTGCAGGACATGGCCCTGTGCATGGTGACAAAGGCTGTGGTCAGTGCTATGGCTGTCATCCAGCGCAACCTGGCCCAAAGCACCCAGGCTCTCGGCAGGGACACCTCCCACTAGACCAGGCTGCTCAAAGCCTCATCCAGCCTGGCCTTGAACACCTCCAGGGATGAGGCATTGACAGCTTCCCTGGGCAACCTGTTCCAGCGCCTCACCACCCTTACAATACAGAAATTCTTCCTGATATCCAATCTAAATCTGCCCTCTTTCAGTTTGAAGCCGTTACCCCGTGCCCTATCATTACACTCCCTGATAAAGAGTCCCTCCCCATCCTTCCTCTAGGCCCCCTTTAGGGACTGGAAGGCTGCTCTAAGGTCGCCCCGGAGCCTTCTCTTCTCCAGGATGAACATCCCCAACTCTCCCAGCCTGTCCTCATAGCATAGGCGCTCCAGCCCTCTGATCATCTTCGTGGCCCTCCGCTGGACCCCTTCCAACAAGTCCACGTCCTTCTTGTGCTGAGGACTCCAGAGCTGGACGCAGTACTCCAGGTGGGGTCTCACCAGAGCGGAGCAGAGGGGCAGAATCACCTCCCTCGACCTGCTGGCCACGCTTCTTTCGATGCAGCCCAGGATGCGTTGGCTTTCGGGGTTGCAAGCGCGCATTGCCTGCTCATGTTGAGCTTCTCGTCCACCAGCACCCCCAAGTCCCTCTCCTCAGGGCTGCTCTCAAGCCATTCTCCGCCCAACCTGTAGGTGTGCCTGGCATTGCCATGACCCAGGTGCAGGCTCTTGCACTTGGCCTGGCTGAACTTCATGACGTTCACACAGGCCCACCTCTCGAGCCTGTCCAGGTCCCTCTGGATGGCGTCCCTTCTCTCCAGTGTGTCGACCGTGCCACACAGCCTGGTGTCGTCAGCAAACTTGCTGAGGGTGCACTCAATCCCACTGTCCATGTCACTGACAAAGACGTTAAACAGCACTGGTCCCCGTACTGACCCCTGAGGAACAGCACTCGTCACTGGTTTCCATGTGGACATTGAGCCATTGACTGCAAGCCTTTGAGTGTGGCCATCTAGCCAGTTCCTTATCCACCGAGTGGTCCATCCATCAAATCCATGCTGTTCCGATTTAGAGACCAGGACGTCGTGCGGGACAGCGTCAAACGCTTTGCGTAAGTCCAGGTAGATGCTGTATCTACCAATGTGGTGGCAACATCATAGAAGGCCACCAAATTTGTCAGGCACGATCTGCCTTTGGTGAAGCCATGTTGGCTATCACCAATCACCTTCTTATTTTCCATGTGCCTTAGCAGAGATTCCAGGAGGATCTGCTCCATGACCCTGCCGGGCACAGAGGTAAGACTGACCGGTCTGTCGTTCGCTGGGTCATCCTTTTTTCCCTTTTTGAAATTGGGACCCTGCCTTTGCATTCTGCAACTTGGGTGCTGTAGTTGGAGCCCTTGCCGGTGAAGACCGAGGCGAAAAAGTCATTCAGCACCTCAGCCTTCTCCATACCCTGCGTGACCAGGTCTCCTGCCTCCTTCCTGACAGGGCCCACGTCTTCCCTAGTCTTGCCTTTACCCCTGACGTACTTAGAGAAGTTTTTTCTTGCTGTCCTTGGTGCCCCTAGCCAGATTTAATTCTCTCTGGGCTTTAGCTTGCCTAATCTGGTTCCCGGTCACTCGGACAGTTTCTCTGTATTCCACCCAGTCAACCCGTCCTTACTTCCACCCTCTGTAGGCCTCCTTTTTGCTTTTGAGCTTGTCCAGGAGCTCTTTGTTAATCCGCGCAGGCCTCCTGGCATTTTTGCCTGACTTCCTCATTCTTGGGATGCACCGTTCCTGAGCTGAGCTTGGAGGAGGTGATCCTTGAATAGTAACCAGCTCTCTTGGGCCCCTCTTCCCTCCAGTACCTTTTCCCATGCTACCCTGCCAAGCAGGTGCCTCAAGAGGCCAAAGTCTGCTCTCTTGGAGTCCAGGGTAGTGAGCTTGCTGCGTGCTCTCCTCGCTGCCCCGAGGATCTTGAATTCTACCATTTCATGATCACTGCAGCCGAGGCTACCCTTGAGCTTGACACTCGCCACCACCTCCTCCTTGTTGGTAAGGACAAGGTCCAGCGTAGTTCCTCTCCTTGTTGGCTCCTCTACCATTTGAGGAAGAAAAAACGTGTCCAGAAATACCCCAACTGCGCAGCAGGTTGTTTAGCCAGTCCCATTCATTATCGATCTATAGCTGATTAAACCCTTTGTTCAAGTGCTGGATACTTTTATGGATAGACTCAGAGTGGTCAGAAAGATTCATACAACACATACCTTCAAAATCTTCACACCCGTGGCCTTGCGCTAAAAGCAAAAAATCAACGGCAGCTCTATTTTGCAGCGTAGCATGCCGAATAGAATCTACATCTGCTAATAACCCACTTAACGCTCACGACGTGGCATTGGTCTGTTTAGCCAGCCAACACCCTATTTTATTCAGCGTATTTAGTGCCGTTGCTGTTCCTAGCGAAGGGAGAATACTTAGCCCTATTCTTTGTCCGAGCTTCGGGAATGTTATACGGTCGTCACAGGATGGAGTAAAGGTATGAACTGTTCTCTTGGCGCTGTGGTTACTGTGTGCTCTGCTCACTGTGTCTTTGGCCGCACGCAGGCCTCTGCTCGTAGATCTGCCCCATCTCCCCCTTTTTTGTTTAACACCAGACCATTTATTAACAAGGTCGCCATGACTGGTGCTTCTACTCGTCGTGACGCTCTTAGCAGGTTATGTACTGAACACAATTAAAAACAGAATCAAAAAGAACCCTGCTAAGGCAATAAATACCCAGATTCCTAAATTTAGCCCAGAAAGCCAATTTCGTTGGATTTACCCACGAGAAATCCTTTTGTAATATTTCAAATACATTGCGGTTCATTAAGTCTTGAATCTTTAGTATTTGAGCTTTTAGCTGATCATGGAAAGGACGAATATTTTGTTGCAACGACATGTCAAAAGCACCTTGGAGATGGTGTTTAACCATTTCCCAGCCATGTAGCAACGTATTCCAGGGGAGAGATGTAACACAAAGTCTTCGAGAGTTGTACTCCCAACCACAATACAGAGAAAGACGTGTTTTTAACGCATTTTGCTGATCCCCTATCCATATTACTGCTGTTTTATACCCTACTCGCGTTAAATTTACACAATAAGATTGATTACGTTCTTGTATACTTGCATTTTGAGCCGAAGCAAACATACGGATGAGAAGTACAAATCATTACAGAATTGTCTTGCTCACAACTTCTATTTGTTGTAGTATTATCTGTGGTTAGCATGCACCCCGATTTAAGGTGCTTATAATACACCTTCGGTTGTTCAGGCCATTCAACAGTTCTTACGAAATGTCGCTCTACTGCTGTGGATGACAAAGAAGACATGTTTAGAAAATTTAAAACATGAGAGCGTATGTGGACAATAAAATAAGGAAACTGTCTTTTTCATAAAAGCACCATTAATTGCAGTAAAAGATTAAATAACAATTGGTTCTCTACTTGTTTTATAAATGCTCCTTCCAGTCTTTGAACAATACCAGGACCATATTGAGAGTCTGCCACTACGTTTAACGGTTCCTGTTGATATAAGTCAAAAGCCTTTACTGTGTCCCTGAACCATCTCCAAACACCGTACGGGTGCCAGCAAGAGGCTTTGGTGCTAGCAGGATGCACGGCTGTAAAGGAATTTGTGAAAGTGACTGTAATAGTCTGTGCCAGGGGAAAGAATAATTTATTTGCCCAATATAGTGTCCTAAGGCAATTTGCAGGTTAAGACTTTGTGATAACCACGGGTCAAGGTCGTCCTTTTTGACGGGGACGTGTATGTGGCTTGGATCCATTCCAGAAAGCTGCTGACAGCCCAAACGACCCTGGGAAAACAATCGTGGTAACATTTCAATCATCATAGTTACTGGTTTTGAAAAGGTATGTGGCAAAAATACCCACTCTAATGCAGTCAGGCTCTTTGCGAGTGCATCATCCCACTGTCCTATCAGGGCGTAAGGTTGAAATTCCTGTAGGAAGGTGTTCAATGCGTCCTGCAGCAGTAGTAGACTATATCTTATCTGCAACGTGCGTGCTGTAATGCCTTCTGAGCTGTTGGGGTTAATGAATGTGGAACCTAATGGGGAGGGGGGAGGGGGGGGCAGACACAGCGCTTCAGGGCGTCCCCTGTATCTTCAAAGTACGCCCATGTCTCTCTCCCCCTCTCTGACCCGAGACAGCCCCCTTATATCCTGCACTGGATTGAGTAGAAAAGTACAGGCTAGAGTCGCCGCACGCGTGGCCAGCACATGGGGCGGGTCTCACCAGACTCATGATCCAGCTTTGCCAACAGCGGCTGTCTGATACGTGACTACATTGTTGCAATCCCTTCTTGTTATCTTCTTCTGTGAAGGTCGGGTTCTCATGGGTATGCACATAGTTTTTGCAGCAACATATTCTACAACTCGTACACGGGTACGATGCAAAGCGGCACCTACAACCGATGGTATAATGCTTATTAAACACAGCAAACAGCATACTAAACATAACAGACAAATTCCTTCCACACAGGCAATAATTTGCTCCAACCAACCCCACCCCCAAGTCCATCCAGCAAAGAGCTTTCACCCAGTGGTCTCCACAAGTTGCTGGTTCGGTCGGCGCAGTTCTTGCACCTGGGCATGGATGGATTTGGAGTGGTCACTTAGATTCATAGAACACAGTCCTTTAAAATCTTGACGGCCATGTCTGTGAGCGGAAAGCAAAACCGTGTCTTGACAACCATGTCTGAAAGCAGCTCTGTTTTGCAGCATCGCATGTCGAATACTACCTACATCTAGCAATAACTCAGAAATAGCTGTACTAGTAGCATTACTAAACTTATCCTTGGCAGCAAGAGAGTCCTTGTTAGCAAGAACCCTTGGCAGCAAGAGAGTCCTTGTTAGCAAGAGCGCATGCGGACTCCCTGTTCTTGCTGGTACTGTGCTTTGATCTTCTTCAACAACAGGCCAAGATTCTTGAGCAGCTCGATAAGGTGTCTGTGAGTCCGTTACAGACTTATGTCATCCAAATGTTTTTCTTGCCAGCACCCGAGGCTGAATAACAATCGGTGTGATATATGTGTTTTCCAGCACCCGGGTGCGAGTCCCTTGAGTGTATTTACAATCCTCCTCGCCGATCTTCCGTTGTTTTCCCATATTCTACCCCCTTGCTTAAGAGACCGCTTCTGCTGGGGTTCATTTTAGTCTCGCAGGGTGTAACACAGAGTAATTTACTAAGGCATGCAATAACATAGACACATATAGGAAAAAACCCAAAACATATCTCTATGGTACTGCTTTGAATTGGGTGTCCTATTTCTCTTTTTCTGCCGCTTTCTCGTAGCGCGTGTGGCATACTTCGGTGCTAACGTGGCACATTTCCCATCTAATTCTTCTTGTTTGGGTTTCTTTTTTTTTTCCTCTCTCTTTTTTTCCTCTTTTTTTTTCTTTTTTTTTCCCCCATCACTTACGACTGACATAAAAGTCTGCCTTTGCAACCAGAGCTCAGTTTCTCATTTTCCTTAAGTTTCTCATTTCCTACAGAGCACCCTATAGATTTTGGCTCAACTCCTTTTCCCGATCGACCACGATCTTATAGGCAAACAACAAACAACTAGCCATACGCCCTGCACGGGCGAGCCGTTCCTGAGAGCGTAAGCATGTCGGCTGGTGAAAACTCCCCCAAGATTTCAGGACTTCCATCGGTTCTACGGCCCATCCTGGTCTGTCTACCTGGGGCGCGCTCGCCTTACGTCTAAACGTTGTGTATATACAAACTTCTTCACTTGATGGAGTGTCGGCCCTAGTCGCGTACGAGAACAGGACCACACCGGGCAGAACACCTGCTCCAGGGCAGTCACCGAACGACACTGCACACAACAAAAAACAAACAGTAGCACAGATGCTGATCAGCAGGCAGAAGCTGGCGCCCGCACACACTTACACAGCAGACATACAAAACCAGCACTTCTATCTCAGGGAGACGGCTGGGGAGGGGAGGGGCTGAGGTGGGCGGTGGCAGGAGCTAAACAGCTCTGGCTCCCTCCTTCTCTGCTGACATGCTGACAATGTACCGCAATACCCCGATTCCGGCTGCGCACGTACAAACGGTTGATAAGGAGGAAGAGATGCAGTACCTGGCGCAAATGGAGAAGGGTTAAAAATGGAGGAGCGCGATAACAACTTTCGTTGCTGTTGCTGTAAAATCCCCACAGTTGGAGCAGATGCAGGCATAGCTTTAATTGGGGTTAAAGGTGGACATAAATCAGGTTCAGTCTCTGGATGTATTGGACCAGGATCAAAGGGGGTTCCCAGGATCATCCTCAGGGCTATTACAGAATAGGGTAGAGTGAACTGGAGTGCCTCCTTTCCCTTCGGCATGTTCTGATCTTGGCAAGACCGGGGGGCAATCGTCTGCTTTAAAATTAGGAGGTGCGGCGGTTGCCCCAGACGGGGCAGCATCGTTATTGCTCGCAGCTTGTCTGATACCCTCCTGTTTCCGTATTATCTCTGGATTTTGCCACCAATCGGTTTGATAAGAGATAGATCCCACTCGGTTGCAAGCTTCTATCATATCTATTAAGCCTGGATTCTCTAAGGCTTGTAAGATACGCCTACAATCGACATGAGCATTCTCCACCGCAAGCTTTAACATCAGTGCTTCCTTGGCTTCTACGTTCTCCACTTGTTTATGAATAGCTTCCTGCAGGCGGTCAATAAATGCCACGTAGGGTTCATTAGGACCCCGCTTGACAGTTGTGAAAGACTGAGTTGCCTTTCCCATGTCAGGAACTTTTACGATAGCTTGTAAAGCAAAGTCTGCTGACTGTCTTAGTATCTCTGGAATTAATCTCGCCTGCAGCTGTGGGGTATCAACAGGCGCTTCCCCTAACAACTGAGGGATGCCCGCTCCCCGTAATGGATCGCCGTCCCCTCTTGACAAATTATCTACTGCGGCGGCGCTGCACGCATCTCTCCAGTGAGCCATAAAAAGAACTCGCTGTGTTGGGGTAGAAATAACTTTGGCCAGCTGCTTGATATCGAATGGAGTTAGTGTGTGTCCTTTCCTAATGTTATTTAATAGTCCTTGTGCATAAGGGGAGGTTAGTCCATGCCGCATAATCGTTTTCCGCATTTCTCTAACCAGCTCCCACCTTATCGGTTCCCAGGTATTCGTCCCGTTTTGATTAAGCAGTACCGGACAGGCGATGGCAGTAGCGGCTTCCATATCGCCGTCCTGTAATGCCTGTTTACGTAAGTTCTGCCAGTGTTGAGCAGGATCATAAGTTGCAGTGACTGCCGGACTTGGAGCTGGACTTGGCAAGGAATCGCCCCAACCCGGTAACACAGGAGACCGCGGCGGTATCAACGTCACATCTAGCGGGGGTGCTAACGGCGCAGCCGGACAGCTCGGGGGTTCAGGTTTCCCCCCCTCCGTCTGAGTGGTAATCGGGCTGTCCGGTGCCATAGCTGCAACGGCGGCTGCTGTGGCATTTCGTTTGGATTTTACCTGCTGTAAAGTACCTTTAATCAACCTCCAAGTTGTCAAAACCTTTGTGGCAGTCGCATCCCCTTTTGTGGCAGCCTCAAGTAAAGTTTCGCCCGCTTGCTCCCAACTTGATAATTGGAAAGCCGTTGTAGAATCAGCGGGAAGACCTTTGCTTTTTAGCCATGCCAGTAAAAGCTGAGGAGTTCCTTCATCGTATTTAACACCCCTTTTACTTAAAAACTTTTCTAAAATACATACAATCGCCTTTTCCTCTGAGGACACTTTCGATCCCATCCTCACACGTCCCCGGCTGCTCGCCTTTTCCTGGTGACTATTTGTCCGGACTGCAGCTCTCCGATACCGCTGCCTTTTTTCGTTCAGCCGGGCTGCTCCACCGGTCGTACATTCCTACGATTCAAGTTCTCGTACGTTCCTACGATTTTTGTCCCTGTTCGGGCGCCATTTGTGGAGCATGGATTCACGGACTCTGGCGGGGTACAGACCAAAGACCTTTATTGCAACAATCTGACAGGCTTTATAGCTATACACGCTCTCCACGCCCAAGTTGTGTCCTGCTGATAGGTTGGGGGTCGACTGCCGGGCGCTTGTCTACTTCTTCCGATTGGTTTCTGCTGTCTGTTCACGAGGAGCAGCAACTTCACTCTCCCACAGCAACTTCACTCTCACGTCCTGTTCCTTGATGATACTCCCCGATACTTGTTTTTCTGTTCTCTCAAGCCCTCTCTCAAGGACGCAGCTTTATCTCATCAAGGTCGAACAGACCTCCTATGCTGCTCTCTATTCCCACAAGTCAGTATCCATCCATTCCAACGCTCCAATCGTAAGAGCCATCCCACCACGTCTCTGTGATGCCAACGAGATCGTAGCCCTGAAGGCGCGCGCACATCTCTAACTCCTCTTGCTTATTTCACAGAATCACAGAATCACAGAATCTTAGTGGTTGGAAGGGACCTCTGAGATCATCGAGTCCAACCACAAAAAAAACCCAAACAAACAAAAAAAACCAAAACCAAACACCAACACCCACCTACTAAACTCCACACCCACAACCCCACACACAACACCCCACCACAAACAATAATCTTGGGCACTAGAGCATGCCCTGAAGAGCCATGTCTACACGTTTCTTAAATACCTCCAGGGATGGTGACTCCACCACCTCCCTGGGCAGGCCGTTCCAGTGCCTGACCACTCTTTCAGTAAAGTAATTCTTCCTAATATCTAATCTAAATCTCCCTTGCCGCAGCTTCATACCATTTCCTCTGGTCCTGTCGTTATTCCCTTGGGAGAAGAGGCCAACCCCTGCCTCTCTACAGTTTCCTTTCAGGGAGTTGTAGAGGGCAATGAGGTCTCCCCTCAGCCTCCTCTTCTCCAAACTAAACATGCCCAGCTCCCTCAGCCTCTCCTCATAGGACTTGTTCTCCATACCCCTCACCAGCTTGGTGGCTCTCCTCTGGACACGCTCCAGCACTTCAATGTCTTTCCTGTAGTGAGGGGCCCAAAACTGAACACAGTACTCGAGGTGAGGCCTCACCAGTGCCGAGTACAGAGGCACAATGACTTCCCTACTCCTGCTGGCCACGCTATTCCTGATACAAGCCAGGATGCCATTGGCCCTCTTGGCCACCTGGGCACACTGCTGGCTCATGTTAAGCCGGCTGTCCACCAGCACCCCCAGGTCCTTTTCTGCCGGGCAGCTTTCGAGCCACTCTTCCCCAAGCCTGTAGCGTTGCCCGGGGTTGTTGTGACCAAAATGAAGGACCCGGCACTTGGCCTTATTAAATCTCATCCCATTGGCCTTGGCCCATTGATCCAACCTGTCCAGGTCCCTCTGTAGAGCCTTCCTACCCTCGAGCAGATCAACACTCCCACCTAGTTTGGTGTCATCCGCAAACTTACTGAGGGTGCATTCAATCCCCTTTGTCTAGATCATCAATAAAGATATTGAACAAGACTGGCCCCAAAACTGATCCCTGGGGGACACCACTGGTGACTGGCCGCCAACCAGATTTTGCTCCATTAATCACAACTCGCTGGGCACGGCCGTCCAGCCAGTTTTTTATCCAGCGGAGGGTACACTTGTCTATGCCATGATTCTCCAGTTTCTCCAGGAGAATGCCGTGGGGGACGGTGTCGAAGGCCTTACCAAAGTCCAGGTAGACAACATCCACAGCCTTCCCCTCATCGAGAAAGCGGGTCACATGGTCATAGAAAGAGATCAAGTTGGTCAGGCAGGACCTCCCTTTCCTAAACCCATGCTGGCTGGCCCTGATCCCTTGGCTGCCCTGCACTTGCCTTGAGAGCTCACTCAGGATGATCCTCTCCATGATCTTTCCCGGTACAGAGGTCAGGCTGACAGGCCTGTAGTTTCCGGGATCCTCCTTCCGGCCCTTCTTGTAGATGGGCGTCACATTGGCCACCCTCCAGTCATCCGGCACCTCTCCTGTTGACCAGGATTGTTGACAGATAATGGAGAGAGGCTTGGTGAGCTCTCCTGCCAGCTCCCTGAGAACCTTTGGGTGAATCCCATCCGGCCCCATAGACTTATGCGTGTCCAGGTGCATAAGCAAATCATTAACTACTTCCTCCTGGATTACAGGGGGGTTGTCCTGTTCTCCATTCTTATCTTCCAGCCCAAGAAGCTGAACACCCTGGGGGTAGCTGGTCTGACTATTAAAGACAGAGGCAAAGAAGGCATTAAGTATCTCAGCCTTCTCCTCGTCCTTGGTTGCAAGGTTTCCCCCCGCATCCAGTAAGGGATGGACATTCTCTGTCACTCTCTTTTTGATGATGTATTTATAGAAAATTTTTTTGTTGTCCCTTATGTTAATTGCCAGGTTGAGTTCCAGCTGGGCTTTTGCCTTCCTGATTTTTTCTCTGTATGACCTAACACGATCTCTGTACTCCTCCTGTGTTGCCTGTCCCCTCTTCCAAAGGTGGTAAACCTTCCTTTTTTCCTTAAGTCCCATCAAGAGCTCTTTGTTCATCCAGGCCGGCCATTTTCCCCGCCCTTTGATTTTGCGCCTCATGGGGACAGCCTGCTCCTGGGCCTTTAGGATTTCCCTCTTGAAGAGCGTCCAGCCTTCCTGGGCTCCTTTGTCTCTCAGGACTACCTCCCACGGGACTCTCCCAACCAGGGTTCTGAACAGGCTAAAGTCTGCGCACCGGAAGTCCAAGATGGAGGTTTTGTTAACCCCCTTCCTTACCTCACTATGGATGGAAAACTTAACCATTTCATGGTCACTAAGCCCAAGACGGCCTCCGACCTCCACGTCCCCCACTAGCCCTTCTTTGTTTGTGAACAGTAGGTCTAGCAAGGCACCTCCCCTGGTAGGCTCACCTACCATTTGTGTCAGGAAGTTATCCTCCATACACTCGAGGAACCTCCTAGCCTGCCTGCTCTCTGCTGTGTTATATTTCCAGCAGATGTCTGGTAAGTTGAAGTCCCCAACTAGAACAAGGGCTGGCATTTGCGAGACTGCAGCCAGCCGCTTACAGAATACCTCATCAACCTGCTCATCCTGGTTGGGTGGTCTATAGCAGACTCCCAGCACAAAATCACCTCTGTTAGCCTTCCCTTTCACCCTTACCCATAAACACTCAACTTCTTCATCACTGGAGTCTATCTCTATAGAGTCAAACAGCTCCCTAACCTACAGAGCCGCACCCCCCCCCCTTCCTTCCTTGCCTATTCCTTCTGAAGAGCTTATAGCCACTCATTGCAGCATTCCAGTCATGACCATCATCCCACCACGTTTCCGTGATGGCGACTATGTCGTAGTTGTCCTGCCGCACAATGGCTTCTAGCTCATCCTGTTTGTTGCCCATGCTACGTGCATTAGCGTAGATGCACTTAACCTGGGCTACTGATTTCACCCCCATCTTTGGCCCTTGACACTCAGGTTCATTACCAGCGGGCCTGGTTTTATCCCCTTCCCCCTTAACTTTCGGCTTAGAGCTCTGTCCATGAGCTTTGTTAACTCTTAGCCTAGTACCCTTTTCCCCTTCTAGGAAAGGGTTTTCCCAATGTTTTCTAGCAGTAATTTCTAAACTTCTATCACCTTTCTCTGATGAAATGTCAGAGTGGGAGTCCTCACTAATGTGGTCTCCTTCAAACCGTGTGTCGTGGTTTAGCCTCAGACGGCAACAAAGAACCACGTGCCGCTCGCTCGCGCCTTCCTAATACAGGAAGAATCGTAAGAAAAGGCAAGACTCTTGGGTTGAGACAAAGGCAGTTTAACAGGACAGCAAAGGGAACAGGCAAACAACAACAACAACAACAACAACAACAACAACAACAACACGGATAGGGGAATATACAAACGCGATTACGGAACCGCCGCTCCCTGCCGCTCGCCGGCCGGACCCGGGACGCCCCAGCCCGCTTTTAAGCAGCAACTTCCTGCCCCCTCCCCCGGCAGCTCAGGGTGGGCGTGGCTCACATGGCATGGAATACCAGGAAAAATTAACCCTATCCCCACCGGAACCAGGACATTATCCACCCCTTATTCCATACCATCTATGCCATGCCCAGCAGGTTCCAATGAATTGCCACCACTTTCCCCTGTTATATATATATATATGTATATACACACATATAATGCCCTTAGTTTATGGGCCATCCCTCCAAAGTGTCCGTTGAGTTCTTTTAATCCACGGCTTTGGGCTCCATCTGTTAGAACAGTCTCTCAGGGCAGGTGAGATGCTGGGTGGTGCTGGTCTGTTGCATGCTGTATTTTTCGGAGCTTGTGACTGGTGCACCTGGTGTGGCTCATGCATGCAGTCCGTGGGCTGAAGATGTAGATCTTGAGGAAACTGCTGGGCGCCAGCTGCTGAGATCAGTTCTTATCCCATCATCCCTGTGCCTTACTTGTAGTACAACTGATAGCAATTATAGCAATGAGGACATACAGTGACAGTGTTACTTAGCAATTAACAGCACACAATCTGATTCATTGGCTATTCTCGCCCAAAATCAGATCCCCATGAGGTACACATCGGACTTCCCCATCCTGCCGCATCACCCACCAAGTGCACCCAGGTCCTTGGGCAAAAGCAATCCCACGGATGGGTTTGCCTTTGCCTGAGGCAGGACTAACCCAGACTGTCTTCCCTAGCATATTCTTCATGTGCACTACGGGGACTTTATCCCCTTCTACAGTACGTGGAAGTTTTGATTGGGCAGGGCCAGCCCGATTGTTAGATCCCCTGGTGTTAACTAGCCAGGTAGCGTTTGCTAAATGAGTATCCCAGTGTTTTAAAGTCCCACCACCCATTGCTCTCAGTGTAGTTTTTAACAGTCCATTGTATCGTTCTATCTTCCCAGAGGCTGGTGCGTGATAGGGGATGTGATACACCCACTCGATACCATGCTCTTTGGCCCAGGTGTCTATGAGGCTGTTTCGGAAATGAGTCCCGTTGTCCGACTCAATTCTCTCTGGGGTACCATGTCGCCACAGGACTTGCTTTTCAAGGCCCAGGATAGTGTTCCGGGCAGTGGCATGGGGCACAGGGTATGTTTCCAGCCATCCGGTGGTTGCTTCCACCATTGTGAGCACATAGCGCTTGCCTTGACGGGTTTGTGGCAGTGTGATATAATCAATCTGCCAGGCCTCCCCATATTTGTATTTCAGCCATCGCCCTCCATACCAAAGAGGCTTCAAACGCTTGGCTTGTTTGATCGCAGCGCATGTCTCACGTTCATGGATGACCTGTGCAATAGTGTCCATGGTCAAGTCCACCCCTCGGTCACGAGCCCATCTATATGTCGCATCTCTTCCTTGATGGCCTGAGGAGTCATGGGCCCACTGAGCTATGAATAGTTCACCCTTATGTTGCCAGTCCAGATCCACCTGAGCCACTTCAATCCTAGCGGCCCGATCCACCTGCTGGTTGTTCTGATGTTCCTCCGTGGCCCGACTCTTCGGTACGTGGGCATCTACATGGCGTACTTTCACAACCAGATTCTCTATCCGGGCAGCAATATCTTTCCATAGTTCAGCAGCCCAGATGGGTTTGCCTCTGCGCTGCCAGTTGCCCTGCTTCCACTGCTGTAACCACCCCCACAGAGCATTTGCCACCATCCATGAGTCAGTGTAGAGATAAAGTACTGGCCATTTTTCTCGCTCAGCAATGTCCAAAGCCAGCTGAATAGCCTTCACCTCTGCAAACTGGCTCGATTCACCCTGTCCCTCACTGGCTTCTGCAACACGTCGTGTAGGACTCCACACAGCAGCCTTCCACTTTCGATGCTTTCCCACAATACGGCAGGACCTATCAGTGAAGAGGGCATATTTCTTCTCATTTTCTGGCAGTTTATTATATGGTTTATTATATGGCCTCTTCTGCACGCGTCACCTCCTCCTCTGGTGACATTCCGAAATCCTTGCCTTCTGGCCAGTCCATGATCACTTCCAGAATTCCTGGGCGACTGGGGTTTCCCATTCGAGTTCGCTGCGTGATCAGTGCAATCCACTTACTCCATGTAGCATCGGTTGCATGATGTGTGGTGGGGACCCTTTCTTTGAACATCCAACCCAGCACCGGCAGTCGAGGTGCTAAGAGGAGCTGTGCTTCTGTACCAACTACTTCCGAAGCAGCTCGAACCCCTTCATATGCTGCCAATATCTCTTTTTCTGTTGGAGTGTAGCGGGCTTCAGATCCTCTGTATCCACGACTCCAAAACCCTAGGGGTCGACCTCGAGTCTCCCCTGGTGCTTTCTGCCAGAGGCTCCAGGTAGGGCCGTTCTCCCCGGCTGCGGTGTAGAGCACATTTTTAACATCTTGTCCTGCCCGGACTGGCCCCAGGGCCACTGCACGGACTATTTCCTGTTTGATTTGTTCAAAAGCTTGTCGTTGCTCAGGACCCCATTTAAAATCATTCTTCTTCCGGGTTACTTGATACAGAGGGCTTGCAATTTGACTGTAATCTGGGATATGCATTCTCCAAAAACCCACAATACCTAAGAAAGCCTGTGTTTCCTTTTTACTAGTTGGTGGAGACATAGCTGCTATTTTGTTGATCACATCCATTGGGATCTGACGGCGTCCATCTTGCCATTTTATTCCTAAAAACTGGATCTCCTGCGCAGGTCCCTTGACCTTACTTCGCTTTATAGCAAAACCAGCGTTTAGAAGGATTTGGACTATTTTACTCCCTTTCTCAAAAACTTCTTCTGCTGTGTTTCCCCATACAATGATGTCATCAATGTACTGCAGATGTTCTGGAGCTTCACCCTGTTCCAGTGCAGTCTGGATCAGTCCATGGCAAATGGTGGGGCTGTGTTTCCACCCCTGGGGCAGTCGATTCCAGGTGTATTGGACGCCCCTCCAAGTGAAAGCAAACTGTGGCCTGCACTCTGCTGCCAAAGGGATTGAGAAGAATGCATTCGCTATATCAATCGCGGCATACCACTTGGCTGCCTTGGACTCCAGTTCGTACTGGAGTTCTAGCATGTCCGGCACGGCAGCACTCAGCGGTGGCGTGACTTCGTTCAGACCACGATAGTCTACAGTTAGCCTCCACTCTCCATTAGATTTTCGCACCGGCCATATGGGACTGTTAAAAGGTGAGCGAGTCTGGCTGATCACTCCTTGAACCTCTAGTTGACGAATCAGCTCATGGATGGGAATCAGAGAGTCTCGGTTAGTGCGATACTGCCGCCGATGCACCGTTGTGGTAGCAATCGGCACCTGTTGTTCTTTGACCCTCAACAACCCCACAACAGAAGAATCCTCCGAGAGACCAGGCAAGGCAGACAACTGTTTAACTTCCTCTGTCTCCAAAGCAGCTATGCCAAAGGCCCAGCGGTACCCTTTTGGGTCCTTAAAATACCCTCTCCTGAGGTAATCTATACCAAGGATGCATGGAGCCTCTGGGCCAGTCACAATGGGATGCTTTTGCCACTCATTCCCAGTTAGGCTCACTTCTGCCTCCAGTACAGTCAACTCTTGGGATCCCCCTGTCACCCCAGAAATACAAATGGGTTCTGCCCCTCTATAGCTTGATGGTATTAAAGTACACTGCGCACCCGTGTCCACTAGAGCCTTATACTCCTGTGGGTCTGATGTGCCAGGCCATCGAATCCACACTGTCCAATAAACCCGGTTGTCCCTTTCCTCCACCTGGCCGGAGGCAGGGCCCCCCTAATACTGGTCATAGTATCCATTACTCACTTCTTGCATAAATGACTTGGAAGTTCCTTCAAGAGGATCAGAAGCAAGATCAGGCCTTCTGCTTTGTCTGGGGAACGGCCCACTGGAAACTGGGGCGGCACTTTTCCTGGAGGGATCCCCTTTTGTGGTTGTCCTTCCTTGCAACTCCTGTACCCGTGTCCGCAGGATCGAAGTAGGTTGTCCATCCCACTTCCTCATGTCCTCTCCGTGGTCCCGCAGGTAGAACCACAGGGTGCCTCGTGGTGTGTACCCTCTGTACTCTCTCTCTTGAGTGGGGAAATGCCTGCTTCTAATAGCTGAGATGCTGGCCCGTGCAGGTGGGGAGTAGAACATATTCTCTTCAAGTTGCTGGACCTTCCGCGACAGTTTCTCCACAGCTGAGACAAGGGGGGAAGAGAGACTTTCTTCATATCGCCAGAGCCGGCCAGCTACCTCATCCACCGTTGGTCCCTCTTCACCTTTCCATTCCATTACTGCCAGGGAGTTGGCATATGACGATGGTGCGCTCTGTACAAACTTCCGCCACATGGGCCTTGTGCATCGCACCTCATCAGGGTCTGTGGGTAAGTCTGCATTGTCCAAGTCATAATAAATCATCTCCCGCACAGCTAATTCTCTCAGGTACTGGATACCTCTTTCCATGGTAGTCCACTTGCTTGGCTGACATACAACATCCTCACTGAAGGGGTACCTCTCCCTCACGCCTGACAGGAGTCGTTTCCAGAGGCTGAGGGCTTGGGTCTTTTTCCCAATTGCCTTGTCAATGCCGCCTTCCCTAGACAGGGATCCCAGCTGCCTGGCCTCCCTACCCTCTAATTCCAGGCTACTGGCCCCATTATCCCAGCACCGGAGCAGCCAGGTGACAATGTGCTCGCCTGAAAGTCGGCTGAAATCTTTTCGCATATCCCGCAGCTCACACAAGGATAGGGATCGAGTAATTATCTCTGGTTCTGCCTCTTCCTCCTGCTCTCGTGATGACCCTGGTTCATCATCATCTCTTACTAAGCGAACTGATTTCTTTGTGTACTTCTTCTTCTGTATGGGGGCAACTGATATCGGCACGGGTTGGTTCCCTGGTTCAGTGGCAGTGGCTGCTATGGGGGTTGGAGTAACTGCAGTGTCTACCACAGGGGTTGCAGTAGCCGCAGTGTCTGTCGCAAGGATTGCAGTAGCTACAGTGGCTGCCGCAGGGGTTGCAGTAGCCGCAGTGTCCACCGCAGGGGTTGCAGTAGCCGCAGGGGCTGCCGCAGGGGCTGCAGCAGCCGTAGTGGCTGCTGGTCTGGTTTCCATCTCTTCCCCTTGAGGGTGCTGCATAATTCTGAGCAGTGCCTGGTAGATACTGGCCAGGGCCCAGCACAGCGCGGTGAGTTGTGCCTCTCTAGAATAGCCACAGCATTTTCCCTTCAAATATTCTACCACTTTATCAGGGTCCTGTAATTGTTCAGGGGTGAAGTCCCAGACCATTGGAGGTGAGTAGTTCTCTAGGTACCTGCCCATGCTCTCCCACATGCCATGCCACCCCTGACTATCCAGCCTCGGAGCAGATCTCCGGGTGGTAGTCTTAAATAGTCGCTTAACCCTAAACAAGACCTGGAACGTATTCAGGAGACATAGCACTAGGAACACGCTGGTTTCAGTATCCCAAGGATATTCAAAATTCTCAAAAGCTGTCATACCTGACCCGAAGGAGAAAAGGGAGGCAAAAGGGCTGGGGAAATTATTAACAAATTCTGAGAGACGGTGTCCAATGTACGGACAGGACAGCAAAACCACATAAACACCCCAAAATAGCCGTCTGAACAGTGATGTTATCATATCATAAACAGATATCGCACAGGACAGCAGAATGACAATCCTCATCCCTCTTCCAGACATGGTAAACAGCATCGCAGGGAGTACATAAGCCATATAGGAATTTATGTAACACAGCCATGAGAACAAACCAAGCAACATGATGACCAGTGACTGTTTACCTAATAAAATAAATGCATACCAAAAAAAAAAACCAAAACCGTTTTTTTCCACGTTCTAGTTGGATTCTGTCGTTATCTCAACCCGTCGAGCCCCACGTTGGGCGCCAAAAAGGACTGTCCTGGTTTAGCCTCAGACGGCAACAAAGAACCACGTGCCGCTCGCTCGCGCCTTCCTAATACAGGAAGAATCGTAAGAAAAGGCAAGACTCTTGGGTTGAGACAAAGGCAGTTTAACAGGACAGCAAAGGGAACAGGCAAACAACAACAACAACAACACGGATAGGGGAATATACAAACGCGATTACGGAACCGCCGCTCCCCGCCGCTCGCCGGCCGGACCCGGGACGCCCCAGCCCGCTTTTAAGCAGCAACTTCCTGCCCCCTCCCCCGGCAGCTCAGGGTGGGCGTGGCTCACATGGCATGGAATACCAGGAAAAATTAACCCTATCCCCACCGGAACCAGGACACCGTGGCATGCTTTCCTCGGGTTTAACCTCGACAGGCCCAGTTATCTCCCCTTCCCCCCTCATATCTAGTTTAAAGACCGGTCAATGAGCCCTGCTAACTCCTGCCCCAAAATTCTTTTCCCCCTCTGGGACAGCTGTGTCCCACCTGACAATGGCATGCCAGGTGTCTCATATAGCCACCTATGTTCGAAAAACCCAAAGCCCTGCCTGTAACACCAGTCCCGGAGCCACAAGTTGATCTGTTGCCTCTTCCTATCAATTTCTTTATTCACAGTTGCCACTGGTGGGATAGAAGAGAAGACAACTTGTGTTCCTAACCCCTTGAGCTGCTGCCCTAAGGCTCTAAAATCTCTTTTAATTGATTTCGGCCTCCTCCTACCCATTTCATCACTACCCACCTGAAATACTAACAGGGGGTAATAATCAGTGGGGTTTACTAGGTCTGGGAGTTTGTTTGTCACATCCCTGACCCGTGCCCCAGGGAGGCAACAGACTTCCCTGTGTAGCGGGTCAGGGCGGCATATTGGTCCCTCTGCCCCCCTCAGCAGAGAGTCACCCACAACTATGACCTTTCTCCTTTTCCTTTTGGAGCTAGTAGTGAAGTTGGGTCCGCTGTGACGTGTACTTTCTGTCTTCTCTAGTCTTGGTGGGCCATCCTCCTCTCCATCGGCCAGTTCCTCTTGCAGGACCCCATACCTGTTCTGCAGGGGTAACTGGGAAGCTGGGAGAGGTTGGGAGGGGACTCGCCTGCTTCCTCGAGCAGGGACCTGTTTCCATTCCCCCTCTTCTCTGCGATCCTCTCCTGTTGCTTGGTGAGAAGAGGGGAGAGGGTCCTCCGATTTACACGGGTCCTCAACCTGTTCCCCTACTCTCAGGGAGTGGGCCCACCAGTCAATCTCTCTTTCACACTCCCTGATGCTCCTCAGCCTCTCTACTTCATCCTTCAGCTGGGCCACCAGGTTAAGCAGATCATTCACCTGTTCACATCTTATACAGGTGTTGTCTCCGCTACCCTCCATTGCCAGCGCCAGGCTCCGGCACTCTCTGCACCCAGAGGCCTGCACGCCCATATGTTTGTGTGGGGCCTTGGTCTGGGTGCCCACAGCTTTACTAAATGTAATAAATAGAATCATGTTTGTTAATCAAATCAGGCTTTCTTAAAGGCTGGTGAAAACTTACACTGTTTCTTCGACTCTTCACATACTTAAGTCGCAGGCATCCAGCGTGCTATCTGGTGCACTTTGATACCTCAAGGCCTAAATCACAGGCATCTGGTGTGTTTTAACACTTCAAAGGGAAGAGCTAAATTGTGAGATAAGCTGAAAAGCGTCTCCCCAAGGACACTGATAAAGATGAGGAGCCTTCAGCCCCACAACCATCAGGAGGCGGGACAAGACCGACCCCCTAGCAACACGTCGCTCAGACACAGAATATACCAGGATTGACACATATACGGGAACCAGAAGAGTATATAATCAACTACTTTCGGGAAGTGGGTGTGCGCCGTTGGCGGAGCAAAGACTCCCCGGCCACCCAGCGCTGTTTTGCTTGCTGCCGCTTGCTTAATAAACTAATTTGATTAATTGGACTGGTTCCTGTCAATTATTGGGCCACAATCTATAACACTAAACATAGCCTTTGATCTGGTAGCAACCATAGCTGAGTCCCCAGGAGCGACTGACCTTACCATGTACGCCAGTAGAAGCACTGGGCCCGGCCGGTACACACACCAGCTCAGCATTTCCCATGCTGCGTGCAGTCGCGTAAAGGCACTTCAGCTGGGTGCCCAGTGAAGCTGTCTCCCTGGCTGGAGCGTTTGCTTTTCCTTCCTGCTGCTCTTCAGGTGGTCTTCCTCTGGGGTGTTTTATCTGTGACTCCTCGGCTCCTCCCTCCTCAGGAGCCCCTGGCTCCTCCCCGTAAGACTTCCAGTGTGCTGCCGCATACCCAGCACATCTCGGAGCAACAGGTTGAGGGCCTTCACTAGTGAGCCACCCCTCAGACCTTGGAGCATCGTCCCTCGGCTTGTCACGAGCAAGCCGTGTGGCATCCCCCTCTCCCAACAAGCCTACTTTAAAGCCCGGTCAACGAGCCCCGCTAGCTCACAAGCAAAGACCCGCTTCCCCCTTTCAGAGAGATGAGCCCCGTCGATGCCAATGAGCCTGGTGCCGTGTAGGCCATCCCATTGTCAAAAAACCCAAAACTGTGGCGGTGACACCAGCCATGGAGCCACGTGTTGATAGATTGCGCACGTCTGTTCCTTACAGTGTCCCTGCCTGTAACTGGGAGAGCAGAAGAACAGACACCCTGCGCCCCAGACCGCCTTATTAACTTTCCCAAGGCCCTGAAGTCTCTCTGGATTGCTCTTGGGCCACGTGTCGCCACCTCGTCACCACCCATGTGAAAGAGCAACAGCGGGTAGTAGTCCGAGGGCCGAACCAGGCGGGGAAGTTTTCGAGTGACGTCCCTAACCCAGGCCCCGGGGAGGCAGCATACCTCCCTGTCAAGAGGGTCTGCCCAGCATATTGGGCCTTCTGTTCCCCTCAGAAGGGAGTCTCCTACTACTATACCCCGCCTCCTCTTCCTTGTAGAGGCAGTTTTTAAACTAAAAAGGGGGTAGGCCTTACTGCTCCCGGCATCTCTTCTGGTGTAGCCAAACCATCTCCCACGCCATCCATGGGTTGGCCTACCTCCCCAAGAGCCTCGTACCTGTTGTGCAGAGGCACCTGGTTAGGGGATGTGGGCAAGGAGGGAGTGCGCTTGCCTCCCCTATTACGGACTAGCCTCCATTCACTAGCCTCCTTTTGGCCACTGCCTTCAGTCTGGCAGGGGGGAGGTACCAGATCTCCTTCAGCTCGGGGTCTTTTTGGTGGCTCTTCTCGTTTTTCACTCAGGGAGGTCAGAGTCTGAGTCCACCAATCAATTTCTTTCTCACTCTCCCTGGTGCTCCGCAGCCGTTCTACTTCCTCTTTTAGCTCTGCTACCAGGCTGAGGACATCATCTACCTGGTGACACCTCACGCTGCTGTCACTGCTTCTACCATCCCCTGGCCCTGAGAGGTGAAGGCACTCCCTGCAGCCAGCGGCCTGGGTGGCTGCGTGCTTCCAGGGGAGCTCAGTTTGTACGGCCACGTCTGCTCTGGCAAGTGCAGAAGACTCAGGAGGCTGCATCCTTCGGGTAGAGACCATGGCTGAGCTTCCCTCCCGAGCGCTCCCGGGCAAACTGCTGCGCCGCGTTCCTAGGCCCGCCTTCTGAGGGGATGGGAGCTGGCTGCTGCCGCTGCAGGCTCCGCCCCGGCCTCGTCCGCCGCTCTCGCCGAGCTGCGGGTCCCTGCCGCTGCCCGGGCTTGTCCCGGCCTCAGAAAAATGCGGGAAAAGCCCCTTTTCGCCGCCATCGCCCGGCTCCGCTGCCGACATGCCGGCACCGCAGCTCTTTGTCTCGGCGAGGGACCAAGAGAGGTCTCCCACATCTACTGAGCTCCACTCAGTGTTAGTGACACCAGCACCAGGCCCCACGGGGCAGAGTTCCCGCTTTGGGGGAATAGGCCCCAAATTGGGATGGGAAAAGGGGGAAAAGGAGAAGGGGGAAGGGGCGGCTTTGGAAAGCGCTTTGACGTCTTCGAGAGAGACTCAGAGGGGAGGGCAAGCTTCCAAATCCTTTCTACAAACAGGCTTTCTTTGCATTTTAGAAACCTCATATGGCATAGACACGCTTCTGCATCTATTTACACATCTATATATACAAATTGTCTATTTACACTTCTATGGAATATCTACTAAGAGTTAGATCTATTTAGACTTAAACATTAACACTTCTTATACAGAACATCTAATTAGACTAGCTATCTGTTTGGACATACATTTTGACACTTGAATATCTCTTTATAAATAGGTCTGCTAAAAATCTTGTCATAGTCTAAGCTCCTTTATATCATACAAAATCACAGAATCCATACAGAGAGAGGTTTTTATTTGGAACTCCTTTTATCTATGTAAATGCTTATTATTTTTCAATAGATCTAAAAATGAAAGACTGTTCCCCTATTTCAATGCTTCACACCCAGACTTACAGGTTTTAACAGTTTTTAACCACCACACCACCAACCCCCGAATTTTCAGACATTTTGGGGCTGCCCGGCCCCAGCAAGGTGCAGCTGAGGAAAAGCCAGGGGCCTTGGCCGAGGAGGAGGAGTGGGAAGACAACAGCGACAAAGAGCTGTCCCAGGGGAAGACATCAGCATCCACACCATCTGGGTCAACGCCTCCGTCCCGGAGCTCTTCCAGGACACCCACGCTGGTCCCCAGGAGGAGTCCGGCCGGCCCAGCCGCCTGGGCACAGAGGTAGCAGGAGACATAGCTGGAGACCTGCAGAGCGTGTCCCCTGCCTCGGCTGGTCCCACGGATGCTGAGCTGGCAGCTTGTGCTCTGGATGGAGCTCCTGAGCAAGAGGGGCACCACACGCCTCCGGCTCCCACGGCTGAAGAGGAGGCAAAGGCACCAGGTTCTCCTGTCTCCAGCGAGCAAGCCCCAGCAGCACAGAGAGAGGGGCAGGAACCTGCCCCATATAGCCCCCCGTCCTACAAGTCTCTGGAGGACATGGCCCTGTGCATGGTGAAGGAGCTATGGTTGCGATGGTCCTCATTTGCAGCATTGTTCCTGGCGCATGGTCAGCGCTATGGTTGCGATCCGGCACAACCTGGCAAAAAGCAAGGCTGCGGCAACAGCAGCAACACCAGCAGCAGCAGCTTAGGACACTGAGTCTCCCTCAGCTGGGGAGCCTCGGGGAGAGGCCAGCACAGCCCCTCTCGTCCCAGCGGCACGTGAAACTGGAGAAAACATGGCTTCTGCCTTGTCTGAAGACCACTACGGTGGGACCAGCACAGCCACTGTCTTGCTGGCAGTGCACACGGATGAAGCGGCTGCTTCCGTCCTTGAAATCTCTCCGGCAGAAGCTGGCACTCCCCAGTTTGCCCCAGTAGCGCAGGCAGAGAGGCAGGAACCTGCGCCGCGCAGCCCCACAGCCTACAGGTCTCTGGAGGACATGGCCCTGTGCATGGTGACGGAGGCTCCGGTCAGCGCTATGGTTGTGATCTGGCACAACCCTGCAAAAAGCAAGGCTGCGGCAACAGCAGCAACACCAGCAGCAGCAGCAGCTCAGGACATCGAGTCTCCCTTGGCTGGGGAGCCTCAGGGGGATGCCAACACAGCCCCTCTCACCGCAGCAGCGGACAGCCAAGGAGACGCAGCAGCTTCCCTCGTGCCCCTCGGCACCAGGTGAGGACGTCCTAGGTAGATCCCCAAGCTGAGGGCAGACCTGGCCCGGCCGTCCCGGCGAGCGGCAACCAGGGCAGGCTGGCAGCACTGCAGACACGGGGACTGGCCCTGCCCTGGCCACCCCTCCCTGGGGAAAGCCCTCAGTGGCGAGGGGCTGGCAGGAGCTGGCCCCTTGCCCACCCAGCCCCTCGCCTACAGCTCTCCTCCCCCCACAGGCATCGCCACCCTCCAGCACGCCCCGGCTCCATGGCCTTCCCTCTTCAGGAGGGCGCTCGAGCCTCTGCGCAGGGCCTTCCGCTGCTCCTGCATCACAGGACAGGAGCAGCAGTAACGCCCTGCTGCCAGTGCCAGGCGGGTCCCCGGAGAGCCTTCAACCCACCAGCAGACCAACGCTCCCATCCAACTTGGTCTTCTCTGCAAACTGACTGAGGCTGCACTCGATCCCCTCCTCCAGATCGGCGATAAAGACATTAAACAGAACTGGCCCCAGCACCGAGCCCTGCAGATCACTGTGACCGGCCGCCAACTGGATTGAACGCCATTCACCACAGCACTCTTTGCGCCCGGACACTCAGACGGTTTTTCACCCAGCGAAGCGTACGCCCATCCAAGCCACGGGCAGCCAGTTTCTCCAGGAGAACGCTGTGGGAAACCGTGTCAAAGGCTTTACTAAAGTCTAGGTAGGCAACAGCCACAGCCTTTCCCTCGTCCACTACGCAGGTCACCTTGTCATAGAAGAAGATCTGGTCAGTCAAGCAGGACCTGCCCTTCATAAACCTATGCTGATGGGGCCTGATGGCCTGGTTGTCCTGTATATGCCGCCTGATGGCACTCAAGAGTATCCGCTCCATAACTTTTCATGGCACATCATCGCTGCCCCGGTGACACCGCAGTGTCCCAAATGACATCACCACCCCCGCAGGCACACACACACACCCTTTTCTTATTCCCCCAAAAAAAGGAACAAAACGACCAGACCCAGGGCTGGCCCCTTCCCCTCAGGGGGGCTCTGCCACCGGCTGCAAACCTGGGCTGGGGCATCTCTCGAGCAGCACGAGACACATACAATGAGGCACCTGGAAAACAAAAATCCCCAATTAGAGTTCAGCGTGCGAAAAAAATAGCACAGAAGAGAGTAGAGGAACTCCGTCAGACCGAGGGATGGGACAGCAGCTGAGCTACAGGAGGATTCTAGGCAAACATCTCAGCTCCAAATACAGCACAACCTTCAAAAGCCAGCGCCAGCTCAACTCTTAAAGTCAGGATTAAGACTAACCGATGCCATTTTGAACACGTCCTTAGCGTAACGGCGAACCCTCCGGCTGGCGCTGGGAAACGCCGGGCCCCTTCCTCCCAGCGTGGCCGCAGGGAGATCCATCGCCTTGCGTGCGGGGCGGCAGGAGCGGGCTGGGCCGTAACCAGAATCGATGCCGACGGAGCCACCGCCGCAGCTACAGCCCTCACGCTGCTGCCGCTGCCCACCTCGCTCGCTGGGTCGATGCAGCTAAGAGGGACGGGTCAAACCCTGAATAGCAAAAAGGAACAATAAAGAACAAAGCTCGGTTGTTCGCTTCACGTCGAAAAGGTGTGCCCACGTTTACATACACTCATTAAAAATACTTACACTCTGAAAGTATTCGACTTTCCTCTGGCACCAGTTTAGCTCGCACAGCTGTGAGTTGATACCATTACAGTAGCTCTCTCCAAAATACAGAGTTATAATTGGACTATAGGGTTTTTTCCGTGCCACGCAAGGAGGAGGGACATCCAGCCAGCTGCACTGCCCGAGAGAGATGCTACTGGGCTGCCGGGGAAGCGCGCCACTGAAAGCCAGACAGAAAGAAAGTACTTCAGAGCACGCCGCCCAAATATCAGGAAAAACCCCACAACAATGCCTTACATTCGGCTGCCTCTCTTTTTAAAGCTTTAGAACTAACCCCCGACTGCTTAAGGGCACCTCCTAAACTGTATGCTACAGCTAGACCCCCCTGCAGCGCTCCCTGGGTCCGGCACTTCGAGGGCAGGGCGGGCCGGGCCCAGCCGCCCCCCTCCGAGCCCAGCGCCGCCCGGCGTCCCCCCCATCCCGAGTGCCCCCGGCCCCGGCGGCAGCACCCGGGGCCCTTCCCCGCCCCTGCGGCCACTGCGACCCGCCTGCCGCCGCCGGAACCCCCCGGGACGCCTCTGCCCGACCTGCGCCGCCCGCCCGCAATTAACACCGCGGCGGGGAGAGGCCCAGAGGTGTAAAAACCTGCTGTGCTCTGGGCTGGGCTGGCCACTACGCGAACGACACGCGCTCTCTTTAACCTCTCTCCCCTCCCAGAAGAGAAGGGAGAGAGAATAAGGCAGACGGAGGCTTATGGGTCGGAAAGAAGCTGAACGACTTTAATGAAATCTTAACAGTAACGATAAAAGATGACCATACTAATAAAAAAGGGAAAAATACAATATATGCAAACCCAGTATCAGAGTCCTCCTCGGACGCCGGCCACTGAAGGAAGAGGCTGACCCGTTGCTCCCTCAGCGTTTATGCTGAGCACGATGCCCATGGGATGCAATACCCCCGTGGTCAGCTTTGGGTCACCTCTGCCCTCGTCGGCCACCACTGAGCACCTCCATCCTCCTCCTGCCCAGCAGCACCTCCCCACCAGCAGCTACCGCCACCTGCCGCAGGCCCCTCAGATCAACCCCCGCAGCCCCTACAGATCTCCCCTGGGCTTTACCCCCAGCCCTGCCCCACACTTTCCCCCATGCCTGCCCCAAAACCCTCCCTCGCAGCACCTCCCAGCCCTGCCCCATACATCCCCACGGCATTTGGCCTTGTCGAACCTCACGCCATTGGCCTTGTCCCATCGATCCAGCCTGTCCAGGTCCCTCTGCAGAGCCTTCCGACCCTCCAGCAGATCGACACTCCCGCCCAGCTCGCTGTCCTCTGCAAGCTGACTGAGGGTGCACTCGATCCCCTCCTCCGGGTGGTCGATAAAGACATGAAACAGAACCGGCCCCAGCACCGAGCCATGGGGAACACCACTGTGACCGGCCGCCAGCTGGACTGACCTCCATTCACCACCACGTACGCCCATCCACGCCACGGGCAGCCAGTTTCTCCAGGAGAATGCTGTGGGAAACTGTGCCAAAGGCTTTACTAAAAAGTCTAGGTAGGCAACATCCACAGCCTTTCCCTCGTCCACACCACCCCTTTCCTCCCTGGACCAAAGAGCCCATGGGGACGGCCAGAGAGCAGAGGCCCTGCGGGGAGGGCAGTCTCAGTCAGAGCAGCTGCTCAGCTCCCACCCAGATGCGAGCACCGCGCAGCCCCCAGCTCTCAGAAGGTTTCAAAAACCACAGGGCTGCTTCTTGAAAACGTCCCCATTCCTAAAGGCACGGATGCTTCCCCTTCCCAGAGGGGCCAGCCCAGAGCAGGCAGAACCGCAGGCAGCGGAGCCAGAACTGATGCCGGCACTGGAGCGTCACTGTGTGGGAAGGCAGCTGGCTGCAGAGGACACCAAGGCCTCTTTGCTTCAGCCAGCAGCCCCCAACAGCAGGAGAGATCCCCCCGCCTGGTGTCCCCGCAGGCTGACGTTGCTGAGGACGGCGAGACGGGTGCGACGAGAGCTGGCACCAGGTGCCGTGGTGAAGGCCTTGCGCTTGGGCTCCTTGAGGAGCACCCCTGGAGAAGGGCAGGGAGAGAGCGGCCACGGGCGCACCTGGGGACACCTGCGTGTCACACAGCAACCCTGGCACACCCGGAGGAGCCAGACAGGAGCAATGCCTGGGGACAAGGCCCAGGGCGGGGGCACCCCGAGCTGCTGAGCGCCCCCAGGACGGAGCTCTGCAGAGGCCGCTGCCGCCGGGCTGGGTGGGAGCTGTTGGCTCGGGCTTGGCAGGGCCCCCGCCAGGGCAGAGCAGGGGCTGCCCCACGCCGGTCCCGGCCGGTCCCGGCCGGTCCCAGCTGGTTCAGAGCCACGGCACAGCTGGTCCCAGCCGGTCCCAGGCGTGGGCATCTCCATGGCCACCACCAGGGCTCTGTGATGCGGTCGCCGCATCATACGGAGGCCATTGTGACGCCGGTGACCGCGGGGGTATTTAAGGAGCGAGAGCCCGGGGGTACCCACTCCCAGGAGAGCAGCTCCCTCGGGAGGGAGCATCTCCCCTGGGTGACCATGGCAGATCGACGGCTGAGGACACCGAAGATGCCGATGGAAGAGGAGGCGAACGCCCACTCCCAGCCCGACAAGGGGCTGCCGAGCCTGCAGAAGAGGCGCCAGGTGAGGGACGGGGCAGGAGGGAGAGGCCGGTGGTGGGACGGGGCCGCTCGGAGCTGCCTTGCTGCCGGGGCCGGGCTTGCTGGCATGACTGGCATGACTGACTTGTAGGATGGCATGACTGGATGGAGAGATGAGGGGAGGGCAGTGGATTTTGTCTACCTTGGCTTCAGCAAGGCTTTCGATACGCTCTCCCACAGCATCCTCACAGGGAAGCTTAGGAAGTGTGGCTTAGAGGAATGGAGAGTGGGAGGGCTTGAAAAGTGGTTGAAAGGTAGAGCTCAGAGGGCTGTGATCAGGGGCACAGAGTCTAGTTGGAGGTCAGTGACGAGTGGTGTTCCCCAGGGGTCAGTACTGGGTCCAGTCCTGTTCAATATATTCATCAATGACCTGGATGAAGGGACTTGCACCCTCAGCAGGTTTGCTGACACTACAAAGCTGGGAGGGGTGGCCGACACACCGGAAGGCTGTGCCGCCGCACAGCGAGACCTAGACGGGCTGGAGAGTTGGGCAGAGAGAAACCTTATGAAAGTCAATGAGGGGAAGTGTAGGGTGCTGCACCTGGGGAGGAGTAACCCCATGCACCCGTCCAGGTTGGGGGCTGACCTGCTGGAGAGGTAGGTGTAGGAGGTGTCAGGAGGACGGGGCCAGGCTCTTTTCAGGCTGGGCACAAACGGGCAGCAACTTGAAGATAGGAAGTTCCATCTAAACATGAGGAGGAACTTCTTGACTTTGAGGGTGACAGAGCACTGGAATGGGCTGCCCAGAGAGGTGGTGGAGTCTCCGTCTCTAGAGACATTCGAAACCCGCCTGGACGCGTTCCTGTGCAACCTGCTCTGGGTGACGCTGCTCTGGCAGGGGGTTGGACTAGCTGATCTCCAGAGGTCCCTTCCAGCCCCTATCATTCTGTGATTCTGTGGGGGCCGCTGTGCCAAGGCAGCCACCTCCACCCCAGGCCTTCTCCTCCTCCTGCCCACAGGTGGCCCACAGGCAACCAGAGGTAGCGCCGCAGGGCAGGCAGAGCCCGGCCTCGTCCCTCCATGGGGACAGGCTGCCACGGCTCCCCTGCCCAGAGAGTTTGCAGGCCGCTGGGAGGCGCCGCGCACGGGTAGGGAGCCCGCGGGAGACGGGGCCAAACGTCCTCCCAACGCCGGGAGCTGCCGATGGGCAGGCGGGACATGCAGGAGGGGACAGGCGGGCTCGGCCCCCGTCACAAGCTGGGTCCACCGAGCCATGCCCAGCAGGATGCCCGGGCATGCCAGGGCTCCCGCGAGTCACCGTGGGCTGCGAGGGGCCCAGTCCTCTCCCAGCTGTCTCTGGGACTGGCAGCAGCCGCCTGCGGGGACGAGCGCTGCCCGGGGGGCTGGCGGGGGAGCCCAGCCCGGCCGCAGGAGCTCTTCCAGCTGGGCCGTGGGGACCAGGGCCAGAGTCACACAGCCTCTCTCCTCGGCTTCTCTTGCAGTCGGACAGCGTGGTGCGCAGCAAGGCACTGCCCTGCAGCAGGGTGGTGCTGCAGGAAGACACGCAGCCCAGGCAGGCAGGGACAGCCGGGCACGCCACCGCCGCTCGGCCAGCAAGACGCGCCAGCAGCTGCTGCAAGCTGCCGCCTCTGCCACCAGCACCCTCGACTCCTTCTGCCGCGGGCTGGGAACCAGCCAGCAGCACTGCAGCCAGCGGCTGCCTACGGCCGGTCCCACCTGCTCGGGGCATCAACGGTGAGCGGGGCAGACCTGCGAGGGTGAGGACGTTCAGGCCTGCCCAGCAGCTCCCTCCAGCCTACAGAGGAGCTATAAAGGACACGGCCCGGTGCCTCACGAGTGAGGTCCTGGCCAAGGTTTTCCTTGGAAGCGGGGGACCCAGCCAGCAGCCAGCAGCACCACGGGGAAGGGCTGAGGCCATGACACCAACATCAGACAAGGACAAGATCCTGTCCATCAAGACAGAGTCCCTGGAGGAGCTGGAGAGGAGCTGCCTGGCCCGCACCAGGCGCAGCCTGGCCCAACTCAGGAATGCCACCCTGCAGTGGCAGCAGGACAGCCCGGAGGGAAAGCCAGGGGCCTTGGCCGAGGAGCAGAAGTGCAAAGACAGCAGTGACAAGGAGCTATCCCAAGGGGAAGACACCAGCATCCACACCATCTGGGTCAACGCCTCCGTCCCGGAGCTCTTCCAGGACACCCACGCTGGTCCCCAGGAGGAGTCCGGCCGGCCCAGCCGCCTGGGCACAGGGGTGGCAGGAGACATAGCTGGACACCTGCAGAGCGCGTCTCCTGCCCTGGCTGGTCCCACGGATGCTGAGCCGGCAGCTTGTGCCCTGGCCGGAACTCCTGAGCAAGAGGGGCACCGCACGCCTCTGGCTCCCACGGCAGAAGAGGACGCAAAGGCAACCGCTTCTCCCATCCTCAGCGAGCAGGCCCCTGCAGCAGAAGTAGAGAGCTGGGCACCTGCCCCATACACCCCCCCAGAGTACGAGTACGAGGCTCTGCAGGACACAGCGCTGAGCATGGTGAGAGAGGCTCTCATCAATTCTGTGCTTGTGAACCAGTGCTTGCAGGCACCTGCCCCATACACCCCCCCAGAGTACGAGTACGAGGCTCTGCAGGACACAGCGCTGAGCATGGTGAGAGAGGCTCTCATCAATTCTCTGCTTGTGAGCCAGCGCTTGCAGGCACCTGCCCCATACACCCCCCCAGAGTACGAGTACGAGGCTCTGGAGGACACAGCGCTGAGCATGGTGAGAGAGGCTCTCATCAATTCTGTGCTTGTGAGCCAGCACATGCAGGCACAAAATGTGGATGCGGCAACAGCAGCAACACCACTTGCAGCGCCACAGGACAGGGAGTCTGCCTCGGCTGCAGCAGAGGCAGAGGGGCAGGCACCTGCCCCATACACCCCCCCAGACTATAAGGACGAGGCTTTACAGGACACAATCCTGAGCATGGTGAGAGAGGCTCTGATAAATTCTGTCCTTGTGAGCCAGGAAAAACTGGCAAAACGCAAGGCTGCAGCAACAGCAGCAACACCACCAGCAGCAGCTCAGGACACCGAGAGCCAGGCACCTGCCCCACACGGACCCACAGCCTCCGACGAGGCTCTGCACGACACAGCCCTGTATATCGTGACGGAGGTCGTGGGCAAGGCTGTGCTTGTCACCCAGCACGACCGGGCACAACGCATGGACACCGTGGCAGCAGCAACACCTGCAGAACCTTGGGACACCGAGTCTGCCTTGGCTGGAGAGCCTCAGGGAGAGGGCAACACGGCCCCTCTCACCCCAACAGCCCTCGGTGGTGAGGGGCTGGCAGGAGCTGGCCCCTTGCCCACCCAGCCCCTCGCCTACAGCTCTCCTTCCCCCACAGGCATCGCCACCCTCCAGCATGCCCCAGCTCGATGGCAACAGCCCTCCCTCTTCAGGAGGGCGCTCAAGGCTCCGCGCAAGGCCTTCTGCTGCTCCTGCATCACGGGAGAGAAGGAGCAGTAGTGCCCTGCTGCCAGTGCCAGGCGGGTCCCCGGAGATGGCGCCTGGCCCTGAGCCTGCGCAGCGTCCAGAGGGAGTGGCACGGGCAGGCAAGCAAGGGATGGGTGCATGGACGGCACCCCAGGCATTCAGCTGCCCTGAGGACAGCGTGCTGCCAGCCTCTGCTCGGCTGTGGCTGTTTTCTGAGGTCAATAAAAGATGATGATTTTACCCCAGTGCTCGTCTGTACCTGGTCCGTTGCAGGAGAAAGACAGCTATTGACCAACAACCCCAGGTCCTTTTCCACCAGGCAGCTCGCCAGCCACTCTTCCCCAGGCCTGTAGTGCTGCATGGGGCTGTTGTGACACAATTGCAGGACCACAGCCTAGGAGGCTCTGCAGGACATGGCCCTGTGCATGGTGACAAAGGCTGTGGTCAGTGCTATGGCTGTCATCCAGCGCAACCTGGCCCAAAGCACCCAGGCTCTCGGCAGGGACACCTCCCACTAGACCAGGCTGCTCAAAGCCTCATCCAGCCTGGCCTTGAACACCTCCAGGGATGAGGCATTGACAGCTTCCCTGGGCAACCTGTTCCAGCGCCTCACCACCCTTACAATACAGAAATTCTTCCTGATATCCAATCTAAATCTGCCCTCTTTCAGTTTGAAGCCGTTACCCCGTGCCCTATCATTACACTCCCTGATAAAGAGTCCCTCCCCATCCTTCCTCTAGGCCCCCTTTAGGGACTGGAAGGCTGCTCTAAGGTCGCCCCGGAGCCTTCTCTTCTCCAGGATGAACATCCCCAACTCTCCCAGCCTGTCCTCATAGCATAGGCGCTCCAGCCCTCTGATCATCTTCGTGGCCCTCCGCTGGACCCCTTCCAACAAGTCCACGTCCTTCTTGTGCTGAGGACTCCAGAGCTGGACGCAGTACTCCAGGTGGGGTCTCACCAGAGCGGAGCAGAGGGGCAGAATCACCTCCCTCGACCTGCTGGCCACGCTTCTTTCGATGCAGCCCAGGATGCGTTGGCTTTCGGGGTTGCAAGCGCGCATTGCCTGCTCATGTTGAGCTTCTCGTCCACCAGCACCCCCAAGTCCCTCTCCTCAGGGCTGCTCTCAAGCCATTCTCCGCCCAACCTGTAGGTGTGCCTGGCATTGCCATGACCCAGGTGCAGGCTCTTGCACTTGGCCTGGCTGAACTTCATGACGTTCACACAGGCCCACCTCTCGAGCCTGTCCAGGTCCCTCTGGATGGCGTCCCTTCTCTCCAGTGTGTCGACCGTGCCACACAGCCTGGTGTCGTCAGCAAACTTGCTGAGGGTGCACTCAATCCCACTGTCCATGTCACTGACAAAGACGTTAAACAGCACTGGTCCCCGTACTGACCCCTGAGGAACAGCACTCGTCACTGGTTTCCATGTGGACATTGAGCCATTGACTGCAAGCCTTTGAGTGTGGCCATCTAGCCAGTTCCTTATCCACCGAGTGGTCCATCCATCAAATCCATGCTGTTCCGATTTAGAGACCAGGACGTCGTGCGGGACAGCGTCAAACGCTTTGCGTAAGTCCAGGTAGATGCTGTATCTACCAATGTGGTGGCAACATCATAGAAGGCCACCAAATTTGTCAGGCACGATCTGCCTTTGGTGAAGCCATGTTGGCTATCACCAATCACCTTCTTATTTTCCATGTGCCTTAGCAGAGATTCCAGGAGGATCTGCTCCATGACCCTGCCGGGCACAGAGGTAAGACTGACCGGTCTGTCGTTCGCTGGGTCATCCTTTTTTCCCTTTTTGAAATTGGGACCCTGCCTTTGCATTCTGCAACTTGGGTGCTGTAGTTGGAGCCCTTGCCGGTGAAGACCGAGGCGAAAAAGTCATTCAGCACCTCAGCCTTCTCCATACCCTGCGTGACCAGGTCTCCTGCCTCCTTCCTGACAGGGCCCACGTCTTCCCTAGTCTTGCCTTTACCCCTGACGTACTTAGAGAAGTTTTTTCTTGCTGTCCTTGGTGCCCCTAGCCAGATTTAATTCTCTCTGGGCTTTAGCTTGCCTAATCTGGTTCCCGGTCACTCGGACAGTTTCTCTGTATTCCACCCAGTCAACCCGTCCTTACTTCCACCCTCTGTAGGCCTCCTTTTTGCTTTTGAGCTTGTCCAGGAGCTCTTTGTTAATCCGCGCAGGCCTCCTGGCATTTTTGCCTGACTTCCTCATTCTTGGGATGCACCGTTCCTGAGCTGAGCTTGGAGGAGGTGATCCTTGAATAGTAACCAGCTCTCTTGGGCCCCTCTTCCCTCCAGTACCTTTTCCCATGCTACCCTGCCAAGCAGGTGCCTCAAGAGGCCAAAGTCTGCTCTCTTGGAGTCCAGGGTAGTGAGCTTGCTGCGTGCTCTCCTCGCTGCCCCGAGGATCTTGAATTCTACCATTTCATGATCACTGCAGCCGAGGCTACCCTTGAGCTTGACACTCGCCACCACCTCCTCCTTGTTGGTAAGGACAAGGTCCAGCGTAGTTCCTCTCCTTGTTGGCTCCTCTACCATTTGAGGAAGAAAAAACGTGTCCAGAAATACCCCAACTGCGCAGCAGGTTGTTTAGCCAGTCCCATTCATTATCGATCTATAGCTGATTAAACCCTTTGTTCAAGTGCTGGATACTTTTATGGATAGACTCAGAGTGGTCAGAAAGATTCATACAACACATACCTTCAAAATCTTCACACCCGTGGCCTTGCGCTAAAAGCAAAAAATCAACGGCAGCTCTATTTTGCAGCGTAGCATGCCGAATAGAATCTACATCTGCTAATAACCCACTTAACGCTCACGACGTGGCATTGGTCTGTTTAGCCAGCCAACACCCTATTTTATTCAGCGTATTTAGTGCCGTTGCTGTTCCTAGCGAAGGGAGAATACTTAGCCCTATTCTTTGTCCGAGCTTCGGGAATGTTATACGGTCGTCACAGGATGGAGTAAAGGTATGAACTGTTCTCTTGGCGCTGTGGTTACTGTGTGCTCTGCTCACTGTGTCTTTGGCCGCACGCAGGCCTCTGCTCGTAGATCTGCCCCATCTCCCCCTTTTTTGTTTAACACCAGACCATTTATTAACAAGGTCGCCATGACTGGTGCTTCTACTCGTCGTGACGCTCTTAGCAGGTTATGTACTGAACACAATTAAAAACAGAATCAAAAAGAACCCTGCTAAGGCAATAAATACCCAGATTCCTAAATTTAGCCCAGAAAGCCAATTTCGTTGGATTTACCCACGAGAAATCCTTTTGTAATATTTCAAATACATTGCGGTTCATTAAGTCTTGAATCTTTAGTATTTGAGCTTTTAGCTGATCATGGAAAGGACGAATATTTTGTTGCAACGACATGTCAAAAGCACCTTGGAGATGGTGTTTAACCATTTCCCAGCCATGTAGCAACGTATTCCAGGGGAGAGATGTAACACAAAGTCTTCGAGAGTTGTACTCCCAACCACAATACAGAGAAAGACGTGTTTTTAACGCATTTTGCTGATCCCCTATCCATATTACTGCTGTTTTATACCCTACTCGCGTTAAATTTACACAATAAGATTGATTACGTTCTTGTATACTTGCATTTTGAGCCGAAGCAAACATACGGATGAGAAGTACAAATCATTACAGAATTGTCTTGCTCACAACTTCTATTTGTTGTAGTATTATCTGTGGTTAGCATGCACCCCGATTTAAGGTGCTTATAATACACCTTCGGTTGTTCAGGCCATTCAACAGTTCTTACGAAATGTCGCTCTACTGCTGTGGATGACAAAGAAGACATGTTTAGAAAATTTAAAACATGAGAGCGTATGTGGACAATAAAATAAGGAAACTGTCTTTTTCATAAAAGCACCATTAATTGCAGTAAAAGATTAAATAACAATTGGTTCTCTACTTGTTTTATAAATGCTCCTTCCAGTCTTTGAACAATACCAGGACCATATTGAGAGTCTGCCACTACGTTTAACGGTTCCTGTTGATATAAGTCAAAAGCCTTTACTGTGTCCCTGAACCATCTCCAAACACCGTACGGGTGCCAGCAAGAGGCTTTGGTGCTAGCAGGATGCACGGCTGTAAAGGAATTTGTGAAAGTGACTGTAATAGTCTGTGCCAGGGGAAAGAATAATTTATTTGCCCAATATAGTGTCCTAAGGCAATTTGCAGGTTAAGACTTTGTGATAACCACGGGTCAAGGTCGTCCTTTTTGACGGGGACGTGTATGTGGCTTGGATCCATTCCAGAAAGCTGCTGACAGCCCAAACGACCCTGGGAAAACAATCGTGGTAACATTTCAATCATCATAGTTACTGGTTTTGAAAAGGTATGTGGCAAAAATACCCACTCTAATGCAGTCAGGCTCTTTGCGAGTGCATCATCCCACTGTCCTATCAGGGCGTAAGGTTGAAATTCCTGTAGGAAGGTGTTCAATGCGTCCTGCAGCAGTAGTAGACTATATCTTATCTGCAACGTGCGTGCTGTAATGCCTTCTGAGCTGTTGGGGTTAATGAATGTGGAACCTAATGGGGAGGGGGGAGGGGGGGGCAGACACAGCGCTTCAGGGCGTCCCCTGTATCTTCAAAGTACGCCCATGTCTCTCTCCCCCTCTCTGACCCGAGACAGCCCCCTTATATCCTGCACTGGATTGAGTAGAAAAGTACAGGCTAGAGTCGCCGCACGCGTGGCCAGCACATGGGGCGGGTCTCACCAGACTCATGATCCAGCTTTGCCAACAGCGGCTGTCTGATACGTGACTACATTGTTGCAATCCCTTCTTGTTATCTTCTTCTGTGAAGGTCGGGTTCTCATGGGTATGCACATAGTTTTTGCAGCAACATATTCTACAACTCGTACACGGGTACGATGCAAAGCGGCACCTACAACCGATGGTATAATGCTTATTAAACACAGCAAACAGCATACTAAACATAACAGACAAATTCCTTCCACACAGGCAATAATTTGCTCCAACCAACCCCACCCCCAAGTCCATCCAGCAAAGAGCTTTCACCCAGTGGTCTCCACAAGTTGCTGGTTCGGTCGGCGCAGTTCTTGCACCTGGGCATGGATGGATTTGGAGTGGTCACTTAGATTCATAGAACACAGTCCTTTAAAATCTTGACGGCCATGTCTGTGAGCGGAAAGCAAAACCGTGTCTTGACAACCATGTCTGAAAGCAGCTCTGTTTTGCAGCATCGCATGTCGAATACTACCTACATCTAGCAATAACTCAGAAATAGCTGTACTAGTAGCATTACTAAACTTATCCTTGGCAGCAAGAGAGTCCTTGTTAGCAAGAACCCTTGGCAGCAAGAGAGTCCTTGTTAGCAAGAGCGCATGCGGACTCCCTGTTCTTGCTGGTACTGTGCTTTGATCTTCTTCAACAACAGGCCAAGATTCTTGAGCAGCTCGATAAGGTGTCTGTGAGTCCGTTACAGACTTATGTCATCCAAATGTTTTTCTTGCCAGCACCCGAGGCTGAATAACAATCGGTGTGATATATGTGTTTTCCAGCACCCGGGTGCGAGTCCCTTGAGTGTATTTACAATCCTCCTCGCCGATCTTCCGTTGTTTTCCCATATTCTACCCCCTTGCTTAAGAGACCGCTTCTGCTGGGGTTCATTTTAGTCTCGCAGGGTGTAACACAGAGTAATTTACTAAGGCATGCAATAACATAGACACATATAGGAAAAAACCCAAAACATATCTCTATGGTACTGCTTTGAATTGGGTGTCCTATTTCTCTTTTTCTGCCGCTTTCTCGTAGCGCGTGTGGCATACTTCGGTGCTAACGTGGCACATTTCCCATCTAATTCTTCTTGTTTGGGTTTCTTTTTTTTTTCCTCTCTCTTTTTTTCCTCTTTTTTTTTCTTTTTTTTTCCCCCATCACTTACGACTGACATAAAAGTCTGCCTTTGCAACCAGAGCTCAGTTTCTCATTTTCCTTAAGTTTCTCATTTCCTACAGAGCACCCTATAGATTTTGGCTCAACTCCTTTTCCCGATCGACCACGATCTTATAGGCAAACAACAAACAACTAGCCATACGCCCTGCACGGGCGAGCCGTTCCTGAGAGCGTAAGCATGTCGGCTGGTGAAAACTCCCCCAAGATTTCAGGACTTCCATCGGTTCTACGGCCCATCCTGGTCTGTCTACCTGGGGCGCGCTCGCCTTACGTCTAAACGTTGTGTATATACAAACTTCTTCACTTGATGGAGTGTCGGCCCTAGTCGCGTACGAGAACAGGACCACACCGGGCAGAACACCTGCTCCAGGGCAGTCACCGAACGACACTGCACACAACAAAAAACAAACAGTAGCACAGATGCTGATCAGCAGGCAGAAGCTGGCGCCCGCACACACTTACACAGCAGACATACAAAACCAGCACTTCTATCTCAGGGAGACGGCTGGGGAGGGGAGGGGCTGAGGTGGGCGGTGGCAGGAGCTAAACAGCTCTGGCTCCCTCCTTCTCTGCTGACATGCTGACAATGTACCGCAATACCCCGATTCCGGCTGCGCACGTACAAACGGTTGATAAGGAGGAAGAGATGCAGTACCTGGCGCAAATGGAGAAGGGTTAAAAATGGAGGAGCGCGATAACAACTTTCGTTGCTGTTGCTGTAAAATCCCCACAGTTGGAGCAGATGCAGGCATAGCTTTAATTGGGGTTAAAGGTGGACATAAATCAGGTTCAGTCTCTGGATGTATTGGACCAGGATCAAAGGGGGTTCCCAGGATCATCCTCAGGGCTATTACAGAATAGGGTAGAGTGAACTGGAGTGCCTCCTTTCCCTTCGGCATGTTCTGATCTTGGCAAGACCGGGGGGCAATCGTCTGCTTTAAAATTAGGAGGTGCGGCGGTTGCCCCAGACGGGGCAGCATCGTTATTGCTCGCAGCTTGTCTGATACCCTCCTGTTTCCGTATTATCTCTGGATTTTGCCACCAATCGGTTTGATAAGAGATAGATCCCACTCGGTTGCAAGCTTCTATCATATCTATTAAGCCTGGATTCTCTAAGGCTTGTAAGATACGCCTACAATCGACATGAGCATTCTCCACCGCAAGCTTTAACATCAGTGCTTCCTTGGCTTCTACGTTCTCCACTTGTTTATGAATAGCTTCCTGCAGGCGGTCAATAAATGCCACGTAGGGTTCATTAGGACCCCGCTTGACAGTTGTGAAAGACTGAGTTGCCTTTCCCATGTCAGGAACTTTTACGATAGCTTGTAAAGCAAAGTCTGCTGACTGTCTTAGTATCTCTGGAATTAATCTCGCCTGCAGCTGTGGGGTATCAACAGGCGCTTCCCCTAACAACTGAGGGATGCCCGCTCCCCGTAATGGATCGCCGTCCCCTCTTGACAAATTATCTACTGCGGCGGCGCTGCACGCATCTCTCCAGTGAGCCATAAAAAGAACTCGCTGTGTTGGGGTAGAAATAACTTTGGCCAGCTGCTTGATATCGAATGGAGTTAGTGTGTGTCCTTTCCTAATGTTATTTAATAGTCCTTGTGCATAAGGGGAGGTTAGTCCATGCCGCATAATCGTTTTCCGCATTTCTCTAACCAGCTCCCACCTTATCGGTTCCCAGGTATTCGTCCCGTTTTGATTAAGCAGTACCGGACAGGCGATGGCAGTAGCGGCTTCCATATCGCCGTCCTGTAATGCCTGTTTACGTAAGTTCTGCCAGTGTTGAGCAGGATCATAAGTTGCAGTGACTGCCGGACTTGGAGCTGGACTTGGCAAGGAATCGCCCCAACCCGGTAACACAGGAGACCGCGGCGGTATCAACGTCACATCTAGCGGGGGTGCTAACGGCGCAGCCGGACAGCTCGGGGGTTCAGGTTTCCCCCCCTCCGTCTGAGTGGTAATCGGGCTGTCCGGTGCCATAGCTGCAACGGCGGCTGCTGTGGCATTTCGTTTGGATTTTACCTGCTGTAAAGTACCTTTAATCAACCTCCAAGTTGTCAAAACCTTTGTGGCAGTCGCATCCCCTTTTGTGGCAGCCTCAAGTAAAGTTTCGCCCGCTTGCTCCCAACTTGATAATTGGAAAGCCGTTGTAGAATCAGCGGGAAGACCTTTGCTTTTTAGCCATGCCAGTAAAAGCTGAGGAGTTCCTTCATCGTATTTAACACCCCTTTTACTTAAAAACTTTTCTAAAATACATACAATCGCCTTTTCCTCTGAGGACACTTTCGATCCCATCCTCACACGTCCCCGGCTGCTCGCCTTTTCCTGGTGACTATTTGTCCGGACTGCAGCTCTCCGATACCGCTGCCTTTTTTCGTTCAGCCGGGCTGCTCCACCGGTCGTACATTCCTACGATTCAAGTTCTCGTACGTTCCTACGATTTTTGTCCCTGTTCGGGCGCCATTTGTGGAGCATGGATTCACGGACTCTGGCGGGGTACAGACCAAAGACCTTTATTGCAACAATCTGACAGGCTTTATAGCTATACACGCTCTCCACGCCCAAGTTGTGTCCTGCTGATAGGTTGGGGGTCGACTGCCGGGCGCTTGTCTACTTCTTCCGATTGGTTTCTGCTGTCTGTTCACGAGGAGCAGCAACTTCACTCTCCCACAGCAACTTCACTCTCACGTCCTGTTCCTTGATGATACTCCCCGATACTTGTTTTTCTGTTCTCTCAAGCCCTCTCTCAAGGACGCAGCTTTATCTCATCAAGGTCGAACAGACCTCCTATGCTGCTCTCTATTCCCACAAGTCAGTATCCATCCATTCCAACGCTCCAATCGTAAGAGCCATCCCACCACGTCTCTGTGATGCCAACGAGATCGTAGCCCTGAAGGCGCGCGCACATCTCTAACTCCTCTTGCTTATTTCACAGAATCACAGAATCACAGAATCTTAGTGGTTGGAAGGGACCTCTGAGATCATCGAGTCCAACCACAAAAAAAACCCAAACAAACAAAAAAAACCAAAACCAAACACCAACACCCACCTACTAAACTCCACACCCACAACCCCACACACAACACCCCACCACAAACAATAATCTTGGGCACTAGAGCATGCCCTGAAGAGCCATGTCTACACGTTTCTTAAATACCTCCAGGGATGGTGACTCCACCACCTCCCTGGGCAGGCCGTTCCAGTGCCTGACCACTCTTTCAGTAAAGTAATTCTTCCTAATATCTAATCTAAATCTCCCTTGCCGCAGCTTCATACCATTTCCTCTGGTCCTGTCGTTATTCCCTTGGGAGAAGAGGCCAACCCCTGCCTCTCTACAGTTTCCTTTCAGGGAGTTGTAGAGGGCAATGAGGTCTCCCCTCAGCCTCCTCTTCTCCAAACTAAACATGCCCAGCTCCCTCAGCCTCTCCTCATAGGACTTGTTCTCCATACCCCTCACCAGCTTGGTGGCTCTCCTCTGGACACGCTCCAGCACTTCAATGTCTTTCCTGTAGTGAGGGGCCCAAAACTGAACACAGTACTCGAGGTGAGGCCTCACCAGTGCCGAGTACAGAGGCACAATGACTTCCCTACTCCTGCTGGCCACGCTATTCCTGATACAAGCCAGGATGCCATTGGCCCTCTTGGCCACCTGGGCACACTGCTGGCTCATGTTAAGCCGGCTGTCCACCAGCACCCCCAGGTCCTTTTCTGCCGGGCAGCTTTCGAGCCACTCTTCCCCAAGCCTGTAGCGTTGCCCGGGGTTGTTGTGACCAAAATGAAGGACCCGGCACTTGGCCTTATTAAATCTCATCCCATTGGCCTTGGCCCATTGATCCAACCTGTCCAGGTCCCTCTGTAGAGCCTTCCTACCCTCGAGCAGATCAACACTCCCACCTAGTTTGGTGTCATCCGCAAACTTACTGAGGGTGCATTCAATCCCCTTTGTCTAGATCATCAATAAAGATATTGAACAAGACTGGCCCCAAAACTGATCCCTGGGGGACACCACTGGTGACTGGCCGCCAACCAGATTTTGCTCCATTAATCACAACTCGCTGGGCACGGCCGTCCAGCCAGTTTTTTATCCAGCGGAGGGTACACTTGTCTATGCCATGATTCTCCAGTTTCTCCAGGAGAATGCCGTGGGGGACGGTGTCGAAGGCCTTACCAAAGTCCAGGTAGACAACATCCACAGCCTTCCCCTCATCGAGAAAGCGGGTCACATGGTCATAGAAAGAGATCAAGTTGGTCAGGCAGGACCTCCCTTTCCTAAACCCATGCTGGCTGGCCCTGATCCCTTGGCTGCCCTGCACTTGCCTTGAGAGCTCACTCAGGATGATCCTCTCCATGATCTTTCCCGGTACAGAGGTCAGGCTGACAGGCCTGTAGTTTCCGGGATCCTCCTTCCGGCCCTTCTTGTAGATGGGCGTCACATTGGCCACCCTCCAGTCATCCGGCACCTCTCCTGTTGACCAGGATTGTTGACAGATAATGGAGAGAGGCTTGGTGAGCTCTCCTGCCAGCTCCCTGAGAACCTTTGGGTGAATCCCATCCGGCCCCATAGACTTATGCGTGTCCAGGTGCATAAGCAAATCATTAACTACTTCCTCCTGGATTACAGGGGGGTTGTCCTGTTCTCCATTCTTATCTTCCAGCCCAAGAAGCTGAACACCCTGGGGGTAGCTGGTCTGACTATTAAAGACAGAGGCAAAGAAGGCATTAAGTATCTCAGCCTTCTCCTCGTCCTTGGTTGCAAGGTTTCCCCCCGCATCCAGTAAGGGATGGACATTCTCTGTCACTCTCTTTTTGATGATGTATTTATAGAAATTTTTTTTGTTGTCCCTTATGTTAATTGCCAGGTTGAGTTCCAGCTGGGCTTTTGCCTTCCTGATTTTTTCTCTGTATGACCTAACACGATCTCTGTACTCCTCCTGTGTTGCCTGTCCCCTCTTCCAAAGGTGGTAAACCTTCCTTTTTTCCTTAAGTCCCATCAAGAGCTCTTTGTTCATCCAGGCCGGCCATTTTCCCCGCCCTTTGATTTTGCGCCTCATGGGGACAGCCTGCTCCTGGGCCTTTAGGATTTCCCTCTTGAAGAGCGTCCAGCCTTCCTGGGCTCCTTTGTCTCTCAGGACTACCTCCCACGGGACTCTCCCAACCAGGGTTCTGAACAGGCTAAAGTCTGCGCACCGGAAGTCCAAGATGGAGGTTTTGTTAACCCCCTTCCTTACCTCACTATGGATGGAAAACTTAACCATTTCATGGTCACTAAGCCCAAGACGGCCTCCGACCTCCACGTCCCCCACTAGCCCTTCTTTGTTTGTGAACAGTAGGTCTAGCAAGGCACCTCCCCTGGTAGGCTCACCTACCATTTGTGTCAGGAAGTTATCCTCCATACACTCGAGGAACCTCCTAGCCTGCCTGCTCTCTGCTGTGTTATATTTCCAGCAGATGTCTGGTAAGTTGAAGTCCCCAACTAGAACAAGGGCTGGCATTTGCGAGACTGCAGCCAGCCGCTTACAGAATACCTCATCAACCTGCTCATCCTGGTTGGGTGGTCTATAGCAGACTCCCAGCACAAAATCACCTCTGTTAGCCTTCCCTTTCACCCTTACCCATAAACACTCAACTTCTTCATCACTGGAGTCTATCTCTATAGAGTCAAACAGCTCCCTAACCTACAGAGCCGCACCCCCCCCCCCTTCCTTCCTTGCCTATTCCTTCTGAAGAGCTTATAGCCACTCATTGCAGCATTCCAGTCATGACCATCATCCCACCACGTTTCCGTGATGGCGACTATGTCGTAGTTGTCCTGCCGCACAATGGCTTCTAGCTCATCCTGTTTGTTGCCCATGCTACGTGCATTAGCGTAGATGCACTTAACCTGGGCTACTGATTTCACCCCCATCTTTGGCCCTTGACACTCAGGTTCATTACCAGCGGGCCTGGTTTTATCCCCTTCCCCCTTAACTTTCGGCTTAGAGCTCTGTCCATGAGCTTTGTTAACTCTTAGCCTAGTACCCTTTTCCCCTTCTAGGAAAGGGTTTTCCCAATGTTTTCTAGCAGTAATTTCTAAACTTCTATCACCTTTCTCTGATGAAATGTCAGAGTGGGAGTCCTCACTAATGTGGTCTCCTTCAAACCGTGTGTCGTGGTTTAGCCTCAGACGGCAACAAAGAACCACGTGCCGCTCGCTCGCGCCTTCCTAATACAGGAAGAATCGTAAGAAAAGGCAAGACTCTTGGGTTGAGACAAAGGCAGTTTAACAGGACAGCAAAGGGAACAGGCAAACAACAACAACAACAACAACAACACGGATAGGGGAATATACAAACGCGATTACGGAACCGCGGCCGGACCCGGGACGCCCCAGCCCGCTTTTAAGCAGCAACTTCCTGCCCCCTCCCCCGGCAGCTCAGGGTGGGCGTGGCTCACATGGCATGGAATACCAGGAAAAATTAACCCTATCCCCACCGGAACCAGGACATTATCCACCCCTTATTCCATACCATCTATGCCATGCCCAGCAGGTTCCAATGAATTGCCACCACTTTCCCCTGTTATATATATATATATGTATATACACACATATAATGCCCTTAGTTTATGGGCCATCCCTCCAAAGTGTCCGTTGAGTTCTTTTAATCCACGGCTTTGGGCTCCATCTGTTAGAACAGTCTCTCAGGGCAGGTGAGATGCTGGGTGGTGCTGGTCTGTTGCATGCTGTATTTTTCGGAGCTTGTGACTGGTGCACCTGGTGTGGCTCATGCATGCAGTCCGTGGGCTGAAGATGTAGATCTTGAGGAAACTGCTGGGCGCCAGCTGCTGAGATCAGTTCTTATCCCATCATCCCTGTGCCTTACTTGTAGTACAACTGATAGCAATTATAGCAATGAGGACATACAGTGACAGTGTTACTTAGCAATTAACAGCACACAATCTGATTCATTGGCTATTCTCGCCCAAAATCAGATCCCCATGAGGTACACATCGGACTTCCCCATCCTGCCGCATCACCCACCAAGTGCACCCAGGTCCTTGGGCAAAAGCAATCCCACGGATGGGTTTGCCTTTGCCTGAGGCAGGACTAACCCAGACTGTCTTCCCTAGCATATTCTTCATGTGCACTACGGGGACTTTATCCCCTTCTACAGTACGTGGAAGTTTTGATTGGGCAGGGCCAGCCCGATTGTTAGATCCCCTGGTGTTAACTAGCCAGGTAGCGTTTGCTAAATGAGTATCCCAGTGTTTTAAAGTCCCACCACCCATTGCTCTCAGTGTAGTTTTTAACAGTCCATTGTATCGTTCTATCTTCCCAGAGGCTGGTGCGTGATAGGGGATGTGATACACCCACTCGATACCATGCTCTTTGGCCCAGGTGTCTATGAGGCTGTTTCGGAAATGAGTCCCGTTGTCCGACTCAATTCTCTCTGGGGTACCATGTCGCCACAGGACTTGCTTTTCAAGGCCCAGGATAGTGTTCCGGGCAGTGGCATGGGGCACAGGGTATGTTTCCAGCCATCCGGTGGTTGCTTCCACCATTGTGAGCACATAGCGCTTGCCTTGACGGGTTTGTGGCAGTGTGATATAATCAATCTGCCAGGCCTCCCCATATTTGTATTTCAGCCATCGCCCTCCATACCAAAGAGGCTTCAAACGCTTGGCTTGTTTGATCGCAGCGCATGTCTCACGTTCATGGATGACCTGTGCAATAGTGTCCATGGTCAAGTCCACCCCTCGGTCACGAGCCCATCTATATGTCGCATCTCTTCCTTGATGGCCTGAGGAGTCATGGGCCCACCGAGCTATGAATAGTTCACCCTTATGTTGCCAGTCCAGATCCACCTGAGCCACTTCAATCCTAGCGGCCCGATCCACCTGCTGGTTGTTCTGATGTTCCTCCGTGGCCCGACTCTTCGGTACGTGGGCATCTACATGGCGTACTTTCACAACCAGATTCTCTATCCGGGCAGCAATATCTTTCCATAGTTCAGCAGCCCAGATGGGTTTGCCTCTGCGCTGCCAGTTGCCCTGCTTCCACTGCTGTAACCACCCCCACAGAGCATTTGCCACCATCCATGAGTCAGTGTAGAGATAAAGTACTGGCCATTTTTCTCGCTCAGCAATGTCCAAAGCCAGCTGAATAGCCTTCACCTCTGCAAACTGGCTCGATTCACCCTGTCCCTCACTGGCTTCTGCAACACGTCGTGTAGGACTCCACACAGCAGCCTTCCACTTTCGATGCTTTCCCACAATACGGCAGGACCTATCAGTGAAGAGGGCATATTTCTTCTCATTTTCTGGCAGTTTATTATATGGTTTATTATATGGCCTCTTCTGCACGCGTCACCTCCTCCTCTGGTGACATTCCGAAATCCTTGCCTTCTGGCCAGTCCATGATCACTTCCAGAATTCCTGGGCGACTGGGGTTTCCCATTCGAGTTCGCTGCGTGATCAGTGCAATCCACTTACTCCATGTAGCATCGGTTGCATGATGTGTGGTGGGGACCCTTTCTTTGAACATCCAACCCAGCACCGGCAGTCGAGGTGCTAAGAGGAGCTGTGCTTCTGTACCAACTACTTCCGAAGCAGCTCGAACCCCTTCATATGCTGCCAATATCTCTTTTTCTGTTGGAGTGTAGCGGGCTTCAGATCCTCTGTATCCACGACTCCAAAACCCTAGGGGTCGACCTCGAGTCTCCCCTGGTGCTTTCTGCCAGAGGCTCCAGGTAGGGCCGTTCTCCCCGGCTGCGGTGTAGAGCACATTTTTAACATCTTGTCCTGCCCGGACTGGCCCCAGGGCCACTGCACGGACTATTTCCTGTTTGATTTGTTCAAAAGCTTGTCGTTGCTCAGGACCCCATTTAAAATCATTCTTCTTCCGGGTTACTTGATACAGAGGGCTTGCAATTTGACTGTAATCTGGGATATGCATTCTCCAAAAACCCACAATACCTAAGAAAGCCTGTGTTTCCTTTTTACTAGTTGGTGGAGACATAGCTGCTATTTTGTTGATCACATCCATTGGGATCTGACGGCGTCCATCTTGCCATTTTATTCCTAAAAACTGGATCTCCTGCGCAGGTCCCTTGACCTTACTTCGCTTTATAGCAAAACCAGCGTTTAGAAGGATTTGGACTATTTTACTCCCTTTCTCAAAAACTTCTTCTGCTGTGTTTCCCCATACAATGATGTCATCAATGTACTGCAGATGTTCTGGAGCTTCACCCTGTTCCAGTGCAGTCTGGATCAGTCCATGGCAAATGGTGGGGCTGTGTTTCCACCCCTGGGGCAGTCGATTCCAGGTGTATTGGACGCCCCTCCAAGTGAAAGCAAACTGTGGCCTGCACTCTGCTGCCAAAGGGATTGAGAAGAATGCATTCGCTATATCAATCGCGGCATACCACTTGGCTGCCTTGGACTCCAGTTCGTACTGGAGTTCTAGCATGTCCGGCACGGCAGCACTCAGCGGTGGCGTGACTTCGTTCAGACCACGATAGTCTACAGTTAGCCTCCACTCTCCATTAGATTTTCGCACCGGCCATATGGGACTGTTAAAAGGTGAGCGAGTCTGGCTGATCACTCCTTGAACCTCTAGTTGACGAATCAGCTCATGGATGGGAATCAGAGAGTCTCGGTTAGTGCGATACTGCCGCCGATGCACCGTTGTGGTAGCAATCGGCACCTGTTGTTCTTTGACCCTCAACAACCCCACAACAGAAGAATCCTCCGAGAGACCAGGCAAGGCAGACAACTGTTTAACTTCCTCTGTCTCCAAAGCAGCTATGCCAAAGGCCCAGCGGTACCCTTTTGGGTCCTTAAAATACCCTCTCCTGAGGTAATCTATACCAAGGATGCATGGAGCCTCTGGGCCAGTCACAATGGGATGCTTTTGCCACTCATTCCCAGTTAGGCTCACTTCTGCCTCCAGTACAGTCAACTCTTGGGATCCCCCTGTCACCCCAGAAATACAAATGGGTTCTGCCCCTCTATAGCTTGATGGTATTAAAGTACACTGCGCACCCGTGTCCACTAGAGCCTTATACTCCTGTGGGTCTGATGTGCCAGGCCATCGAATCCACACCGTCCAATAAACCCGGTTGTCCCTTTCCTCCACCTGGCCGGAGGCAGGGCCCCCCTAATACTGGTCATAGTATCCATTACTCACTTCTTGCATAAATGACTTGGAAGTTCCTTCAAGAGGATCAGAAGCAAGATCAGGCCTTCTGCTTTGTCTGGGGAACGGCCCACTGGAAACTGGGGCGGCACTTTTCCTGGAGGGATCCCCTTTTGTGGTTGTCCTTCCTTGCAACTCCTGTACCCGTGTCCGCAGGATCGAAGTAGGTTGTCCATCCCACTTCCTCATGTCCTCTCCGTGGTCCCGCAGGTAGAACCACAGGGTGCCTCGTGGTGTGTACCCTCTGTACTCTCTCTCTTGAGTGGGGAAATGCCTGCTTCTAATAGCTGAGATGCTGGCCCGTGCAGGTGGGGAGTAGAACATATTCTCTTCAAGTTGCTGGACCTTCCGCGACAGTTTCTCCACAGCTGAGACAAGGGGGGAAGAGAGACTTTCTTCATATCGCCAGAGCCGGCCAGCTACCTCATCCACCGTTGGTCCCTCTTCACCTTTCCATTCCATTACTGCCAGGGAGTTGGCATATGACGATGGTGCGCTCCGTACAAACTTCCGCCACATGGGCCTTGTGCATCGCACCTCATCAGGGTCTGTGGGTAAGTCTGCATTGTCCAAGTCATAATAAATCATCTCCCGCACAGCTAATTCTCTCAGGTACTGGATACCTCTTTCCATGGTAGTCCACTTGCTTGGCTGACATACAACATCCTCACTGAAGGGGTACCTCTCCCTCACGCCTGACAGGAGTCGTTTCCAGAGGCTGAGGGCTTGGGTCTTTTTCCCAATTGCCTTGTCAATGCCGCCTTCCCTAGACAGGGATCCCAGCTGCCTGGCCTCCCTACCCTCTAATTCCAGGCTACTGGCCCCATTATCCCAGCACCGGAGCAGCCAGGTGACAATGTGCTCGCCTGAAAGTCGGCTGAAATCTTTTCGCATATCCCGCAGCTCACACAAGGATAGGGATCGAGTAATTATCTCTGGTTCTGCCTCTTCCTCCTGCTCTCGTGATGACCCTGGTTCATCATCATCTCTTACTAAGCGAACTGATTTCTTTGTGTACTTCTTCTTCTGTATGGGGGCAACTGATATCGGCACGGGTTGGTTCCCTGGTTCAGTGGCAGTGGCTGCTATGGGGGTTGGAGTAACTGCAGTGTCTACCACAGGGGTTGCAGTAGCCGCAGTGTCTGTCGCAAGGATTGCAGTAGCTACAGTGGCTGCCGCAGGGGTTGCAGTAGCCGCAGTGTCCACCGCAGGGGTTGCAGTAGCCGCAGGGGCTGCCGCAGGGGCTGCAGCAGCCGTAGTGGCTGCTGGTCTGGTTTCCATCTCTTCCCCTTGAGGGTGCTGCATAATTCTGAGCAGTGCCTGGTAGATACTGGCCAGGGCCCAGCACAGCGCGGTGAGTTGTGCCTCTCTAGAATAGCCACAGCATTTTCCCTTCAAATATTCTACCACTTTATCAGGGTCCTGTAATTGTTCAGGGGTGAAGTCCCAGACCATTGGAGGTGAGTAGTTCTCTAGGTACCTGCCCATGCTCTCCCACATGCCATGCCACCCCTGACTATCCAGCCTCGGAGCAGATCTCCGGGTGGTAGTCTTAAATAGTCGCTTAACCCTAAACAAGACCTGGAACGTATTCAGGAGACATAGCACTAGGAACACGCTGGTTTCAGTATCCCAAGGATATTCAAAATTCTCAAAAGCTGTCATACCTGACCCGAAGGAGAAAAGGGAGGCAAAAGGGCTGGGGAAATTATTAACAAATTCTGAGAGACGGTGTCCAATGTACGGACAGGACAGCAAAACCACATAAACACCCCAAAATAGCCGTCTGAACAGTGATGTTATCATATCATAAACAGATATCGCACAGGACAGCAGAATGACAATCCTCATCCCTCTTCCAGACATGGTAAACAGCATCGCAGGGAGTACATAAGCCATATAGGAATTTATGTAACACAGCCATGAGAACAAACCAAGCAACATGATGACCAGTGACTGTTTACCTAATAAAATAAATGCATACCAAAAAAAAAAACCAAAACCGTTTTTTTCCACGTTCTAGTTGGATTCTGTCGTTATCTCAACCCGTCGAGCCCCACGTTGGGCGCCAAAAAGGACTGTCCTGGTTTAGCCTCAGACGGCAACAAAGAACCACGTGCCGCTCGCTCGCGCCTTCCTAATACAGGAAGAATCGTAAGAAAAGGCAAGACTCTTGGGTTGAGACAAAGGCAGTTTAACAGGACAGCAAAGGGAACAGGCAAACAACAACAACAACAACACGGATAGGGGAATATACAAACGCGATTACGGAACCGCCGCTCCCCGCCGCTCGCCGGCCGGACCCGGGACGCCCCAGCCCGCTTTTAAGCAGCAACTTCCTGCCCCCTCCCCCGGCAGCTCAGGGTGGGCGTGGCTCACATGGCATGGAATACCAGGAAAAATTAACCCTATCCCCACCGGAACCAGGACACCGTGGCATGCTTTCCTCGGGTTTAACCTCGACAGGCCCAGTTATCTCCCCTTCCCCCCTCATATCTAGTTTAAAGACCGGTCAATGAGCCCTGCTAACTCCTGCCCCAAAATTCTTTTCCCCCTCTGGGACAGCTGTGTCCCACCTGACAATGGCATGCCAGGTGTCTCATATAGCCACCTATGTTCGAAAAACCCAAAGCCCTGCCTGTAACACCAGTCCCGGAGCCACAAGTTGATCTGTTGCCTCTTCCTATCAATTTCTTTATTCACAGTTGCCACTGGTGGGATAGAAGAGAAGACAACTTGTGTTCCTAACCCCTTGAGCTGCTGCCCTAAGGCTCTAAAATCTCTTTTAATTGATTTCGGCCTCCTCCTACCCATTTCATCACTACCCACCTGAAATACTAACAGGGGGTAATAATCAGTGGGGTTTACTAGGTCTGGGAGTTTGTTTGTCACATCCCTGACCCGTGCCCCAGGGAGGCAACAGACTTCCCTGTGTAGCGGGTCAGGGCGGCATATTGGTCCCTCTGCCCCCCTCAGCAGAGAGTCACCCACAACTATGACCTTTCTCCTTTTCCTTTTGGAGCTAGTAGTGAAGTTGGGTCCGCTGTGACGTGTACTTTCTGTCTTCTCTAGTCTTGGTGGGCCATCCTCCTCTCCATCGGCCAGTTCCTCTTGCAGGACCCCATACCTGTTCTGCAGGGGTAACTGGGAAGCTGGGAGAGGTTGGGAGGGGACTCGCCTGCTTCCTCGAGCAGGGACCTGTTTCCATTCCCCCTCTTCTCTGCGATCCTCTCCTGTTGCTTGGTGAGAAGAGGGGAGAGGGTCCTCCGATTTACACGGGTCCTCAACCTGTTCCCCTACTCTCAGGGAGTGGGCCCACCAGTCAATCTCTCTTTCACACTCCCTGATGCTCCTCAGCCTCTCTACTTCATCCTTCAGCTGGGCCACCAGGTTAAGCAGATCATTCACCTGTTCACATCTTATACAGGTGTTGTCTCCGCTACCCTCCATTGCCAGCGCCAGGCTCCGGCACTCTCTGCACCCAGAGGCCTGCACGCCCATATGTTTGTGTGGGGCCTTGGTCTGGGTGCCCACAGCTTTACTAAATGTAATAAATAGAATCATGTTTGTTAATCAAATCAGGCTTTCTTAAAGGCTGGTGAAAACTTACACTGTTTCTTCGACTCTTCACATACTTAAGTCGCAGGCATCCAGCGTGCTATCTGGTGCACTTTGATACCTCAAGGCCTAAATCACAGGCATCCGGTGTGCTGTCTGGGGCACTTTGACACCTCAAGGCCTAAATCACAGGCATCTGGTGTGTTTTAACACTTCAAAGGGAAGAGCTAAATTGTGAGATAAGCTGAAAAGAGTCTCCCCAAGGACACTGATAAAGATGAGGAGCCTTCAGCCCCACAACCATCAGGAGGCGGGACAAGACCGACCCCCTAGCAACACGTCGCTCAGACACAGAATATACCAGGATTGACACATATACGGGAACCAGAAGAGTATATAATCAACTACTTTCGGGAAGTGGGTGTGCGCCGTTGGCGGAGCAAAGACTCCCTGGCCACCCAGCGCTGTTTTGCTTGCTGCCGCTTGCTTAATAAACTAATTTGATTAATTGGACTGGTTCCTGTCAATTATTGGGCCACAATCTATAACACTAAACATAGCCTTTGATCTGGTAGCAACCATAGCTGAGTCCCCAGGAGCGACTGACCTTACCATGTACGCCAGTAGAAGCACTGGGCCCGGCCGGTACACACACCAGCTCAGCATTTCCCATGCTGCGTGCAGTCGCGTAAAGGCACTTCAGCTGGGTGCCCAGTGAAGCTGTCTCCCTGGCTGGAGCGTTTGCTTTTCCTTCCTGCTGCTCTTCAGGTGGTCTTCCTCTGGGGTGTTTTATCTGTGACTCCTCGGCTCCTCCCTCCTCAGGAGCCCCTGGCTCCTCCCTGTAAGACTTCCAGTGTGCTGCCGCATACCCAGCACATCTCGGAGCAACAGGTTGAGGGCCTTCACTAGTGAGCCACCCCTCAGACCTTGGAGCATCGTCCCTCGGCTTGTCACGAGCAAGCCGTGTGGCATCCCCCTCTCCCAACAAGCCTACTTTAAAGCCCGGTCAACGAGCCCCGCTAGCTCATGAGCAAAGACCCGCTTCCCCCTTTCAGAGAGATGAGCCCCGTCGATGCCAATGAGCCTGGTGCCGTGTAGGCCATCCCATTGTCAAAAAACCCAAAACTGTGGCGGTGACACCAGCCATGGAGCCACGTGTTGATAGATTGCGCACGTCTGTTCCTTACAGTGTCCCTGCCTGTAACTGGGAGAGCAGAAGAACAGACACCCTGCGCCCCAGACTGCCTTATTAACTTTCCCAAGGCCCTGAAGTCTCTCTGGATTGCTCTTGGGCCACGTGTCGCCACCTCGTCACCACCCATGTGAAAGAGCAACAGCGGGTAGTAGTCCGAGGGCCGAACCAGGCGGGGAAGTTTTCGAGTGACGTCCCTAACCCAGGCCCCGGGGAGGCAGCATACCTCCCTGTCAAGAGGGTCTGCCCAGCATATTGGGCCTTCTGTTCCCCTCAGAAGGGAGTCTCCTACTACTATACCCCGCCTCCTCTTCCTTGTAGAGGCAGTTTTTAAACTAAAAAGGGGGTAGGCCTTACTGCTCCCGGCATCTCTTCTGGTGTAGCCAAACCATCTCCCACGCCATCCATGGGTTGGCCTACCTCCCCAAGAGCCTCGTACCTGTTGTGCAGAGGCACCTGGTTAGGGGATGTGGGCAAGGAGGGAGTGCGCTTGCCTCCCCTATTACGGACTAGCCTCCATTCACTAGCCTCCTTTTGGCCACTGCCTTCAGTCTGGCAGGGGGGAGGTACCAGATCTCCTTCAGCTCGGGGTCTTTTTGGTGGCTCTTCTCGTTTTTCACTCAGGGAGGTCAGAGTCTGAGTCCACCAATCAATTTCTTTCTCACTCTCCCTGGTGCTCCGCAGCCGTTCTACTTCCTCTTTTAGCTCTGCTACCAGGCTGAGGACATCATCTACCTGGTGACACCTCACGCTGCTGTCACTGCTTCTACCATCCCCTGGCCCTGAGAGGTGAAGGCACTCCCTGCAGCCAGCGGCCTGGGTGGCTGCGTGCTTCCAGGGGAGCTCAGTTTGTACGGCCACGTCTGCTCTGGCAAGTGCAGAAGACTCAGGAGGCTGCATCCTTCGGGTAGAGACCATGGCTGAGCTTCCCTCCCGAGCCCTCCCGGGCAAACTGCTGCGCCGCGTTCCTAGGCCCACCTTCTGAGGGGATGGGAGCTGGCTGCTGCCGCTGCAGGCTCCGCCCCAGCCTCGTCCGCCGCTCTCGCCGAGCTGTGGGTCCCTGCCGCTGCCCGGGCTTGTCCCGGCCTCAGAAAAATGCGGGAAAAGCCCCTTTTCGCCGCCATCGCCCGGCTCCGCTGCCGACATGCCGGCACCGCAGCTCTTTGTCTCGGCGAGGGACCAAGAGAGGTCTCCCACATCTACTGAGCTCCACTCAGTGTTAGTGACACCAGCACCAGGCCCCACGGGGGGAGAGTTCCCGCTTTGGGGGAATAGGCCCCAAATTGGGATGGGAAAAGGGGGAAAAGGAGAAGGGGGAAGGGGCGGCTTTGGAAAGCGCTTTGACGTCTTCGAGAGAGACTCAGAGGGGAGGGCAAGCTTCCAAATCCTTTCTACAAACAGGCTTTCTTTGCATTTTAGAAACCTCATATGGCATAGACACGCTTCTGCATCTATTTACACATCTATATATACAAATTGTCTATTTACACTTCTATGGAATATCTACTAAGAGTTAGATCTATTTAGACTTAAACATTAACACTTCTTATACAGAACATCTAATTAGACTAGCTATCTGTTTGGACATACATTTTGACACTTGAATATCTCTTTATAAATAGGTCTGCTAAAAATCTTGTCATAGTCTAAGCTCCTTTATATCATACAAAATCACAGAATCCATACAGAGAGAGGTTTTTATTTGGAACTCCTTTTATCTATGTAAATGCTTATTATTTTTCAATAGATCTAAAAATGAAAGACTGTTCCCCTATTTCAATGCTTCACACCCAGACTTACAGGTTTTAACAGTTTTTAACCACCACACCACCAACCCCCGAATTTTCAGACATTTTGGGGCTGCCCGGCCCCAGCAAGGTGCAGCTGAGGAAAAGCCAGGGGCCTTGGCCGAGGAGGAGGAGTGGGAAGACAACAGCGACAAAGAGCTGTCCCAGGGGAAGACATCAGCATCCACACCATCTGGGTCAACGCCTCCGTCCCGGAGCTCTTCCAGGACACCCACGCTGGTCCCCAGGAGGAGTCCGGCCGGCCCAGCCGCCTGGGCACAGAGGTAGCAGGAGACATAGCTGGAGACCTGCAGAGCGTGTCCCCTGCCTCGGCTGGTCCCACGGATGCTGAGCTGGCAGCTTGTGCTCTGGATGGAGCTCCTGAGCAAGAGGGGCACCACACGCCTCCGGCTCCCACGGCTGAAGAGGAGGCAAAGGCACCAGGTTCTCCTGTCTCCAGCGAGCAAGCCCCAGCAGCACAGAGAGAGGGGCAGGAACCTGCCCCATATAGCCCCCCGTCCTACAAGTCTCTGGAGGACATGGCCCTGTGCATGGTGAAGGAGCTATGGTTGCGATGGTCCTCATTTGCAGCATTGTTCCTGGCGCATGGTCAGCGCTATGGTTGCGATCCGGCACAACCTGGCAAAAAGCAAGGCTGCGGCAACAGCAGCAACACCAGCAGCAGCAGCTTAGGACACTGAGTCTCCCTCAGCTGGGGAGCCTCGGGGAGAGGCCAGCACAGCCCCTCTCGTCCCAGCGGCACGTGAAACTGGAGAAAACATGGCTTCTGCCTTGTCTGAAGACCACTACGGTGGGACCAGCACAGCCACTGTCTTGCTGGCAGTGCACACGGATGAAGCGGCTGCTTCCGTCCTTGAAATCTCTCCGGCAGAAGCTGGCACTCCCCAGTTTGCCCCAGTAGCGCAGGCAGAGAGGCAGGAACCTGCGCCGCGCAGCCCCACAGCCTACAGGTCTCTGGAGGACATGGCCCTGTGCATGGTGACGGAGGCTCCGGTCAGCGCTATGGTTGTGATCTGGCACAACCCTGCAAAAAGCAAGGCTGCGGCAACAGCAGCAACACCAGCAGCAGCAGCAGCTCAGGACATCGAGTCTCCCTTGGCTGGGGAGCCTCAGGGGGATGCCAACACAGCCCCTCTCACCGCAGCAGCGGACAGCCAAGGAGACGCAGCAGCTTCCCTCGTGCCCCTCGGCACCAGGTGAGGACGTCCTAGGTAGATCCCCAAGCCGAGGGCAGACCTGGCCCGGCCGTCCCGGCGAGCGGCAACCAGGGCAGGCTGGCAGCACTGCAGACACGGGGACTGGCCCTGCCCTGGCCACCCCTCCCTGGGGAAAGCCCTCAGTGGCGAGGGGCTGGCAGGAGCTGGCCCCTTGCCCACCCAGCCCCTCGCCTACAGCTCTCCTCCCCCCACAGGCATCGCCACCCTCCAGCACGCCCCGGCTCCATGGCCTTCCCTCTTCAGGAGGGCACTCAAGGCTCTGCGCAGGGCCTTCCGCTGCTCCTGCATCACAGGACAGGAGCAGCAGTAACGCCCTGCTGCCAGTGCCAGGCGGGTCCCCAGAGAGCCTTCAACCCACCAGCAGACCAACGCTCCCATCCAACTTGGTCTTCTCTGCAAACTGACTGAGGCTCCACTCGATCCCCTCCTCCAGATCGTCGATAAAGACATTAAACAGAACTGGCCCCAGCACCGAGCCCTGCAGATCACTGTGACCGGCCGCCAACTGGATTGAATGCCATTCACCACAGCACTCTTTGCGCCCGGACACTCAGACGGTTTTTCACCCAGCGAAGCGTACGCCCATCCAAGCCACGGGCAGCCAGTTTCTCCAGGAGAACGCTGTGGGAAACCGTGTCAAAGGCTTTACTAAAGTCTAGGTAGGCAACAGCCACAGCCTTTCCCTCGTCCACTACGCAGGTCACCTTGTCATAGAAGAAGATCTGGTCAGTCAAGCAGGACCTGCCCTTCATAAACCTATGCTGATGGGGCCTGATGGCCTGGTTGTCCTGTATATGCCGCCTGATGGCACTCAAGAGTATCCGCTCCATAACTTTTCATGGCACATCATCGCTGCCCCGGTGACACCGCAGTGTCCCAAATGACATCACCACCCCCGCAGGCACACACACACACACACACACACACACCCTTTTCTTATTCCCCCAAAAAAAGGAACAAAACGACCAGACCCAGGGCTGGCCCCTTCCCCTCAGGGGGGCTCTGCCACCGGCTGCAAACCTGGGCTGGGGCATCTCTCGAGCAGCACGAGACACATACAATGAGGCACCTGGAAAACAAAAATCCCCAATTAGAGTTCAGCGTGCGAAAAAAATAGCACAGAAGAGAGTAGAGGAACTCCGTCAGACCGAGGGATGGGACAGCAGCTGAGCTACAGGAGGATTCTAGGCAAACATCTCAGCTCCAAATACAGCACAACCTTCAAAAGCCAGCGCCAGCTCAACTCTTAAAGTCAGGATTAAGACTAACCGATGCCATTTTGAACACGTCCTTAGCGTAACGGCGAACCCTCCGGCTGGCGCTGGGAAACGCCGGGCCCCTTCCTCCCAGCGTGGCCGCAGGGAGATCCATCGCCTTGCGTGCGGGGCGGCAGGAGCGGGCTGGGCCGTAACCAGAATCGATGCCGACGGAGCCACCGCCGCAGCTACAGCCCTCACGCTGCTGCCGCTGCCCACCTCGCTCGCTGGGTCGATGCAGCTAAGAGGGACGGGTCAAACCCTGAATAGCAAAAAGGAACAATAAAGAACAAAGCTCGGTTGTTCGCTTCACGTCGAAAAGGTGTGCCCACGTTTACATACACTCATTAAAAATACTTACACTCTGAAAGTATTCGACTTTCCTCTGGCACCAGTTTAGCTCGCACAGCTGTGAGTTGATACCATTACAGTAGCTCTCTCCAAAATACAGAGTTATAATTGGACTATAGGGTTTTTTCCGTGCCACGCAAGGAGGAGGGACATCCAGCCAGCTGCACTGCCCGAGAGAGATGCTACTGGGCTGCCGGGGAAACGCGCCACTGAAAGCCAGACAGAAAGAAAGTACTTCAGAGCACGCCGCCCAAATATCAGGAAAAACCCCACAACAATGCCTTACATTCGGCTGCCTCTCTTTTTAAAGCTTTAGAACTAACCCCCGACTGCTTAAGGGCACCTCCTAAACTGTATGCTACAGCTAGACCCCCCGGCAGCGCTCCCTGGGTCCGGCACTTCGAGGGCAGGGCGGGCCGGGCCCAGCCGCCCCCCTCCGAGCCCAGCGCCGCCCGGCGTCCCCCCCATCCCGAGTGCCCCCGGCCCCGGCGGCAGCACCCGGGGCCCTTCCCCGCCCCTGCGGCCACTGCGACCCGCCCGCCGCCGCCGGAACCCCCCGGGACGCCTCTGCCCGACCCGCGCCGTCCGCCCGCAATTAACACCGCGGCGGGGAGAGGCCCAGAGGTGTAAAAACCTGCTGTGCTCTGGGCTGGGCTGGCCACTACGCGAACGACACGCGCTCTCTTTAACCTCTCTCCCCTCCCAGAAGAGAAGGGAGAGAGAATAAGGCAGACGGAGGCTTATGGGTCGGAAAGAAGCTGAACGACTTTAATGAAATCTTAACAGTAACGATAAAAGATGACCATACTAATAAAAAAGGGAAAAATACAATATATGCAAACCCAGTATCAGAGTCCTCCTCGGACGCCGGCCACTGAAGGAAGAGGCTGACCCGTTGCTCCCTCAGCGTTTATGCTGAGCACGATGCCCATGGGATGCAATACCCCCGTGGTCAGCTTTGGGTCACCTCTGCCCTCGTCGGCCACCACTGAGCACCTCCATCCTCCTCCTGCCCAGCAGCACCTCCCCACCAGCAGCTACCGCCACCTGCCGCAGGCCCCTCAGATCAACCCCCGCAGCCCCTACAGATCTCCCCTGGGCTTTACCCCCAGCCCTGCCCCACACTTTCCCCCACGCCTGCCCCAAAACCCTCCCTCGCAGCACCTCCCAGCCCTGCCCCATACATCCCCACGGCATTTGGCCTTGTCGAACCTCACGCCATTGGCCTTGTCCCATCGATCCAGCCTGTCCAGGTCCCTCTGCAGAGCCTTCCGACCCTCCAGCAGATCGACACTCCCGCCCAGCTCGCTGTCCTCTGCAAGCTGACTGAGGGTGCACTCGATCCCCTCCTCCGGGTGGTCGATAAAGACATGAAACAGAACCGGCCCCAGCACCGAGCCATGGGGAACACCACTGTGACCGGCCGCCAGCTGGACTGACCTCCATTCACCACCACGTACGCCCATCCACGCCACGGGCAGCCAGTTTCTCCAGGAGAATGCTGTGGGAAACTGTGCCAAGGGCTTTACTAAAAAGTCTAGGTAGGCAACATCCACAGCCTTTCCCTCGTCCACACCACCCCTTTCCTCCCTGGACCAAAGAGCCCATGGGGACGGCCAGAGAGCAGAGGCCCTGCGGGGAGGGCAGTCTCAGTCAGAGCAGCTGCTCAGCTCCCACCCAGATGCGAGCACCGCGCAGCCCCCAGCTCTCAGAAGGTTTCAAAAACCACAGGGCTGCTTCTTGAAAACGTCCCCATTCCTAAAGGCACGGATGCTTCCCCTTCCCAGAGGGGCCAGCCCAGAGCAGGCAGAACCGCAGGCAGCGGAGCCAGAACTGATGCCGGCACTGGAGCGTCACTGTGTGGGAAGGCAGCTGCCTGCAGAGGACACCAAGGCCTCTTTGCTTCAGCCAGCAGCCCCCAACAGCAGGAGAGATCCCCCCGCCTGGTGTCCCCGCAGGCTGACGTTGCTGAGGACGGCGAGACGGGTGCGACGAGAGCTGGCACCAGGTGCCGTGGTGAAGGCCTTGCGCTTGGGCTCCTTGAGGAGCACCCCTGGAGAAGGGCAGGGAGAGAGCGGCCACGGGCGCACCTGGGGACACCTGCGTGTCACACAGCAACCCTGGCACACCCGGAGGAGCCAGACAGGAGCAATGCCTGGGGACAAGGCCCAGGGCGGGGGCACCCCGAGCTGCTGAGCGCCCCCAGGACGGAGCTCTGCAGAGGCCGCTGCCGCCGGGCTGGGTGGGAGCTGTTGGCTCGGGCCTGGCAGGGCCCCCGCCAGGGCAGAGCAGGGGCTGCCCCACGCCGGTCCCGGCCGGTCCCGGCCGGTCCCAGCTGGTTCAGAGCCACGGCACAGCTGGTCCCAGCCGGTCCCAGGCGTGGGCATCTCCATGGCCACCACCAGGGCTCTGTGATGCGGTCGCCGCATCATACGGAGGCCATTGTGACGCCGGTGACCGCGGGGGTATTTAAGGAGCGAGAGCCCGGGGGTACCCACTCCCAGGAGAGCAGCTCCCTCGGGAGGGAGCATCTCCCCTGGGTGACCATGGCAGATCGACGGCTGAGGACGCCGAAGATGCCGATGGAAGAGGAGGCGAACGCCCACTCCCAGCCCGACAAGGGGCTGCCGAGCCTGCAGAAGAGGCGCCAGGTGAGGGACGGGGCAGGAGGGAGAGGCCGGTGGTGGGACGGGGCCGCTCGGAGCTGCCTTGCTGCCGGGGCCGGGCTTGCTGGCATGACTGGCATGACTGACTTGTAGGATGGCATGACTGGATGGAGAGATGAGGGGAGGGCAGTGGATTTTGTCTACCTTGGCTTCAGCAAGGCTTTCGATACGCTCTCCCACAGCATCCTCACAGGGAAGCTTAGGAAGTGTGGCTTAGAGGAATGGAGAGTGGGAGGGCTTGAAAAGTGGTTGAAAGGTAGAGCTCAGAGGGCTGTGATCAGGGGCACAGAGTCTAGTTGGAGGTCAGTGACGAGTGGTGTTCCCCAGGGGTCAGTACTGGGTCCAGTCCTGTTCAATATATTCATCAATGACCTGGATGAAGGGACTTGCACCCTCAGCAGGTTTGCTGACACTACAAAGCTGGGAGGGGTGGCCGACACACCGGAAGGCTGTGCCGCCGCACAGCGAGACCTAGACGGGCTGGAGAGTTGGGCAGAGAGAAACCTTATGAAAGTCAATGAGGGGAAGTGTAGGGTGCTGCACCTGGGGAGGAGTAACCCCATGCACCCGTCCAGGTTGGGGGCTGACCTGCTGGAGAGCAGCTCTGCAGAGAGAGACCTGGGAGTCCTGGTGGGCAACAGGATGACCGTGGGCCGGCCAATGTGCCTTTGTGGCCAAGAAGGTCAACGGCATCCTGGGGTGCACCAAGAAGAGCGTGGCAAGCAGGTCGAGGGAGGTCCTCCTCCCCCTCCACTCTGCCCTGCTGAGGCCGCATCTGCAGTACTGTGTCCAGTTCTGGGCTCCCCGGTTCAAGAAGGACAGGGAACTGCTGGAGAGGGTACAGCAAAGGGCTACCAAGATGATGAGGGGACTGGAACAGCTCTCTTAGGAAGAAAGGCTGAGGGACTCGGGTCTTTTCAGTCTGGAAAAAAGAAGACTGAGGGGGGACCTTATCAATGCTTAGAAATACTCAAAGGGTAGGTGTCAGGAGGACGGGGCCAGGCTCTTTTCAGGCTGGGCACAAACGGGCAGCAACTTGAAGATAGGAAGTTCCATCTAAACATGAGGAGGAACTTCTTGACTTTGAGGGTGACAGAGCACTGGAATGGGCTGCCCAGAGAGGTGGTGGAGTCTCCGTCTCTAGAGACATTCGAAACCCGCCTGGACGCGTTCCTGTGCAACCTGCTCTGGGTGACGCTGCTCTGGCAGGGGGTTGGACTAGCTGATCTCCAGAGGTCCCTTCCAGCCCCTATCATTCTGTGATTCTGTGGGGGCCGCTGTGCCAAGGCAGCCACCTCCACCCCAGGCCTTCTCCTCCTCCTGCCCACAGGTGGCCCACAGGCAACCAGAGGTAGCGCCGCAGGGCAGGCAGAGCCCGGCCTCGTCCCTCCATGGGGACAGGCTGCCACGGCTCCCCTGCCCAGAGAGTTTGCAGGCCGCTGGGAGGCGCCGCGCACAGGTAGGGAGCCCGCGGGAGACGGGGCCAAACGTCCTCCCAACGCCGGGAGCTGCCGATGGGCAGGCGGGACATGCAGGAGGGGACAGGCGGGCTCGGCCCCCGTCACAAGCTGGGTCCACCGAGCCATGCCCAGCAGGATGCCCGGGCATGCCAGGGCTCCCGCGAGTCACCGTGGGCTGCGAGGGGCCCAGTCCTCTCCCAGCTGTCTCTGGGACTGGCAGCAGCCGCCTGCGGGGACGAGCGCTGCCCGGGGGGCTGGCGGGGGAGCCCAGCCCGGCCGCAGGAGCTCTTCCAGCTGGGCCGTGGGGACCAGGGCCAGAGTCACACAGCCTCTCTCCTCGGCTTCTCTTGCAGTCGGACAGCGTGGTGCGCAGCAAGGCACTGCCCTGCAGCAGGGTGGTGCTGCAGGAAGACACGCAGCCCAGGCAGGCAGGGACAGCCGGGCACGCCACCGCCGCTCGGCCAGCAAGACGCGCCAGCAGCTGCTGCAAGCTGCCGCCTCTGCCACCAGCACCCTCGACTCCTTCTGCCGCGGGCTGGGAACCAGCCAGCAGCACTGCAGCCAGCGGCTGCCTACGGCCGGTCCCACCTGCTCGGGGCATCAACGGTGAGCGGGGCAGACCTGCGAGGGTGAGGACGTTCAGGCCTGCCCAGCAGCTCCCTCCAGCCTACAGAGGAGCTATAAAGGACACGGCCCGGTGCCTCACGAGTGAGGTCCTGGCCAAGGTTTTCCTTGGAAGCGGGGGACCCAGCCAGCAGCCAGCAGCACCACGGGGAAGGGCTGAGGCCATGACACCAACATCAGACAAGGACAAGATCCTGTCCATCAAGACAGAGTCCCTGGAGGAGCTGGAGAGGAGCTGCCTGGCCCGCACCAGGCGCAGCCTGGCCCAACTCAGGAATGCCACCCTGCAGTGGCAGCAGGACAGCCCGGAGGAAAAGCCAGGGGCCTTGGCCGAGGAGCAGAAGTGCAAAGACAGCAGTGACAAGGAGCTATCCCAAGGGGAAGACACCAGCATCCACACCATCTGGGTCAACGCCTCCGTCCCGGAGCTCTTCCAGGACACCCACGCTGGTCCCCAGGAGGAGTCCGGCCGGCCCAGCCGCCTGGGCACAGGGGTGGCAGGAGACATAGCTGGAGACCTGCAGAGCGCGTCTCCTGCCCTGGCTGGTCCCACGGATGCTGAGCCGGCAGCTTGTGCCCTGGCCGGAACTCCTGAGCAAGAGGGGCACCGCACGCCTCTGGCTCCCACGGCAGAAGAGGACGCAAAGGCAACCGCTTCTCCCATCCTCAGCGAGCAGGCCCCTGCAGCAGAAGTAGAGAGCTGGGCACCTGCCCCATACACCCCCCCAGAGTACGAGTACGAGGCTCTGCAGGACACAGCGCTGAGCATGGTGAGAGAGGCTCTCATCAATTCTGTGCTTGTGAACCAGTGCTTGCAGGCACCTGCCCCATACACCCCCCCAGAGTACGAGTACGAGGCTCTGGAGGACACAGCGCTGAGCATGGTGAGAGAGGCTCTCATCAATTCTCTGCTTGTGAGCCAGCGCTTGCAGGCACCTGCCCCATACACCCCCCCAGAGTACGAGTACGAGGCTCTGGAGGACACAGCGCTGAGCATGGTGAGAGAGGCTCTCATCAATTCTGTGCTTGTGAGCCAGCACATGCAGGCACAAAATGTGGATGCGGCAACAGCAGCAACACCACTTGCAGCGCCACAGGACAGGGAGTCTGCCTCGGCTGCAGCAGAGGCAGAGGGGCAGGCACCTGCCCCATACACCCCCCCAGACTATAAGGACGAGGCTTTACAGGACACAATCCTGAGCATGGTGAGAGAGGCTCTGATAAATTCTGTCCTTGTGAGCCAGGAAAAACTGGCAAAACGCAAGGCTGCAGCAACAGCAGCAACACCACCAGCAGCAGCTCAGGACACCGAGAGCCAGGCACCTGCCCCACACGGACCCACAGCCTCCGACGAGGCTCTGCACGACACAGCCCTGTATATCGTGACGGAGGTCGTGGGCAAGGCTGTGCTTGTCACCCAGCACGACCGGGCACAACGCATGGACACCGTGGCAGCAGCAACACCTGCAGAACCTTGGGACACCGAGTCTGCCTTGGCTGGAGAGCCTCAGGGAGAGGGCAACACGGCCCCTCTCACCCCAACAGCCCTCGGTGGCGAGGGGCTGGCAGGAGCTGGCCCCTTGCCCACCCAGCCCCTCGCCTACAGCTCTCCTTCCCCCACAGGCATCGCCACCCTCCAGCATGCCCCAGCTCGATGGCAACAGCCCTCCCTCTTCAGGAGGGCGCTCAAGGCTCCGCGCAAGGCCTTCTGCTGCTCCTGCATCACGGGAGAGAAGGAGCAGTAGTGCCCTGCTGCCAGTGCCAGGCGGGTCCCCGGAGATGGCGCCTGGCCCTGAGCCTGCGCAGCGTCCAGAGGGAGTGGCACGGGCAGGCAAGCAAGGGATGGGTGCATGGACGGCACCCCAGGCATTCAGCTGCCCTGAGGACAGCGTGCTGCCAGCCTCTGCTCGGCTGTGGCTGTTTTCTGAGGTCAATAAAAGATGATGATTTTACCCCAGTGCTCGTCTGTACCTGGTCCGTTGCAGGAGAAAGACAGCTATTGACCAACAACCCCAGGTCCTTTTCCACCAGGCAGCTCGCCAGCCACTCTTCCCCAGGCCTGTAGTGCTGCATGGGGTTGTTGTGACACAATTGCAGGACCACAGCCTAGGAGGCTCTGCAGGACATGGCCCTGTGCATGGTGACAAAGGCTGTGGTCAGTGCTATGGCTGTCATCCAGTGCAACCTGGCCCAAAGCACCCAGGCTCTCGGCAGGGACACCTCCCACTAGACCAGGCTGCTCAAAGCCTCATCCAGCCTGGCCTTGAACACCTCCAGGGATGAGGCATTGACAGCTTCCCTGGGCAACCTGTTCCAGCGCCTCACCACCCTTACAATACAGAAATTCTTCCTGATATCCAATCTAAATCTGCCCTCTTTCAGTTTGAAGCCGTTACCCCGTGCCCTATCATTACACTCCCTGATAAAGAGTCCCTCCCCATCCTTCCTCTAGGCCCCCTTTAGGGACTGGAAGGCTGCTCTAAGGTCGCCCTGGAGCCTTCTCTTCTCCAGGATGAACATCCCCAACTCTCCCAGCCTGTCCTCATAGCATAGGCGCTCCAGCCCTCTGATCATCTTCGTGGCCCTCCGCTGGACCCCTTCCAACAAGTCCACGTCCTTCTTGTGCTGAGGACTCCAGAGCTGGACGCAGTACTCCAGGTGGGGTCTCACCAGAGCGGAGCAGAGGGGCAGAATCACCTCCCTCGACCTGCTGGCCACGCTTCTTTCGATGCAGCCCAGGATGCGTTGGCTTTCGGGGTTGCAAGCGCGCATTGCCTGCTCATGTTGAGCTTCTCGTCCACCAGCACCCCCAAGTCCCTCTCCTCAGGGCTGCTCTCAAGCCATTCTCCGCCCAACCTGTAGGTGTGCCTGGCATTGCCATGACCCAGGTGCAGGCTCTTGCACTTGGCCTGGCTGAACTTCATGACGTTCACACAGGCCCACCTCTCGAGCCTGTCCAGGTCCCTCTGGATGGCGTCCCTTCTCTCCAGTGTGTCGACCGTGCCACACAGCCTGGTGTCGTCAGCAAACTTGCTGAGGGTGCACTCAATCCCACTGTCCATGTCACTGACAAAGACGTTAAACAGCACTGGTCCCCGTACTGACCCCTGAGGAACAGCACTCGTCACTGGTTTCCATGTGGACATTGAGCCATTGACTGCAAGCCTTTGAGTGTGGCCATCTAGCCAGTTCCTTATCCACCGAGTGGTCCATCCATCAAATCCATGCTGTTCCGATTTAGAGACCAGGACGTCGTGCGGGACAGCGTCAAACGCTTTGCGTAAGTCCAGGTAGATGCTGTATCTACCAATGTGGTGGCAACATCATAGAAGGCCACCAAATTTGTCAGGCACGATCTGCCTTTGGTGAAGCCATGTTGGCTATCACCAATCACCTTCTTATTTTCCATGTGCCTTAGCAGAGATTCCAGGAGGATCTGCTCCATGACCCTGCCGGGCACAGAGGTAAGACTGACCGGTCTGTCGTTCGCTGGGTCATCCTTTTTTCCCTTTTTGAAATTGGGACCCTGCCTTTGCATTCTGCAACTTGGGTGCTGTAGTTGGAGCCCTTGCCGGTGAAGATCGAGGCGAAAAAGTCATTCAGCACCTCAGCCTTCTCCATACCCTGCGTGACCAGGTCTCCTGCCTCCTTCCTGACAGGGCCCACGTCTTCCCTAGTCTTGCCTTTACCCCTGACGTACTTAGAGAAGTTTTTTCTTGCTGTCCTTGGTGCCCCTAGCCAGATTTAATTCTCTCTGGGCTTTAGCTTGCCTAATCTGGTTCCCGGTCACTCGGACAGTTTCTCTGTATTCCACCCAGTCAACCCGTCCTTACTTCCATCCTCTGTAGGCCTCCTTTTTGCTTTTGAGCTTGTCCAGGAGCTCTTTGTTAATCCGCGCAGGCCTCCTGGCATTTTTGCCTGACTTCCTCATTCTTGGGATGCACCGTTCCTGAGCTGAGCTTGGAGGAGGTGATCCTTGAATAGTAACCAGCTCTCTTGGGCCCCTCTTCCCTCCAGTACCTTTTCCCATGCTACCCTGCCAAGCAGGTGCCTCAAGAGGCCAAAGTCTGCTCTCTTGGAGTCCAGGGTAGTGAGCTTGCTGCGTGCTCTCCTCGCTGCCCCGAGGATCTTGAATTCTACCATTTCATGATCACTGCAGCCGAGGCTACCCTTGAGCTTGACACTCGCCACCACCTCCTCCTTGTTGGTAAGGACAAGGTCCAGCGTAGTTCCTCTCCTTGTTGGCTCCTCTACCATTTGAGGAAGAAAAAACGTGTCCAGAAATACCCCAACTGCGCAGCAGGTTGTTTAGCCAGTCCCATTCATTATCGATCTATAGCTGATTAAACCCTTTGTTCAAGTGCTGGATACTTTTATGGATAGACTCAGAGTGGTCAGAAAGATTCATACAACACATACCTTCAAAATCTTCACACCCGTGGCCTTGCGCTAAAAGCAAAAAATCAACGGCAGCTCTATTTTGCAGCGTAGCATGCCGAATAGAATCTACATCTGCTAATAACCCACTTAACGCTCACGACGTGGCATTGGTCTGTTTAGCCAGCCAACACCCTATTTTATTCAGCGTATTTAGTGCCGTTGCTGTTCCTAGCGAAGGGAGAATACTTAGCCCTATTCTTTGTCCGAGCTTCGGGAATGTTATACGGTCGTCACAGGATGGAGTAAAGGTATGAACTGTTCTCTTGGCGCTGTGGTTACTGTGTGCTCTGCTCACTGTGTCTTTGGCCGCACGCAGGCCTCTGCTCGTAGATCTGCCCCATCTCCCCCTTTTTTGTTTAACACCAGACCATTTATTAACAAGGTCGCCATGACTGGTGCTTCTACTCGTCGTGACGCTCTTAGCAGGTTATGTACTGAACACAATTAAAAACAGAATCAAAAAGAACCCTGCTAAGGCAATAAATACCCAGATTCCTAAATTTAGCCCAGAAAGCCAATTTCGTTGGATTTACCCACGAGAAATCCTTTTGTAATATTTCAAATACATTGCGGTTCATTAAGTCTTGAATCTTTAGTATTTGAGCTTTTAGCTGATCATGGAAAGGACGAATATTTTGTTGCAACGACATGTCAAAAGCACCTTGGAGATGGTGTTTAACCATTTCCCAGCCATGTAGCAACGTATTCCAGGGGAGAGATGTAACACAAAGTCTTCGAGAGTTGTACTCCCAACCACAATACAGAGAAAGACGTGTTTTTAACGCATTTTGCTGATCCCCTATCCATATTACTGCTGTTTTATACCCTACTCGCGTTAAATTTACACAATAAGATTGATTACGTTCTTGTATACTTGCATTTTGAGCCGAAGCAAACATACGGATGAGAAGTACAAATCATTACAGAATTGTCTTGCTCACAACTTCTATTTGTTGTAGTATTATCTGTGGTTAGCATGCACCCCGATTTAAGGTGCTTATAATACACCTTCAGTTGTTCAGGCCATTCAACAGTTCTTACGAAATGTCGCTCTACTGCTGTGGATGACAAAGAAGACATGTTTAGAAAATTTAAAACATGAGAGCGTATGTGGACAATAAAATAAGGAAACTGTCTTTTTCATAAAAGCACCATTAATTGCAGTAAAAGATTAAATAACAATTGGTTCTCTACTTGTTTTATAAATGCTCCTTCCAGTCTTTGAACAATACCAGGACCATATTGAGAGTCTGCCACTACGTTTAACGGTTCCTGTTGATATAAGTCAAAAGCCTTTACTGTGTCCCTGAACCATCTCCAAACACCGTACGGGTGCCAGCAAGAGGCTTTGGTGCTAGCAGGATGCACGGCTGTAAAGGAATTTGTGAAAGTGACTGTAATAGTCTGTGCCAGGGGAAAGAATAATTTATTTGCCCAATATAGTGTCCTAAGGCAATTTGCAGGTTAAGACTTTGTGATAACCACGGGTCAAGGTCGTCCTTTTTGACGGGGACGTGTATGTGGCTTGGATCCATTCCAGAAAGCTGCTGACAGCCCAAACGACCCTGGGAAAACAATCGTGGTAACATTTCAATCATCATAGTTACTGGTTTTGAAAAGGTATGTGGCAAAAATACCCACTCTAATGCAGTCAGGCTCTTTGCGAGTGCATCATCCCACTGTCCTATCAGGGCGTAAGGTTGAAATTCCTGTAGGAAGGTGTTCAATGCGTCCTGCAGCAGTAGTAGACTATATCTTATCTGCAACGTGCGTGCTGTAATGCCTTCTGAGCTGTTGGGGTTAATGAATGTGGAACCTAATGGGGAGGGGGGAGGGGGGGGCAGACACAGCGCTTCAGGGCGTCCCCTGTATCTTCAAAGTACGCCCATGTCTCTCTCCCCCTCTCTGACCCGAGACAGCCCCCTTATATCCTGCACTGGATTGAGTAGAAAAGTACAGGCTAGAGTCGCCGCACGCGTGGCCAGCACATGGGGCGGGTCTCACCAGACTCATGATCCAGCTTTGCCAACAGCGGCTGTCTGATACGTGACTACATTGTTGCAATCCCTTCTTGTTATCTTCTTCTGTGAAGGTCGGGTTCTCATGGGTATGCACATAGTTTTTGCAGCAACATATTCTACAACTCGTACACGGGTACGATGCAAAGCGGCACCTACAACCGATGGTATAATGCTTATTAAACACAGCAAACAGCATACTAAACATAACAGACAAATTCCTTCCACACAGGCAATAATTTGCTCCAACCAACCCCACCCCCAAGTCCATCCAGCAAAGAGCTTTCACCCAGTGGTCTCCACAAGTTGCTGGTTCGGTCGGCGCAGTTCTTGCACCTGGGCATGGATGGATTTGGAGTGGTCACTTAGATTCATAGAACACAGTCCTTTAAAATCTTGACGGCCATGTCTGTGAGCGGAAAGCAAAACCGTGTCTTGACAACCATGTCTGAAAGCAGCTCTGTTTTGCAGCATCGCATGTCGAATACTACCTACATCTAGCAATAACTCAGAAATAGCTGTACTAGTAGCATTACTAAACTTATCCTTGGCAGCAAGAGAGTCCTTGTTAGCAAGAACCCTTGGCAGCAAGAGAGTCCTTGTTAGCAAGAGCGCATGCGGACTCCCTGTTCTTGCTGGTACTGTGCTTTGATCTTCTTCAACAACAGGCCAAGATTCTTGAGCAGCTCGATAAGGTGTCTGTGAGTCCGTTACAGACTTATGTCATCCAAATGTTTTTCTTGCCAGCACCCGAGGCTGAATAACAATCGGTGTGATATATGTGTTTTCCAGCACCCGGGTGCGAGTCCCTTGAGTGTATTTACAATCCTCCTCGCCGATCTTCCGTTGTTTTCCCATATTCTACCCCCTTGCTTAAGAGACCGCTTCTGCTGGGGTTCATTTTAGTCTCGCAGGGTGTAACACAGAGTAATTTACTAAGGCATGCAATAACATAGACACATATAGGAAAAAACCCAAAACATATCTCTATGGTACTGCTTTGAATTGGGTGTCCTATTTCTCTTTTTCTGCCGCTTTCTCGTAGCGCGTGTGGCATACTTTGGTGCTAACGTGGCACATTTCCCATCTAATTCTTCTTGTTTGGGTTTCTTTTTTTTTTCCTCTCTCTTTTTTTCCTCTTTTTTTTTCTTTTTTTTTCCCCCATCACTTACGACTGACATAAAAGTCTGCCTTTGCAACCAGAGCTCAGTTTCTCATTTTCCTTAAGTTTCTCATTTCCTACAGAGCACCCTATAGATTTTGGCTCAACTCCTTTTCCCGATCGACCACGATCTTATAGGCAAACAACAAACAACTAGCCATACGCCCTGCACGGGCGAGCCGTTCCTGAGAGCGTAAGCATGTCGGCTGGTGAAAACTCCCCCAAGATTTCAGGACTTCCATCGGTTCTACGGCCCATCCTGGTCTGTCTACCTGGGGCGCGCTCGCCTTACGTCTAAACGTTGTGTATATACAAACTTCTTCACTTGATGGAGTGTCGGCCCTAGTCGCGTACGAGAACAGGACCACACCGGGCAGAACACCTGCTCCAGGGCAGTCACCGAACGACACTGCACACAACAAAAAACAAACAGTAGCACAGATGCTGATCAGCAGGCAGAAGCTGGCGCCCGCACACACTTACACAGCAGACATACAAAACCAGCACTTCTATCTCAGGGAGACGGCTGGGGAGGGGAGGGGCTGAGGTGGGCGGTGGCAGGAGCTAAACAGCTCTGGCTCCCTCCTTCTCTGCTGACATGCTGACAATGTACCGCAATACCCCGATTCCGGCTGCGCACGTACAAACGGTTGATAAGGAGGAAGAGATGCAGTACCTGGCGCAAATGGAGAAGGGTTAAAAATGGAGGAGCGCGATAACAACTTTCGTTGCTGTTGCTGTAAAATCCCCACAGTTGGAGCAGATGCAGGCATAGCTTTAATTGGGGTTAAAGGTGGACATAAATCAGGTTCAGTCTCTGGATGTATTGGACCAGGATCAAAGGGGGTTCCCAGGATCATCCTCAGGGCTATTACAGAATAGGGTAGAGTGAACTGGAGTGCCTCCTTTCCCTTCGGCATGTTCTGATCTTGGCAAGACCGGGGGGCAATCGTCTGCTTTAAAATTAGGAGGTGCGGCGGTTGCCCCAGACGGGGCAGCATCGTTATTGCTCGCAGCTTGTCTGATACCCTCCTGTTTCCGTATTATCTCTGGATTTTGCCACCAATCGGTTTGATAAGAGATAGATCCCACTCGGTTGCAAGCTTCTATCATATCTATTAAGCCTGGATTCTCTAAGGCTTGTAAGATACGCCTACAATCGACATGAGCATTCTCCACCGCAAGCTTTAACATCAGTGCTTCCTTGGCTTCTACGTTCTCCACTTGTTTATGAATAGCTTCCTGCAGGCGGTCAATAAATGCCACGTAGGGTTCATTAGGACCCCGCTTGACAGTTGTGAAAGACTGAGTTGCCTTTCCCATGTCAGGAACTTTTACGATAGCTTGTAAAGCAAAGTCTGCTGACTGTCTTAGTATCTCTGGAATTAATCTCGCCTGCAGCTGTGGGGTATCAACAGGCGCTTCCCCTAACAACTGAGGGATGCCCGCTCCCCGTAATGGATCGCCGTCCCCTCTTGACAAATTATCTACTGCGGCGGCGCTGCACGCATCTCTCCAGTGAGCCATAAAAAGAACTCGCTGTGTTGGGGTAGAAATAACTTTGGCCAGCTGCTTGATATCGAATGGAGTTAGTGTGTGTCCTTTCCTAATGTTATTTAATAGTCCTTGTGCATAAGGGGAGGTTAGTCCATGCCGCATAATCGTTTTCCGCATTTCTCTAACCAGCTCCCACCTTATCGGTTCCCAGGTATTCGTCCCGTTTTGATTAAGCAGTACCGGACAGGCGATGGCAGTAGCGGCTTCCATATCGCCGTCCTGTAATGCCTGTTTACGTAAGTTCTGCCAGTGTTGAGCAGGATCATAAGTTGCAGTGACTGCCGGACTTGGAGCTGGACTTGGCAAGGAATCGCCCCAACCCGGTAACACAGGAGACCGCGGCGGTATCAACGTCACATCTAGCGGGGGTGCTAACGGCGCAGCCGGACAGCTCGGGGGTTCAGGTTTCCCCCCCTCCGTCTGAGTGGTAATCGGGCTGTCCGGTGCCATAGCTGCAACGGCGGCTGCTGTGGCATTTCGTTTGGATTTTACCTGCTGTAAAGTACCTTTAATCAACCTCCAAGTTGTCAAAACCTTTGTGGCAGTCGCATCCCCTTTTGTGGCAGCCTCAAGTAAAGTTTCGCCCGCTTGCTCCCAACTTGATAATTGGAAAGCCGTTGTAGAATCAGCGGGAAGACCTTTGCTTTTTAGCCATGCCAGTAAAAGCTGAGGAGTTCCTTCATCGTATTTAACACCCCTTTTACTTAAAAACTTTTCTAAAATACATACAATCGCCTTTTCCTCTGAGGACACTTTCGATCCCATCCTCACACGTCCCCGGCTGCTCGCCTTTTCCTGGTGACTATTTGTCCGGACTGCAGCTCTCCGATACCGCTGCCTTTTTTCGTTCAGCCGGGCTGCTCCACCGGTCGTACATTCCTACGATTCAAGTTCTCGTACGTTCCTACGATTTTTGTCCCTGTTCGGGCGCCATTTGTGGAGCATGGATTCACGGACTCTGGCGGGGTACAGACCAAAGACCTTTATTGCAACAATTTGACAGGCTTTATAGCTATACACGCTCTCCACGCCCAAGTTGTGTCCTGCTGATAGGTTGGGGGTCGACTGCCGGGCGCTTGTCTACTTCTTCCGATTGGTTTCTGCTGTCTGTTCACGAGGAGCAGCAACTTCACTCTCCCACAGCAACTTCACTCTCACGTCCTGTTCCTTGATGATACTCCCCGATACTTGTTTTTCTGTTCTCTCAAGCCCTCTCTCAAGGACGCAGCTTTATCTCATCAAGGTCGAACAGACCTCCTATGCTGCTCTCTATTCCCACAAGTCAGTATCCATCCATTCCAACGCTCCAATCGTAAGAGCCATCCCACCACGTCTCTGTGATGCCAACGAGATCGTAGCCCTGAAGGCGCGCGCACATCTCTAACTCCTCTTGCTTATTTCACAGAATCACAGAATCACAGAATCTTAGTGGTTGGAAGGGACCTCTGAGATCATCGAGTCCAACCACAAAAAAAACCCAAACAAACAAAAAAAACCAAAACCAAACACCAACACCCACCTACTAAACTCCACACCCACAACCCCACACACAACACCCCACCACAAACAATAATCTTGGGCACTAGAGCATGCCCTGAAGAGCCATGTCTACACGTTTCTTAAATACCTCCAGGGATGGTGACTCCACCACCTCCCTGGGCAGGCCGTTCCAGTGCCTGACCACTCTTTCAGTAAAGTAATTCTTCCTAATATCTAATCTAAATCTCCCTTGCCGCAGCTTCATACCATTTCCTCTGGTCCTGTCGTTATTCCCTTGGGAGAAGAGGCCAACCCCTGCCTCTCTACAGTTTCCTTTCAGGGAGTTGTAGAGGGCAATGAGGTCTCCCCTCAGCCTCCTCTTCTCCAAACTAAACATGCCCAGCTCCCTCAGCCTCTCCTCATAGGACTTGTTCTCCATACCCCTCACCAGCTTGGTGGCTCTCCTCTGGACACGCTCCAGCACTTCAATGTCTTTCCTGTAGTGAGGGGCCCAAAACTGAACACAGTACTCGAGGTGAGGCCTCACCAGTGCCGAGTACAGAGGCACAATGACTTCCCTACTCCTGCTGGCCACGCTATTCCTGATACAAGCCAGGATGCCATTGGCCCTCTTGGCCACCTGGGCACACTGCTGGCTCATGTTAAGCCGGCTGTCCACCAGCACCCCCAGGTCCTTTTCTGCCGGGCAGCTTTCGAGCCACTCTTCCCCAAGCCTGTAGCGTTGCCCGGGGTTGTTGTGACCAAAATGAAGGACCCGGCACTTGGCCTTATTAAATCTCATCCCATTGGCCTTGGCCCATTGATCCAACCTGTCCAGGTCCCTCTGTAGAGCCTTCCTACCCTCGAGCAGATCAACACTCCCACCTAGTTTGGTGTCATCCGCAAACTTACTGAGGGTGCATTCAATCCCCTTTGTCTAGATCATCAATAAAGATATTGAACAAGACTGGCCCCAAAACTGAGCCCTGGGGGACACCACTGGTGACTGGCCGCCAACCAGATTTTGCTCCATTAATCACAACTCGCTGGGCACGGCCGTCCAGCCAGTTTTTTATCCAGCGGAGGGTACACTTGTCTATGCCATGATTCTCCAGTTTCTCCAGGAGAATGCCGTGGGGGACGGTGTCGAAGGCCTTACCAAAGTCCAGGTAGACAACATCCACAGCCTTCCCCTCATCGAGAAAGCGGGTCACATGGTCATAGAAAGAGATCAAGTTGGTCAGGCAGGACCTCCCTTTCCTAAACCCATGCTGGCTGGCCCTGATCCCTTGGCTGCCCTGCACTTGCCTTGAGAGCTCACTCAGGATGATCCTCTCCATGATCTTTCCCGGTACAGAGGTCAGGCTGACAGGCCTGTAGTTTCCGGGATCCTCCTTCCGGCCCTTCTTGTAGATGGGCGTCACATTGGCCACCCTCCAGTCATCCGGCACCTCTCCTGTTGACCAGGATTGTTGACAGATAATGGAGAGAGGCTTGGTGAGCTCTCCTGCCAGCTCCCTGAGAACCTTTGGGTGAATCCCATCCGGCCCCATAGACTTATGCGTGTCCAGGTGCATAAGCAAATCATTAACTACTTCCTCCTGGATTACAGGGGGGTTGTCCTGTTCTCCATTCTTATCTTCCAGCCCAAGAAGCTGAACACCCTGGGGGTAGCTGGTCTGACTATTAAAGACAGAGGCAAAGAAGGCATTAAGTATCTCAGCCTTCTCCTCGTCCTTGGTTGCAAGGTTTCCCCCCGCATCCAGTAAGGGATGGACATTCTCTGTCACTCTCTTTTTGATGATGTATTTATAGAAAATTTTTTTGTTGTCCCTTATGTTAATTGCCAGGTTGAGTTCCAGCTGGGCTTTTGCCTTCCTGATTTTTTCTCTGTATGACCTAACACGATCTCTGTACTCCTCCTGTGTTGCCTGTCCCCTCTTCCAAAGGTGGTAAACCTTCCTTTTTTCCTTAAGTCCCATCAAGAGCTCTTTGTTCATCCAGGCCGGCCATTTTCCCCGCCCTTTGATTTTGCGCCTCATGGGGACAGCCTGCTCCTGGGCCTTTAGGATTTCCCTCTTGAAGAGCGTCCAGCCTTCCTGGGCTCCTTTGTCTCTCAGGACTACCTCCCACGGGACTCTCCCAACCAGGGTTCTGAACAGGCTAAAGTCTGCGCACCGGAAGTCCAAGATGGAGGTTTTGTTAACCCCCTTCCTTACCTCACTATGGATGGAAAACTTAACCATTTCATGGTCACTAAGCCCAAGACGGCCTCCGACCTCCACGTCCCCCACTAGCCCTTCTTTGTTTGTGAACAGTAGGTCTAGCAAGGCACCTCCCCTGGTAGGCTCACCTACCATTTGTGTCAGGAAGTTATCCTCCATACACTCGAGGAACCTCCTAGCCTGCCTGCTCTCTGCTGTGTTATATTTCCAGCAGATGTCTGGTAAGTTGAAGTCCCCAACTAGAACAAGGGCTGGCATTTGCGAGACTGCAGCCAGCCGCTTACAGAATACCTCATCAACCTGCTCATCCTGGTTGGGTGGTCTATAGCAGACTCCCAGCACAAAATCACCTCTGTTAGCCTTCCCTTTCACCCTTACCCATAAACACTCAACTTCTTCATCACTGGAGTCTATCTCTATAGAGTCAAACAGCTCCCTAACCTACAGAGCCGCACCCCCCCCCCCTTCCTTCCTTGCCTATTCCTTCTGAAGAGCTTATAGCCACTCATTGCAGCATTCCAGTCATGACCATCATCCCACCACGTTTCCGTGATGGCGACTATGTCGTAGTTGTCCTGCCGCACAATGGCTTCTAGCTCATCCTGTTTGTTGCCCATGCTACGTGCATTAGCGTAGATGCACTTAACCTGGGCTACTGATTTCACCCCCATCTTTGGCCCTTGACACTCAGGTTCATTACCAGCGGGCCTGGTTTTATCCCCTTCCCCCTTAACTTTCGGCTTAGAGCTCTGTCCATGAGCTTTGTTAACTCTTAGCCTAGTACCCTTTTCCCCTTCTAGGAAAGGGTTTTCCCAATGTTTTCTAGCAGTAATTTCTAAACTTCTATCACCTTTCTCTGATGAAATGTCAGAGTGGGAGTCCTCACTAATGTGGTCTCCTTCAAACCGTGTGTCGTGGTTTAGCCTCAGACGGCAACAAAGAACCACGTGCCGCTCGCTCGCGCCTTCCTAATACAGGAAGAATCGTAAGAAAAGGCAAGACTCTTGGGTTGAGACAAAGGCAGTTTAACAGGACAGCAAAGGGAACAGGCAAACAACAACAACAACAACAACAACAACAACAACAACACGGATAGGGGAATATACAAACGCGATTACGGAACCGCCGCTCCCTGCCGCTCGCCGGCCGGACCCGGGACGCCCCAGCCCGCTTTTAAGCAGCAACTTCCTGCCCCCTCCCCCGGCAGCTCAGGGTGGGCGTGGCTCACATGGCATGGAATACCAGGAAAAATTAACCCTATCCCCACCGGAACCAGGACATTATCCACCCCTTATTCCATACCATCTATGCCATGCCCAGCAGGTTCCAATGAATTGCCACCACTTTCCCCTGTTATATATATATATATGTATATACACACATATAATGCCCTTAGTTTATGGGCCATCCCTCCAAAGTGTCCGTTGAGTTCTTTTAATCCACGGCTTTGGGCTCCATCTGTTAGAACAGTCTCTCAGGGCAGGTGAGATGCTGGGTGGTGCTGGTCTGTTGCATGCTGTATTTTTCGGAGCTTGTGACTGGTGCACCTGGTGTGGCTCATGCATGCAGTCCGTGGGCTGAAGATGTAGATCTTGAGGAAACTGCTGGGCGCCAGCTGCTGAGATCAGTTCTTATCCCATCATCCCTGTGCCTTACTTGTAGTACAACTGATAGCAATTATAGCAATGAGGACATACAGTGACAGTGTTACTTAGCAATTAACAGCACACAATCTGATTCATTGGCTATTCTCGCCCAAAATCAGATCCCCATGAGGTACACATCGGACTTCCCCATCCTGCCGCATCACCCACCAAGTGCACCCAGGTCCTTGGGCAAAAGCAATCCCACGGATGGGTTTGCCTTTGCCTGAGGCAGGACTAACCCAGACTGTCTTCCCTAGCATATTCTTCATGTGCACTACGGGGACTTTATCCCCTTCTACAGTACGTGGAAGTTTTGATTGGGCAGGGCCAGCCCGATTGTTAGATCCCCTGGTGTTAACTAGCCAGGTAGCGTTTGCTAAATGAGTATCCCAGTGTTTTAAAGTCCCACCACCCATTGCTCTCAGTGTAGTTTTTAACAGTCCATTGTATCGTTCTATCTTCCCAGAGGCTGGTGCGTGATAGGGGATGTGATACACCCACTCGATACCATGCTCTTTGGCCCAGGTGTCTATGAGGCTGTTTCGGAAATGAGTCCCGTTGTCCGACTCAATTCTCTCTGGGGTACCATGTCGCCACAGGACTTGCTTTTCAAGGCCCAGGATAGTGTTCCGGGCAGTGGCATGGGGCACAGGGTATGTTTCCAGCCATCCGGTGGTTGCTTCCACCATTGTGAGCACATAGCGCTTGCCTTGACGGGTTTGTGGCAGTGTGATATAATCAATCTGCCAGGCCTCCCCATATTTGTATTTCAGCCATCGCCCTCCATACCAAAGAGGCTTCAAACGCTTGGCTTGTTTGATCGCAGCGCATGTCTCACGTTCATGGATGACCTGTGCAATAGTGTCCATGGTCAAGTCCACCCCTCGGTCACGAGCCCATCTATATGTCGCATCTCTTCCTTGATGGCCTGAGGAGTCATGGGCCCACCGAGCTATGAATAGTTCACCCTTATGTTGCCAGTCCAGATCCACCTGAGCCACTTCAATCCTAGCGGCCCGATCCACCTGCTGGTTGTTCTGATGTTCCTCCGTGGCCCGACTCTTCGGTACGTGGGCATCTACATGGCGTACTTTCACAACCAGATTCTCTATCCGGGCAGCAATATCTTTCCATAGTTCAGCAGCCCAGATGGGTTTGCCTCTGCGCTGCCAGTTGCCCTGCTTCCACTGCTGTAACCACCCCCACAGAGCATTTGCCACCATCCATGAGTCAGTGTAGAGATAAAGTACTGGCCATTTTTCTCGCTCAGCAATGTCCAAAGCCAGCTGAATAGCCTTCACCTCTGCAAACTGGCTCGATTCACCCTGTCCCTCACTGGCTTCTGCAACACGTCGTGTAGGACTCCACACAGCAGCCTTCCACTTTCGATGCTTTCCCACAATACGGCAGGACCTATCAGTGAAGAGGGCATATTTCTTCTCATTTTCTGGCAGTTTATTATATGGTTTATTATATGGCCTCTTCTGCACGCGTCACCTCCTCCTCTGGTGACATTCCGAAATCCTTGCCTTCTGGCCAGTCCATGATCACTTCCAGAATTCCTGGGCGACTGGGGTTTCCCATTCGAGTTCGCTGCGTGATCAGTGCAATCCACTTACTCCATGTAGCATCGGTTGCATGATGTGTGGTGGGGACCCTTTCTTTGAACATCCAACCCAGCACCGGCAGTCGAGGTGCTAAGAGGAGCTGTGCTTCTGTACCAACTACTTCCGAAGCAGCTCGAACCCCTTCATATGCTGCCAATATCTCTTTTTCTGTTGGAGTGTAGCGGGCTTCAGATCCTCTGTATCCACGACTCCAAAACCCTAGGGGTCGACCTCGAGTCTCCCCTGGTGCTTTCTGCCAGAGGCTCCAGGTAGGGCCGTTCTCCCCGGCTGCGGTGTAGAGCACATTTTTAACATCTTGTCCTGCCCGGACTGGCCCCAGGGCCACTGCACGGACTATTTCCTGTTTGATTTGTTCAAAAGCTTGTCGTTGCTCAGGACCCCATTTAAAATCATTCTTCTTCCGGGTTACTTGATACAGAGGGCTTGCAATTTGACTGTAATCTGGGATATGCATTCTCCAAAAACCCACAATACCTAAGAAAGCCTGTGTTTCCTTTTTACTAGTTGGTGGAGACATAGCTGCTATTTTGTTGATCACATCCATTGGGATCTGACGGCGTCCATCTTGCCATTTTATTCCTAAAAACTGGATCTCCTGCGCAGGTCCCTTGACCTTACTTCGCTTTATAGCAAAACCAGCGTTTAGAAGGATTTGGACTATTTTACTCCCTTTCTCAAAAACTTCTTCTGCTGTGTTTCCCCATACAATGATGTCATCAATGTACTGCAGATGTTCTGGAGCTTCACCCTGTTCCAGTGCAGTCTGGATCAGTCCATGGCAAATGGTGGGGCTGTGTTTCCACCCCTGGGGCAGTCGATTCCAGGTGTATTGGACGCCCCTCCAAGTGAAAGCAAACTGTGGCCTGCACTCTGCTGCCAAAGGGATTGAGAAGAATGCATTCGCTATATCAATCGCGGCATACCACTTGGCTGCCTTGGACTCCAGTTCGTACTGGAGTTCTAGCATGTCCGGCACGGCAGCACTCAGCGGTGGCGTGACTTCGTTCAGACCACGATAGTCTACAGTTAGCCTCCACTCTCCATTAGATTTTCGCACCGGCCATATGGGACTGTTAAAAGGTGAGCGAGTCTGGCTGATCACTCCTTGAACCTCTAGTTGACGAATCAGCTCATGGATGGGAATCAGAGAGTCTCGGTTAGTGCGATACTGCCGCCGATGCACCGTTGTGGTAGCAATCGGCACCTGTTGTTCTTTGACCCTCAACAACCCCACAACAGAAGAATCCTCCGAGAGACCAGGCAAGGCAGACAACTGTTTAACTTCCTCTGTCTCCAAAGCAGCTATGCCAAAGGCCCAGCGGTACCCTTTTGGGTCCTTAAAATACCCTCTCCTGAGGTAATCTATACCAAGGATGCATGGAGCCTCTGGGCCAGTCACAATGGGATGCTTTTGCCACTCATTCCCAGTTAGGCTCACTTCTGCCTCCAGTACAGTCAACTCTTGGGATCCCCCTGTCACCCCAGAAATACAAATGGGTTCTGCCCCTCTATAGCTTGATGGTATTAAAGTACACTGCGCACCCGTGTCCACTAGAGCCTTATACTCCTGTGGGTCTGATGTGCCAGGCCATCGAATCCACACTGTCCAATAAACCCGGTTGTCCCTTTCCTCCACCTGGCCGGAGGCAGGGCCCCCCTAATACTGGTCATAGTATCCATTACTCACTTCTTGCATAAATGACTTGGAAGTTCCTTCAAGAGGATCAGAAGCAAGATCAGGCCTTCTGCTTTGTCTGGGGAACGGCCCACTGGAAACTGGGGCGGCACTTTTCCTGGAGGGATCCCCTTTTGTGGTTGTCCTTCCTTGCAACTCCTGTACCCGTGTCCGCAGGATCGAAGTAGGTTGTCCATCCCACTTCCTCATGTCCTCTCCGTGGTCCCGCAGGTAGAACCACAGGGTGCCTCGTGGTGTGTACCCTCTGTACTCTCTCTCTTGAGTGGGGAAATGCCTGCTTCTAATAGCTGAGATGCTGGCCCGTGCAGGTGGGGAGTAGAACATATTCTCTTCAAGTTGCTGGACCTTCCGCGACAGTTTCTCCACAGCTGAGACAAGGGGGGAAGAGAGACTTTCTTCATATCGCCAGAGCCGGCCAGCTACCTCATCCACCGTTGGTCCCTCTTCACCTTTCCATTCCATTACTGCCAGGGAGTTGGCATATGACGATGGTGCGCTCTGTACAAACTTCCGCCACATGGGCCTTGTGCATCGCACCTCATCAGGGTCTGTGGGTAAGTCTGCATTGTCCAAGTCATAATAAATCATCTCCCGCACAGCTAATTCTCTCAGGTACTGGATACCTCTTTCCATGGTAGTCCACTTGCTTGGCTGACATACAACATCCTCACTGAAGGGGTACCTCTCCCTCACGCCTGACAGGAGTCGTTTCCAGAGGCTGAGGGCTTGGGTCTTTTTCCCAATTGCCTTGTCAATGCCGCCTTCCCTAGACAGGGATCCCAGCTGCCTGGCCTCCCTACCCTCTAATTCCAGGCTACTGGCCCCATTATCCCAGCACCGGAGCAGCCAGGTGACAATGTGCTCGCCTGAAAGTCGGCTGAAATCTTTTCGCATATCCCGCAGCTCACACAAGGATAGGGATCGAGTAATTATCTCTGGTTCTGCCTCTTCCTCCTGCTCTCGTGATGACCCTGGTTCATCATCATCTCTTACTAAGCGAACTGATTTCTTTGTGTACTTCTTCTTCTGTATGGGGGCAACTGATATCGGCACGGGTTGGTTCCCTGGTTCAGTGGCAGTGGCTGCTATGGGGGTTGGAGTAACTGCAGTGTCTACCACAGGGGTTGCAGTAGCCGCAGTGTCTGTCGCAAGGATTGCAGTAGCTACAGTGGCTGCCGCAGGGGTTGCAGTAGCCGCAGTGTCCACCGCAGGGGTTGCAGTAGCCGCAGGGGCTGCCGCAGGGGCTGCAGCAGCCGTAGTGGCTGCTGGTCTGGTTTCCATCTCTTCCCCTTGAGGGTGCTGCATAATTCTGAGCAGTGCCTGGTAGATACTGGCCAGGGCCCAGCACAGCGCGGTGAGTTGTGCCTCTCTAGAATAGCCACAGCATTTTCCCTTCAAATATTCTACCACTTTATCAGGGTCCTGTAATTGTTCAGGGGTGAAGTCCCAGACCATTGGAGGTGAGTAGTTCTCTAGGTACCTGCCCATGCTCTCCCACATGCCATGCCACCCCTGACTATCCAGCCTCGGAGCAGATCTCCGGGTGGTAGTCTTAAATAGTCGCTTAACCCTAAACAAGACCTGGAACGTATTCAGGAGACATAGCACTAGGAACACGCTGGTTTCAGTATCCCAAGGATATTCAAAATTCTCAAAAGCTGTCATACCTGACCCGAAGGAGAAAAGGGAGGCAAAAGGGCTGGGGAAATTATTAACAAATTCTGAGAGACGGTGTCCAATGTACGGACAGGACAGCAAAACCACATAAACACCCCAAAATAGCCGTCTGAACAGTGATGTTATCATATCATAAACAGATATCGCACAGGACAGCAGAATGACAATCCTCATCCCTCTTCCAGACATGGTAAACAGCATCGCAGGGAGTACATAAGCCATATAGGAATTTATGTAACACAGCCATGAGAACAAACCAAGCAACATGATGACCAGTGACTGTTTACCTAATAAAATAAATGCATACCAAAAAAAAAAACCAAAACCGTTTTTTTCCACGTTCTAGTTGGATTCTGTCGTTATCTCAACCCGTCGAGCCCCACGTTGGGCGCCAAAAAGGACTGTCCTGGTTTAGCCTCAGACGGCAACAAAGAACCACGTGCCGCTCGCTCGCGCCTTCCTAATACAGGAAGAATCGTAAGAAAAGGCAAGACTCTTGGGTTGAGACAAAGGCAGTTTAACAGGACAGCAAAGGGAACAGGCAAACAACAACAACAACAACACGGATAGGGGAATATACAAACGCGATTACGGAACCGCCGCTCCCCGCCGCTCGCCGGCCGGACCCGGGACGCCCCAGCCCGCTTTTAAGCAGCAACTTCCTGCCCCCTCCCCCGGCAGCTCAGGGTGGGCGTGGCTCACATGGCATGGAATACCAGGAAAAATTAACCCTATCCCCACCGGAACCAGGACACCGTGGCATGCTTTCCTCGGGTTTAACCTCGACAGGCCCAGTTATCTCCCCTTCCCCCCTCATATCTAGTTTAAAGACCGGTCAATGAGCCCTGCTAACTCCTGCCCCAAAATTCTTTTCCCCCTCTGGGACAGCTGTGTCCCACCTGACAATGGCATGCCAGGTGTCTCATATAGCCACCTATGTTCGAAAAACCCAAAGCCCTGCCTGTAACACCAGTCCCGGAGCCACAAGTTGATCTGTTGCCTCTTCCTATCAATTTCTTTATTCACAGTTGCCACTGGTGGGATAGAAGAGAAGACAACTTGTGTTCCTAACCCCTTGAGCTGCTGCCCTAAGGCTCTAAAATCTCTTTTAATTGATTTCGGCCTCCTCCTACCCATTTCATCACTACCCACCTGAAATACTAACAGGGGGTAATAATCAGTGGGGTTTACTAGGTCTGGGAGTTTGTTTGTCACATCCCTGACCCGTGCCCCAGGGAGGCAACAGACTTCCCTGTGTAGCGGGTCAGGGCGGCATATTGGTCCCTCTGCCCCCCTCAGCAGAGAGTCACCCACAACTATGACCTTTCTCCTTTTCCTTTTGGAGCTAGTAGTGAAGTTGGGTCCGCTGTGACGTGTACTTTCTGTCTTCTCTAGTCTTGGTGGGCCATCCTCCTCTCCATCGGCCAGTTCCTCTTGCGGGACCCCATACCTGTTCTGCAGGGGTAACTGGGAAGCTGGGAGAGGTTGGGAGGGGACTCGCCTGCTTCCTCGAGCAGGGACCTGTTTCCATTCCCCCTCTTCTCTGCGATCCTCTCCTGTTGCTTGGTGAGAAGAGGGGAGAGGGTCCTCCGATTTACACGGGTCCTCAACCTGTTCCCCTACTCTCAGGGAGTGGGCCCACCAGTCAATCTCTCTTTCACACTCCCTGATGCTCCTCAGCCTCTCTACTTCATCCTTCAGCTGGGCCACCAGGTTAAGCAGATCATTCACCTGTTCACATCTTATACAGGTGTTGTCTCCGCTACCCTCCATTGCCAGCGCCAGGCTCCGGCACTCTCTGCACCCAGAGGCCTGCACGCCCATATGTTTGTGTGGGGCCTTGGTCTGGGTGCCCACAGCTTTACTAAATGTAATAAATAGAATCATGTTTGTTAATCAAATCAGGCTTTCTTAAAGGCTGGTGAAAACTTACACTGTTTCTTCGACTCTTCACATACTTAAGTCGCAGGCATCCAGCGTGCTATCTGGTGCACTTTGATACCTCAAGGCCTAAATCACAGGCATCTGGTGTGTTTTAACACTTCAAAGGGAAGAGCTAAATTGTGAGATAAGCTGAAAAGCGTCTCCCCAAGGACACTGATAAAGATGAGGAGCCTTCAGCCCCACAACCATCAGGAGGCGGGACAAGACCGACCCCCTAGCAACACGTCGCTCAGACACAGAATATACCAGGATTGACACATATACGGGAACCAGAAGAGTATATAATCAACTACTTTCGGGAAGTGGGTGTGCGCCGTTGGCGGAGCAAAGACTCCCCGGCCACCCAGCGCTGTTTTGCTTGCTGCCGCTTGCTTAATAAACTAATTTGATTAATTGGACTGGTTCCTGTCAATTATTGGGCCACAATCTATAACACTAAACATAGCCTTTGATCTGGTAGCAACCATAGCTGAGTCCCCAGGAGCGACTGACCTTACCATGTACGCCAGTAGAAGCACTGGGCCCGGCCGGTACACACACCAGCTCAGCATTTCCCATGCTGCGTGCAGTCGCGTAAAGGCACTTCAGCTGGGTGCCCAGTGAAGCTGTCTCCCTGGCTGGAGCGTTTGCTTTTCCTTCCTGCTGCTCTTCAGGTGGTCTTCCTCTGGGGTGTTTTATCTGTGACTCCTCGGCTCCTCCCTCCTCAGGAGCCCCTGGCTCCTCCCCGTAAGACTTCCAGTGTGCTGCCGCATACCCAGCACATCTCGGAGCAACAGGTTGAGGGCCTTCACTAGTGAGCCACCCCTCAGACCTTGGAGCATCGTCCCTCGGCTTGTCACGAGCAAGCCGTGTGGCATCCCCCTCTCCCAACAAGCCTACTTTAAAGCCCGGTCAACGAGCCCCGCTAGCTCACAAGCAAAGACCCGCTTCCCCCTTTCAGAGAGATGAGCCCCGTCGATGCCAATGAGCCTGGTGCCGTGTAGGCCATCCCATTGTCAAAAAACCCAAAACTGTGGCGGTGACACCAGCCATGGAGCCACGTGTTGATAGATTGCGCACGTCTGTTCCTTACAGTGTCCCTGCCTGTAACTGGGAGAGCAGAAGAACAGACACCCTGCGCCCCAGACCGCCTTATTAACTTTCCCAAGGCCCTGAAGTCTCTCTGGATTGCTCTTGGGCCACGTGTCGCCACCTCGTCACCACCCATGTGAAAGAGCAACAGCGGGTAGTAGTCCGAGGGCCGAACCAGGCGGGGAAGTTTTCGAGTGACGTCCCTAACCCAGGCCCCGGGGAGGCAGCATACCTCCCTGTCAAGAGGGTCTGCCCAGCATATTGGGCCTTCTGTTCCCCTCAGAAGGGAGTCTCCTACTACTATACCCCGCCTCCTCTTCCTTGTAGAGGCAGTTTTTAAACTAAAAAGGGGGTAGGCCTTACTGCTCCCGGCATCTCTTCTGGTGTAGCCAAACCATCTCCCACGCCATCCATGGGTTGGCCTACCTCCCCAAGAGCCTCGTACCTGTTGTGCAGAGGCACCTGGTTAGGGGATGTGGGCAAGGAGGGAGTGCGCTTGCCTCCCCTATTACGGACTAGCCTCCATTCACTAGCCTCCTTTTGGCCACTGCCTTCAGTCTGGCAGGGGGGAGGTACCAGATCTCCTTCAGCTCGGGGTCTTTTTGGTGGCTCTTCTCGTTTTTCACTCAGGGAGGTCAGAGTCTGAGTCCACCAATCAATTTCTTTCTCACTCTCCCTGGTGCTCCGCAGCCGTTCTACTTCCTCTTTTAGCTCTGCTACCAGGCTGAGGACATCATCTACCTGGTGACACCTCACGCTGCTGTCACTGCTTCTACCATCCCCTGGCCCTGAGAGGTGAAGGCACTCCCTGCAGCCAGCGGCCTGGGTGGCTGCGTGCTTCCAGGGGAGCTCAGTTTGTACGGCCACGTCTGCTCTGGCAAGTGCAGAAGACTCAGGAGGCTGCATCCTTCGGGTAGAGACCATGGCTGAGCTTCCCTCCCGAGCGCTCCCGGGCAAACTGCTGCGCCGCGTTCCTAGGCCCGCCTTCTGAGGGGATGGGAGCTGGCTGCTGCCGCTGCAGGCTCCGCCCCGGCCTCGTCCGCCGCTCTCGCCGAGCTGCGGGTCCCTGCCGCTGCCCGGGCTTGTCCCGGCCTCAGAAAAATGCGGGAAAAGCCCCTTTTCGCCGCCATCGCCCGGCTCCGCTGCCGACATGCCGGCACCGCAGCTCTTTGTCTCGGCGAGGGACCAAGAGAGGTCTCCCACATCTACTGAGCTCCACTCAGTGTTAGTGACACCAGCACCAGGCCCCACGGGGCAGAGTTCCCGCTTTGGGGGAATAGGCCCCAAATTGGGATGGGAAAAGGGGGAAAAGGAGAAGGGGGAAGGGGCGGCTTTGGAAAGCGCTTTGACGTCTTCGAGAGAGACTCAGAGGGGAGGGCAAGCTTCCAAATCCTTTCTACAAACAGGCTTTCTTTGCATTTTAGAAACCTCATATGGCATAGACACGCTTCTGCATCTATTTACACATCTATATATACAAATTGTCTATTTACACTTCTATGGAATATCTACTAAGAGTTAGATCTATTTAGACTTAAACATTAACACTTCTTATACAGAACATCTAATTAGACTAGCTATCTGTTTGGACATACATTTTGACACTTGAATATCTCTTTATAAATAGGTCTGCTAAAAATCTTGTCATAGTCTAAGCTCCTTTATATCATACAAAATCACAGAATCCATACAGAGAGAGGTTTTTATTTGGAACTCCTTTTATCTATGTAAATGCTTATTATTTTTCAATAGATCTAAAAATGAAAGACTGTTCCCCTATTTCAATGCTTCACACCCAGACTTACAGGTTTTAACAGTTTTTAACCACCACACCACCAACCCCCGAATTTTCAGACATTTTGGGGCTGCCCGGCCCCAGCAAGGTGCAGCTGAGGAAAAGCCAGGGGCCTTGGCCGAGGAGGAGGAGTGGGAAGACAACAGCGACAAAGAGCTGTCCCAGGGGAAGACATCAGCATCCACACCATCTGGGTCAACGCCTCCGTCCCGGAGCTCTTCCAGGACACCCACGCTGGTCCCCAGGAGGAGTCCGGCCGGCCCAGCCGCCTGGGCACAGAGGTAGCAGGAGACATAGCTGGAGACCTGCAGAGCGTGTCCCCTGCCTCGGCTGGTCCCACGGATGCTGAGCTGGCAGCTTGTGCTCTGGATGGAGCTCCTGAGCAAGAGGGGCACCACACGCCTCCGGCTCCCACGGCTGAAGAGGAGGCAAAGGCACCAGGTTCTCCTGTCTCCAGCGAGCAAGCCCCAGCAGCACAGAGAGAGGGGCAGGAACCTGCCCCATATAGCCCCCCGTCCTACAAGTCTCTGGAGGACATGGCCCTGTGCATGGTGAAGGAGCTATGGTTGCGATGGTCCTCATTTGCAGCATTGTTCCTGGCGCATGGTCAGCGCTATGGTTGCGATCCGGCACAACCTGGCAAAAAGCAAGGCTGCGGCAACAGCAGCAACACCAGCAGCAGCAGCTTAGGACACTGAGTCTCCCTCAGCTGGGGAGCCTCGGGGAGAGGCCAGCACAGCCCCTCTCGTCCCAGCGGCACGTGAAACTGGAGAAAACATGGCTTCTGCCTTGTCTGAAGACCACTACGGTGGGACCAGCACAGCCACTGTCTTGCTGGCAGTGCACACGGATGAAGCGGCTGCTTCCGTCCTTGAAATCTCTCCGGCAGAAGCTGGCACTCCCCAGTTTGCCCCAGTAGCGCAGGCAGAGAGGCAGGAACCTGCGCCGCGCAGCCCCACAGCCTACAGGTCTCTGGAGGACATGGCCCTGTGCATGGTGACGGAGGCTCCGGTCAGCGCTATGGTTGTGATCTGGCACAACCCTGCAAAAAGCAAGGCTGCGGCAACAGCAGCAACACCAGCAGCAGCAGCAGCTCAGGACATCGAGTCTCCCTTGGCTGGGGAGCCTCAGGGGGATGCCAACACAGCCCCTCTCACCGCAGCAGCGGACAGCCAAGGAGACGCAGCAGCTTCCCTCGTGCCCCTCGGCACCAGGTGAGGACGTCCTAGGTAGATCCCCAAGCCGAGGGCAGACCTGGCCCGGCCGTCCCGGCGAGCGGCAACCAGGGCAGGCTGGCAGCACTGCAGACACGGGGACTGGCCCTGCCCTGGCCACCCCTCCCTGGGGAAAGCCCTCAGTGGCGAGGGGCTGGCAGGAGCTGGCCCCTTGCCCACCCAGCCCCTCGCCTACAGCTCTCCTCCCCCCACAGGCATCGCCACCCTCCAGCACGCCCCGGCTCCATGGCCTTCCCTCTTCAGGAGGGCGCTCGAGCCTCTGCGCAGGGCCTTCCGCTGCTCCTGCATCACAGGACAGGAGCAGCAGTAACGCCCTGCTGCCAGTGCCAGGCGGGTCCCCGGAGAGCCTTCAACCCACCAGCAGACCAACGCTCCCATCCAACTTGGTCTTCTCTGCAAACTGACTGAGGCTGCACTCGATCCCCTCCTCCAGATCGTCGATAAAGACATTAAACAGAACTGGCCCCAGCACCGAGCCCTGCAGATCACTGTGACCGGCCGCCAACTGGATTGAACGCCATTCACCACAGCACTCTTTGCGCCCGGACACTCAGACGGTTTTTCACCCAGCGAAGCGTACGCCCATCCAAGCCACGGGCAGCCAGTTTCTCCAGGAGAACGCTGTGGGAAACCGTGTCAAAGGCTTTACTAAAGTCTAGGTAGGCAACAGCCACAGCCTTTCCCTCGTCCACTACGCAGGTCACCTTGTCATAGAAGAAGATCTGGTCAGTCAAGCAGGACCTGCCCTTCATAAACCTATGCTGATGGGGCCTGATGGCCTGGTTGTCCTGTATATGCCGCCTGATGGCACTCAAGAGTATCCGCTCCATAACTTTTCATGGCACATCATCGCTGCCCCGGTGACACCGCAGTGTCCCAAATGACATCACCACCCCCGCAGGCACACACACACACCCTTTTCTTATTCCCCCAAAAAAAGGAACAAAACGACCAGACCCAGGGCTGGCCCCTTCCCCTCAGGGGGGCTCTGCCACCGGCTGCAAACCTGGGCTGGGGCATCTCTCGAGCAGCACGAGACACATACAATGAGGCACCTGGAAAACAAAAATCCCCAATTAGAGTTCAGCGTGCGAAAAAAATAGCACAGAAGAGAGTAGAGGAACTCCGTCAGACCGAGGGATGGGACAGCAGCTGAGCTACAGGAGGATTCTAGGCAAACATCTCAGCTCCAAATACAGCACAACCTTCAAAAGCCAGCGCCAGCTCAACTCTTAAAGTCAGGATTAAGACTAACCGATGCCATTTTGAACACGTCCTTAGCGTAACGGCGAACCCTCCGGCTGGCGCTGGGAAACGCCGGGCCCCTTCCTCCCAGCGTGGCCGCAGGGAGATCCATCGCCTTGCGTGCGGGGCGGCAGGAGCGGGCTGGGCCGTAACCAGAATCGATGCCGACGGAGCCACCGCCGCAGCTACAGCCCTCACGCTGCTGCCGCTGCCCACCTCGCTCGCTGGGTCGATGCAGCTAAGAGGGACGGGTCAAACCCTGAATAGCAAAAAGGAACAATAAAGAACAAAGCTCGGTTGTTCGCTTCACGTCGAAAAGGTGTGCCCACGTTTACATACACTCATTAAAAATACTTACACTCTGAAAGTATTCGACTTTCCTCTGGCACCAGTTTAGCTCGCACAGCTGTGAGTTGATACCATTACAGTAGCTCTCTCCAAAATACAGAGTTATAATTGGACTATAGGGTTTTTTCCGTGCCACGCAAGGAGGAGGGACATCCAGCCAGCTGCACTGCCCGAGAGAGATGCTACTGGGCTGCCGGGGAAACGCGCCACTGAAAGCCAGACAGAAAGAAAGTACTTCAGAGCACGCCGCCCAAATATCAGGAAAAACCCCACAACAATGCCTTACATTCGGCTGCCTCTCTTTTTAAAGCTTTAGAACTAACCCCCGACTGCTTAAGGGCACCTCCTAAACTGTATGCTACAGCTAGACCCCCCTGCAGCGCTCCCTGGGTCCGGCACTTCGAGGGCAGGGCGGGCCGGGCCCAGCCGCCCCCCTCCGAGCCCAGCGCCGCCCGGCGTCCCCCCCATCCCGAGTGCCCCCGGCCCCGGCGGCAGCACCCGGGGCCCTTCCCCGCCCCTGCGGCCACTGCGACCCGCCTGCCGCCGCCGGAACCCCCCGGGACGCCTCTGCCCGACCTGCGCCGCCCGCCCGCAATTAACACCGCGGCGGGGAGAGGCCCAGAGGTGTAAAAACCTGCTGTGCTCTGGGCTGGGCTGGCCACTACGCGAACGACACGCGCTCTCTTTAACCTCTCTCCCCTCCCAGAAGAGAAGGGAGAGAGAATAAGGCAGACGGAGGCTTATGGGTCGGAAAGAAGCTGAACGACTTTAATGAAATCTTAACAGTAACGATAAAAGATGACCATACTAATAAAAAAGGGAAAAATACAATATATGCAAACCCAGTATCAGAGTCCTCCTCGGACGCCGGCCACTGAAGGAAGAGGCTGACCCGTTGCTCCCTCAGCGTTTATGCTGAGCACGATGCCCATGGGATGCAATACCCCCGTGGTCAGCTTTGGGTCACCTCTGCCCTCGTCGGCCACCACTGAGCACCTCCATCCTCCTCCTGCCCAGCAGCACCTCCCCACCAGCAGCTACCGCCACCTGCCGCAGGCCCCTCAGATCAACCCCCGCAGCCCCTACAGATCTCCCCTGGGCTTTACCCCCAGCCCTGCCCCACACTTTCCCCCACGCCTGCCCCAAAACCCTCCCTCGCAGCACCTCCCAGCCCTGCCCCATACATCCCCACGGCATTTGGCCTTGTCGAACCTCACGCCATTGGCCTTGTCCCATCGATCCAGCCTGTCCAGGTCCCTCTGCAGAGCCTTCCGACCCTCCAGCAGATCGACACTCCCGCCCAGCTCGCTGTCCTCTGCAAGCTGACTGAGGGTGCACTCGATCCCCTCCTCCGGGTGGTCGATAAAGACATGAAACAGAACCGGCCCCAGCACCGAGCCATGGGGAACACCACTGTGACCGGCCGCCAGCTGGACTGACCTCCATTCACCACCACGTACGCCCATCCACGCCACGGGCAGCCAGTTTCTCCAGGAGAATGCTGTGGGAAACTGTGCCAAAGGCTTTACTAAAAAGTCTAGGTAGGCAACATCCACAGCCTTTCCCTCGTCCACACCACCCCTTTCCTCCCTGGACCAAAGAGCCCATGGGGACGGCCAGAGAGCAGAGGCCCTGCGGGGAGGGCAGTCTCAGTCAGAGCAGCTGCTCAGCTCCCACCCAGATGCGAGCACCGCGCAGCCCCCAGCTCTCAGAAGGTTTCAAAAACCACAGGGCTGCTTCTTGAAAACGTCCCCATTCCTAAAGGCACGGATGCTTCCCCTTCCCAGAGGGGCCAGCCCAGAGCAGGCAGAACCGCAGGCAGCGGAGCCAGAACTGATGCCGGCACTGGAGCGTCACTGTGTGGGAAGGCAGCTGGCTGCAGAGGACACCAAGGCCTCTTTGCTTCAGCCAGCAGCCCCCAACAGCAGGAGAGATCCCCCCGCCTGGTGTCCCCGCAGGCTGACGTTGCTGAGGACGGCGAGACGGGTGCGACGAGAGCTGGCACCAGGTGCCGTGGTGAAGGCCTTGCGCTTGGGCTCCTTGAGGAGCACCCCTGGAGAAGGGCAGGGAGAGAGCGGCCACGGGCGCACCTGGGGACACCTGCGTGTCACACAGCAACCCTGGCACACCCGGAGGAGCCAGACAGGAGCAATGCCTGGGGACAAGGCCCAGGGCGGGGGCACCCCGAGCTGCTGAGCGCCCCCAGGACGGAGCTCTGCAGAGGCCGCTGCCGCCGGGCTGGGTGGGAGCTGTTGGCTCGGGCTTGGCAGGGCCCCCGCCAGGGCAGAGCAGGGGCTGCCCCACGCCGGTCCCGGCCGGTCCCGGCCGGTCCCAGCTGGTTCAGAGCCACGGCACAGCTGGTCCCAGCCGGTCCCAGGCGTGGGCATCTCCATGGCCACCACCAGGGCTCTGTGATGCGGTCGCCGCATCATACGGAGGCCATTGTGACGCCGGTGACCGCGGGGGTATTTAAGGAGCGAGAGCCCGGGGGTACCCACTCCCAGGAGAGCAGCTCCCTCGGGAGGGAGCATCTCCCCTGGGTGACCATGGCAGATCGACGGCTGAGGACACCGAAGATGCCGATGGAAGAGGAGGCGAACGCCCACTCCCAGCCCGACAAGGGGCTGCCGAGCCTGCAGAAGAGGCGCCAGGTGAGGGACGGGGCAGGAGGGAGAGGCCGGTGGTGGGACGGGGCCGCTCGGAGCTGCCTTGCTGCCGGGGCCGGGCTTGCTGGCATGACTGGCATGACTGACTTGTAGGATGGCATGACTGGATGGAGAGATGAGGGGAGGGCAGTGGATTTTGTCTACCTTGGCTTCAGCAAGGCTTTCGATACGCTCTCCCACAGCATCCTCACAGGGAAGCTTAGGAAGTGTGGCTTAGAGGAATGGAGAGTGGGAGGGCTTGAAAAGTGGTTGAAAGGTAGAGCTCAGAGGGCTGTGATCAGGGGCACAGAGTCTAGTTGGAGGTCAGTGACGAGTGGTGTTCCCCAGGGGTCAGTACTGGGTCCAGTCCTGTTCAATATATTCATCAATGACCTGGATGAAGGGACTTGCACCCTCAGCAGGTTTGCTGACACTACAAAGCTGGGAGGGGTGGCCGACACACCGGAAGGCTGTGCCGCCGCACAGCGAGACCTAGACGGGCTGGAGAGTTGGGCAGAGAGAAACCTTATGAAAGTCAATGAGGGGAAGTGTAGGGTGCTGCACCTGGGGAGGAGTAACCCCATGCACCCGTCCAGGTTGGGGGCTGACCTGCTGGAGAGCAGCTCTGCAGAGAGAGACCTGGGAGTCCTGGTGGGCAACAGGATGACCGTGGGCCGGCCAATGTGCCTTTGTGGCCAAGAAGGTCAACGGCATCCTGGGGTGCACCAAGAAGAGCGTGGCAAGCAGGTCGAGGGAGGTCCTCCTCCCCCTCCACTCTGCCCTGCTGAGGCCGCATCTGCAGTACTGTGTCCAGTTCTGGGCTCCCCGGTTCAAGAAGGACAGGGAACTGCTGGAGAGGGTACAGCAAAGGGCTACCAAGATGATGAGGGGACTGGAACAGCTCTCTTAGGAAGAAAGGCTGAGGGACTCGGGTCTTTTCAGTCTGGAAAAAAGAAGACTGAGGGGGGACCTTATCAATGCTTAGAAATACTCAAAGGGTAGGTGTCAGGAGGACGGGGCCAGGCTCTTTTCAGGCTGGGCACAAACGGGCAGCAACTTGAAGATAGGAAGTTCCATCTAAACATGAGGAGGAACTTCTTGACTTTGAGGGTGACAGAGCACTGGAATGGGCTGCCCAGAGAGGTGGTGGAGTCTCCGTCTCTAGAGACATTCGAAACCCGCCTGGACGCGTTCCTGTGCAACCTGCTCTGGGTGACGCTGCTCTGGCAGGGGGTTGGACTAGCTGATCTCCAGAGGTCCCTTCCAGCCCCTATCATTCTGTGATTCTGTGGGGGCCGCTGTGCCAAGGCAGCCACCTCCACCCCAGGCCTTCTCCTCCTCCTGCCCACAGGTGGCCCACAGGCAACCAGAGGTAGCGCCGCAGGGCAGGCAGAGCCCGGCCTCGTCCCTCCATGGGGACAGGCTGCCACGGCTCCCCTGCCCAGAGAGTTTGCAGGCCGCTGGGAGGCGCCGCGCACAGGTAGGGAGCCCGCGGGAGACGGGGCCAAACGTCCTCCCAACGCCGGGAGCTGCCGATGGGCAGGCGGGACATGCAGGAGGGGACAGGCGGGCTCGGCCCCCGTCACAAGCTGGGTCCACCGAGCCATGCCCAGCAGGATGCCCGGGCATGCCAGGGCTCCCGCGAGTCACCGTGGGCTGCGAGGGGCCCAGTCCTCTCCCAGCTGTCTCTGGGACTGGCAGCAGCCGCCTGCGGGGACGAGCGCTGCCCGGGGGGCTGGCGGGGGAGCCCAGCCCGGCCGCAGGAGCTCTTCCAGCTGGGCCGTGGGGACCAGGGCCAGAGTCACACAGCCTCTCTCCTCGGCTTCTCTTGCAGTCGGACAGCGTGGTGCGCAGCAAGGCACTGCCCTGCAGCAGGGTGGTGCTGCAGGAAGACACGCAGCCCAGGCAGGCAGGGACAGCCGGGCACGCCACCGCCGCTCGGCCAGCAAGACGCGCCAGCAGCTGCTGCAAGCTGCCGCCTCTGCCACCAGCACCCTCGACTCCTTCTGCCGCGGGCTGGGAACCAGCCAGCAGCACTGCAGCCAGCGGCTGCCTACGGCCGGTCCCACCTGCTCGGGGCATCAACGGTGAGCGGGGCAGACCTGCGAGGGTGAGGACGTTCAGGCCTGCCCAGCAGCTCCCTCCAGCCTACAGAGGAGCTATAAAGGACACGGCCCGGTGCCTCACGAGTGAGGTCCTGGCCAAGGTTTTCCTTGGAAGCGGGGGACCCAGCCAGCAGCCAGCAGCACCACGGGGAAGGGCTGAGGCCATGACACCAACATCAGACAAGGACAAGATCCTGTCCATCAAGACAGAGTCCCTGGAGGAGCTGGAGAGGAGCTGCCTGGCCCGCACCAGGCGCAGCCTGGCCCAACTCAGGAATGCCACCCTGCAGTGGCAGCAGGACAGCCCGGAGGGAAAGCCAGGGGCCTTGGCCGAGGAGCAGAAGTGCAAAGACAGCAGTGACAAGGAGCTATCCCAAGGGGAAGACACCAGCATCCACACCATCTGGGTCAACGCCTCCGTCCCGGAGCTCTTCCAGGACACCCACGCTGGTCCCCAGGAGGAGTCCGGCCGGCCCAGCCGCCTGGGCACAGGGGTGGCAGGAGACATAGCTGGAGACCTGCAGAGCGCGTCTCCTGCCCTGGCTGGTCCCACGGATGCTGAGCCGGCAGCTTGTGCCCTGGCCGGAACTCCTGAGCAAGAGGGGCACCGCACGCCTCTGGCTCCCACGGCAGAAGAGGACGCAAAGGCAACCGCTTCTCCCATCCTCAGCGAGCAGGCCCCTGCAGCAGAAGTAGAGAGCTGGGCACCTGCCCCATACACCCCCCCAGAGTACGAGTACGAGGCTCTGCAGGACACAGCGCTGAGCATGGTGAGAGAGGCTCTCATCAATTCTGTGCTTGTGAACCAGTGCTTGCAGGCACCTGCCCCATACACCCCCCCAGAGTACGAGTACGAGGCTCTGCAGGACACAGCGCTGAGCATGGTGAGAGAGGCTCTCATCAATTCTCTGCTTGTGAGCCAGCGCTTGCAGGCACCTGCCCCATACACCCCCCCAGAGTACGAGTACGAGGCTCTGGAGGACACAGCGCTGAGCATGGTGAGAGAGGCTCTCATCAATTCTCTGCTTGTGAGCCAGCACATGCAGGCACAAAATGTGGATGCGGCAACAGCAGCAACACCACTTGCAGCGCCACAGGACAGGGAGTCTGCCTCGGCTGCAGCAGAGGCAGAGGGGCAGGCACCTGCCCCATACACCCCCCCAGACTATAAGGACGAGGCTTTACAGGACACAATCCTGAGCATGGTGAGAGAGGCTCTGATAAATTCTGTCCTTGTGAGCCAGGAAAAACTGGCAAAACGCAAGGCTGCAGCAACAGCAGCAACACCACCAGCAGCAGCTCAGGACACCGAGAGCCAGGCACCTGCCCCACACGGACCCACAGCCTCCGACGAGGCTCTGCACGACACAGCCCTGTATATCGTGACGGAGGTCGTGGGCAAGGCTGTGCTTGTCACCCAGCACGACCGGGCACAACGCATGGACACCGTGGCAGCAGCAACACCTGCAGAACCTTGGGACACCGAGTCTGCCTTGGCTGGAGAGCCTCAGGGAGAGGGCAACACGGCCCCTCTCACCCCAACAGCCCTCGGTGGCGAGGGGCTGGCAGGAGCTGGCCCCTTGCCCACCCAGCCCCTCGCCTACAGCTCTCCTTCCCCCACAGGCATCGCCACCCTCCAGCATGCCCCAGCTCGATGGCAACAGCCCTCCCTCTTCAGGAGGGCGCTCAAGGCTCCGCGCAAGGCCTTCTGCTGCTCCTGCATCACGGGAGAGAAGGAGCAGTAGTGCCCTGCTGCCAGTGCCAGGCGGGTCCCCGGAGATGGCGCCTGGCCCTGAGCCTGCGCAGCGTCCAGAGGGAGTGGCACGGGCAGGCAAGCAAGGGATGGGTGCATGGACGGCACCCCAGGCATTCAGCTGCCCTGAGGACAGCGTGCTGCCAGCCTCTGCTCGGCTGTGGCTGTTTTCTGAGGTCAATAAAAGGTGATGATTTTACCCCAGTGCTCGTCTGTACCTGGTCCGTTGCAGGAGAAAGACAGCTATTGACCAACAACCCCAGGTCCTTTTCCACCAGGCAGCTCGCCAGCCACTCTTCCCCAGGCCTGTAGTGCTGCATGGGGTTGTTGTGACACAATTGCAGGACCACAGCCTAGGAGGCTCTGCAGGACATGGCCCTGTGCATGGTGACAAAGGCTGTGGTCAGTGCTATGGCTGTCATCCAGCGCAACCTGGCCCAAAGCACCCAGGCTCTCGGCAGGGACACCTCCCACTAGACCAGGCTGCTCAAAGCCTCATCCAGCCTGGCCTTGAACACCTCCAGGGATGAGGCATTGACAGCTTCCCTGGGCAACCTGTTCCAGCGCCTCACCACCCTTACAATACAGAAATTCTTCCTGATATCCAATCTAAATCTGCCCTCTTTCAGTTTGAAGCCGTTACCCCGTGCCCTATCATTACACTCCCTGATAAAGAGTCCCTCCCCATCCTTCCTCTAGGCCCCCTTTAGGGACTGGAAGGCTGCTCTAAGGTCGCCCCGGAGCCTTCTCTTCTCCAGGATGAACATCCCCAACTCTCCCAGCCTGTCCTCATAGCATAGGCGCTCCAGCCCTCTGATCATCTTCGTGGCCCTCCGCTGGACCCCTTCCAACAAGTCCACGTCCTTCTTGTGCTGAGGACTCCAGAGCTGGACGCAGTACTCCAGGTGGGGTCTCACCAGAGCGGAGCAGAGGGGCAGAATCACCTCCCTCGACCTGCTGGCCACGCTTCTTTCGATGCAGCCCAGGATGCGTTGGCTTTCGGGGTTGCAAGCGCGCATTGCCTGCTCATGTTGAGCTTCTCGTCCACCAGCACCCCCAAGTCCCTCTCCTCAGGGCTGCTCTCAAGCCATTCTCCGCCCAACCTGTAGGTGTGCCTGGCATTGCCATGACCCAGGTGCAGGCTCTTGCACTTGGCCTGGCTGAACTTCATGACGTTCACACAGGCCCACCTCTCGAGCCTGTCCAGGTCCCTCTGGATGGCGTCCCTTCTCTCCAGTGTGTCGACCGTGCCACACAGCCTGGTGTCGTCAGAAAACTTGCTGAGGGTGCACTCAATCCCACTGTCCATGTCACTGACAAAGACGTTAAACAGCACTGGTCCCCGTACTGACCCCTGAGGAACAGCACTCGTCACTGGTTTCCATGTGGACATTGAGCCATTGACTGCAAGCCTTTGAGTGTGGCCATCTAGCCAGTTCCTTATCCACCGAGTGGTCCATCCATCAAATCCATGCTGTTCCGATTTAGAGACCAGGACGTCGTGCGGGACAGCGTCAAACGCTTTGCGTAAGTCCAGGTAGATGCTGTATCTACCAATGTGGTGGCAACATCATAGAAGGCCACCAAATTTGTCAGGCACGATCTGCCTTTGGTGAAGCCATGTTGGCTATCACCAATCACCTTCTTATTTTCCATGTGCCTTAGCAGAGATTCCAGGAGGATCTGCTCCATGACCCTGCCGGGCACAGAGGTAAGACTGACCGGTCTGTCGTTCGCTGGGTCATCCTTTTTTCCCTTTTTGAAATTGGGACCCTGCCTTTGCATTCTGCAACTTGGGTGCTGTAGTTGGAGCCCTTGCCGGTGAAGATCGAGGCGAAAAAGTCATTCAGCACCTCAGCCTTCTCCATACCCTGCGTGACCAGGTCTCCTGCCTCCTTCCTGACAGGGCCCACGTCTTCCCTAGTCTTGCCTTTACCCCTGACGTACTTAGAGAAGTTTTTTCTTGCTGTCCTTGGTGCCCCTAGCCAGATTTAATTCTCTCTGGGCTTTAGCTTGCCTAATCTGGTTCCCGGTCACTCGGACAGTTTCTCTGTATTCCACCCAGTCAACCCGTCCTTACTTCCATCCTCTGTAGGCCTCCTTTTTGCTTTTGAGCTTGTCCAGGAGCTCTTTGTTAATCCGCGCAGGCCTCCTGGCATTTTTGCCTGACTTCCTCATTCTTGGGATGCACCGTTCCTGAGCTGAGCTTGGAGGAGGTGATCCTTGAATAGTAACCAGCTCTCTTGGGCCCCTCTTCCCTCCAGTACCTTTTCCCATGCTACCCTGCCAAGCAGGTGCCTCAAGAGGCCAAAGTCTGCTCTCTTGGAGTCCAGGGTAGTGAGCTTGCTGCGTGCTCTCCTCGCTGCCCCGAGGATCTTGAATTCTACCATTTCATGATCACTGCAGCCGAGGCTACCCTTGAGCTTGACACTCGCCACCACCTCCTCCTTGTTGGTAAGGACAAGGTCCAGCGTAGTTCCTCTCCTTGTTGGCTCCTCTACCATTTGAGGAAGAAAAAACGTGTCCAGAAATACCCCAACTGCGCAGCAGGTTGTTTAGCCAGTCCCATTCATTATCGATCTATAGCTGATTAAACCCTTTGTTCAAGTGCTGGATACTTTTATGGATAGACTCAGAGTGGTCAGAAAGATTCATACAACACATACCTTCAAAATCTTCACACCCGTGGCCTTGCGCTAAAAGCAAAAAATCAACGGCAGCTCTATTTTGCAGCGTAGCATGCCGAATAGAATCTACATCTGCTAATAACCCACTTAACGCTCACGACGTGGCATTGGTCTGTTTAGCCAGCCAACACCCTATTTTATTCAGCGTATTTAGTGCCGTTGCTGTTCCTAGCGAAGGGAGAATACTTAGCCCTATTCTTTGTCCGAGCTTCGGGAATGTTATACGGTCGTCACAGGATGGAGTAAAGGTATGAACTGTTCTCTTGGCGCTGTGGTTACTGTGTGCTCTGCTCACTGTGTCTTTGGCCGCACGCAGGCCTCTGCTCGTAGATCTGCCCCATCTCCCCCTTTTTTGTTTAACACCAGACCATTTATTAACAAGGTCGCCATGACTGGTGCTTCTACTCGTCGTGACGCTCTTAGCAGGTTATGTACTGAACACAATTAAAAACAGAATCAAAAAGAACCCTGCTAAGGCAATAAATACCCAGATTCCTAAATTTAGCCCAGAAAGCCAATTTCGTTGGATTTACCCACGAGAAATCCTTTTGTAATATTTCAAATACATTGCGGTTCATTAAGTCTTGAATCTTTAGTATTTGAGCTTTTAGCTGATCATGGAAAGGACGAATATTTTGTTGCAACGACATGTCAAAAGCACCTTGGAGATGGTGTTTAACCATTTCCCAGCCATGTAGCAACGTATTCCAGGGGAGAGATGTAACACAAAGTCTTCGAGAGTTGTACTCCCAACCACAATACAGAGAAAGACGTGTTTTTAACGCATTTTGCTGATCCCCTATCCATATTACTGCTGTTTTATACCCTACTCGCGTTAAATTTACACAATAAGATTGATTACGTTCTTGTATACTTGCATTTTGAGCCGAAGCAAACATACGGATGAGAAGTACAAATCATTACAGAATTGTCTTGCTCACAACTTCTATTTGTTGTAGTATTATCTGTGGTTAGCATGCACCCCGATTTAAGGTGCTTATAATACACCTTCGGTTGTTCAGGCCATTCAACAGTTCTTATGAAATGTCGCTCTACTGCTGTGGATGACAAAGAAGACATGTTTAGAAAATTTAAAACATGAGAGCGTATGTGGACAATAAAATAAGGAAACTGTCTTTTTCATAAAAGCACCATTAATTGCAGTAAAAGATTAAATAACAATTGGTTCTCTACTTGTTTTATAAATGCTCCTTCCAGTCTTTGAACAATACCAGGACCATATTGAGAGTCTGCCACTACGTTTAACGGTTCCTGTTGATATAAGTCAAAAGCCTTTACTGTGTCCCTGAACCATCTCCAAACACCGTACGGGTGCCAGCAAGAGGCTTTGGTGCTAGCAGGATGCACGGCTGTAAAGGAATTTGTGAAAGTGACTGTAATAGTCTGTGCCAGGGGAAAGAATAATTTATTTGCCCAATATAGTGTCCTAAGGCAATTTGCAGGTTAAGACTTTGTGATAACCACGGGTCAAGGTCGTCCTTTTTGACGGGGACGTGTATGTGGCTTGGATCCATTCCAGAAAGCTGCTGACAGCCCAAACGACCCTGGGAAAACAATCGTGGTAACATTTCAATCATCATAGTTACTGGTTTTGAAAAGGTATGTGGCAAAAATACCCACTCTAATGCAGTCAGGCTCTTTGCGAGTGCATCATCCCACTGTCCTATCAGGGCGTAAGGTTGAAATTCCTGTAGGAAGGTGTTCAATGCGTCCTGCAGCAGTAGTAGACTATATCTTATCTGCAACGTGCGTGCTGTAATGCCTTCTGAGCTGTTGGGGTTAATGAATGTGGAACCTAATGGGGAGGGGGGAGGGGGGGGCAGACACAGCGCTTCAGGGCGTCCCCTGTATCTTCAAAGTACGCCCATGTCTCTCTCCCCCTCTCTGACCCGAGACAGCCCCCTTATATCCTGCACTGGATTGAGTAGAAAAGTACAGGCTAGAGTCGCCGCACGCGTGGCCAGCACATGGGGCGGGTCTCACCAGACTCATGATCCAGCTTTGCCAACAGCGGCTGTCTGATACGTGACTACATTGTTGCAATCTCTTCTTGTTATCTTCTTCTGTGAAGGTCGGGTTCTCATGGGTATGCACATAGTTTTTGCAGCAACATATTCTACAACTCGTACACGGGTACGATGCAAAGCGGCACCTACAACCGATGGTATAATGCTTATTAAACACAGCAAACAGCATACTAAACATAACAGACAAATTCCTTCCACACAGGCAATAATTTGCTCCAACCAACCCCACCCCCAAGTCCATCCAGCAAAGAGCTTTCACCCAGTGGTCTCCACAAGTTGCTGGTTCGGTCGGCGCAGTTCTTGCACCTGGGCATGGATGGATTTGGAGTGGTCACTTAGATTCATAGAACACAGTCCTTTAAAATCTTGACGGCCATGTCTGTGAGCGGAAAGCAAAACCGTGTCTTGACAACCATGTCTGAAAGCAGCTCTGTTTTGCAGCATCGCATGTCGAATACTACCTACATCTAGCAATAACTCAGAAATAGCTGTACTAGTAGCATTACTAAACTTATCCTTGGCAGCAAGAGAGTCCTTGTTAGCAAGAACCCTTGGCAGCAAGAGAGTCCTTGTTAGCAAGAGCGCATGCGGACTCCCTGTTCTTGCTGGTACTGTGCTTTGATCTTCTTCAACAACAGGCCAAGATTCTTGAGCAGCTCGATAAGGTGTCTGTGAGTCCGTTACAGACTTATGTCATCCAAATGTTTTTCTTGCCAGCACCCGAGGCTGAATAACAATCGGTGTGATATATGTGTTTTCCAGCACCCGGGTGCGAGTCCCTTGAGTGTATTTACAATCCTCCTCGCCGATCTTCCGTTGTTTTCCCATATTCTACCCCCTTGCTTAAGAGACCGCTTCTGCTGGGGTTCATTTTAGTCTCGCAGGGTGTAACACAGAGTAATTTACTAAGGCATGCAATAACATAGACACATATAGGAAAAAACCCAAAACATATCTCTATGGTACTGCTTTGAATTGGGTGTCCTATTTCTCTTTTTCTGCCGCTTTCTCGTAGCGCGTGTGGCATACTTTGGTGCTAACGTGGCACATTTCCCATCTAATTCTTCTTGTTTGGGTTTCTTTTTTTTTTCCTCTCTCTTTTTTTCCTCTTTTTTTTTCTTTTTTTTTCCCCCATCACTTACGACTGACATAAAAGTCTGCCTTTGCAACCAGAGCTCAGTTTCTCATTTTCCTTAAGTTTCTCATTTCCTACAGAGCACCCTATAGATTTTGGCTCAACTCCTTTTCCCGATCGACCACGATCTTATAGGCAAACAACAAACAACTAGCCATACGCCCTGCACGGGCGAGCCGTTCCTGAGAGCGTAAGCATGTCGGCTGGTGAAAACTCCCCCAAGATTTCAGGACTTCCATCGGTTCTACGGCCCATCCTGGTCTGTCTACCTGGGGCGCGCTCGCCTTACGTCTAAACGTTGTGTATATACAAACTTCTTCACTTGATGGAGTGTCGGCCCTAGTCGCGTACGAGAACAGGACCACACCGGGCAGAACACCTGCTCCAGGGCAGTCACCGAACGACACTGCACACAACAAAAAACAAACAGTAGCACAGATGCTGATCAGCAGGCAGAAGCTGGCGCCCGCACACACTTACACAGCAGACATACAAAACCAGCACTTCTATCTCAGGGAGACGGCTGGGGAGGGGAGGGGCTGAGGTGGGCGGTGGCAGGAGCTAAACAGCTCTGGCTCCCTCCTTCTCTGCTGACATGCTGACAATGTACCGCAATACCCCGATTCCGGCTGCGCACGTACAAACGGTTGATAAGGAGGAAGAGATGCAGTACCTGGCGCAAATGGAGAAGGGTTAAAAATGGAGGAGCGCGATAACAACTTTCGTTGCTGTTGCTGTAAAATCCCCACAGTTGGAGCAGATGCAGGCATAGCTTTAATTGGGGTTAAAGGTGGACATAAATCAGGTTCAGTCTCTGGATGTATTGGACCAGGATCAAAGGGGGTTCCCAGGATCATCCTCAGGGCTATTACAGAATAGGGTAGAGTGAACTGGAGTGCCTCCTTTCCCTTCGGCATGTTCTGATCTTGGCAAGACCGGGGGGCAATCGTCTGCTTTAAAATTAGGAGGTGCGGCGGTTGCCCCAGACGGGGCAGCATCGTTATTGCTCGCAGCTTGTCTGATACCCTCCTGTTTCCGTATTATCTCTGGATTTTGCCACCAATCGGTTTGATAAGAGATAGATCCCACTCGGTTGCAAGCTTCTATCATATCTATTAAGCCTGGATTCTCTAAGGCTTGTAAGATACGCCTACAATCGACATGAGCATTCTCCACCGCAAGCTTTAACATCAGTGCTTCCTTGGCTTCTACGTTCTCCACTTGTTTATGAATAGCTTCCTGCAGGCGGTCAATAAATGCCACGTAGGGTTCATTAGGACCCCGCTTGACAGTTGTGAAAGACTGAGTTGCCTTTCCCATGTCAGGAACTTTTACGATAGCTTGTAAAGCAAAGTCTGCTGACTGTCTTAGTATCTCTGGAATTAATCTCGCCTGCAGCTGTGGGGTATCAACAGGCGCTTCCCCTAACAACTGAGGGATGCCCGCTCCCCGTAATGGATCGCCGTCCCCTCTTGACAAATTATCTACTGCGGCGGCGCTGCACGCATCTCTCCAGTGAGCCATAAAAAGAACTCGCTGTGTTGGGGTAGAAATAACTTTGGCCAGCTGCTTGATATTGAATGGAGTTAGTGTGTGTCCTTTCCTAATGTTATTTAATAGTCCTTGTGCATAAGGGGAGGTTAGTCCATGCCGCATAATCGTTTTCCGCATTTCTCTAACCAGCTCCCACCTTATCGGTTCCCAGGTATTCGTCCCGTTTTGATTAAGCAGTACCGGACAGGCGATGGCAGTAGCGGCTTCCATATCGCCGTCCTGTAATGCCTGTTTACGTAAGTTCTGCCAGTGTTGAGCAGGATCATAAGTTGCAGTGACTGCCGGACTTGGAGCTGGACTTGGCAAGGAATCGCCCCAACCCGGTAACACAGGAGACCGCGGCGGTATCAACGTCACATCTAGCGGGGGTGCTAACGGCGCAGCCGGACAGCTCGGGGGTTCAGGTTTCCCCCCCTCCGTCTGAGTGGTAATCGGGCTGTCCGGTGCCATAGCTGCAACGGCGGCTGCTGTGGCATTTCGTTTGGATTTTACCTGCTGTAAAGTACCTTTAATCAACCTCCAAGTTGTCAAAACCTTTGTGGCAGTCGCATCCCCTTTTGTGGCAGCCTCAAGTAAAGTTTCGCCCGCTTGCTCCCAACTTGATAATTGGAAAGCCGTTGTAGAATCAGCGGGAAGACCTTTGCTTTTTAGCCATGCCAGTAAAAGCTGAGGAGTTCCTTCATCGTATTTAACACCCCTTTTACTTAAAAACTTTTCTAAAATACATACAATCGCCTTTTCCTCTGAGGACACTTTCGATCCCATCCTCACACGTCCCCGGCTGCTCGCCTTTTCCTGGTGACTATTTGTCCGGACTGCAGCTCTCCGATACCGCTGCCTTTTTTCGTTCAGCCGGGCTGCTCCACCGGTCGTACATTCCTACGATTCAAGTTCTCGTACGTTCCTACGATTTTTGTCCCTGTTCGGGCGCCATTTGTGGAGCATGGATTCACGGACTCTGGCGGGGTACAGACCAAAGACCTTTATTGCAACAATTTGACAGGCTTTATAGCTATACACGCTCTCCACGCCCAAGTTGTGTCCTGCTGATAGGTTGGGGGTCGACTGCCGGGCGCTTGTCTACTTCTTCCGATTGGTTTCTGCTGTCTGTTCACGAGGAGCAGCAACTTCACTCTCCCACAGCAACTTCACTCTCACGTCCTGTTCCTTGATGATACTCCCCGATACTTGTTTTTCTGTTCTCTCAAGCCCTCTCTCAAGGACGCAGCTTTATCTCATCAAGGTCGAACAGACCTCCTATGCTGCTCTCTATTCCCACAAGTCAGTATCCATCCATTCCAACGCTCCAATCGTAAGAGCCATCCCACCACGTCTCTGTGATGCCAACGAGATCGTAGCCCTGAAGGCGCGCGCACATCTCTAACTCCTCTTGCTTATTTCACAGAATCACAGAATCACAGAATCTTAGTGGTTGGAAGGGACCTCTGAGATCATCGAGTCCAACCACAAAAAAAACCCAAACAAACAAAAAAAACCAAAACCAAACACCAACACCCACCTACTAAACTCCACACCCACAACCCCACACACAACACCCCACCACAAACAATAATCTTGGGCACTAGAGCATGCCCTGAAGAGCCATGTCTACACGTTTCTTAAATACCTCCAGGGATGGTGACTCCACCACCTCCCTGGGCAGGCCGTTCCAGTGCCTGACCACTCTTTCAGTAAAGTAATTCTTCCTAATATCTAATCTAAATCTCCCTTGCCGCAGCTTCATACCATTTCCTCTGGTCCTGTCGTTATTCCCTTGGGAGAAGAGGCCAACCCCTGCCTCTCTACAGTTTCCTTTCAGGGAGTTGTAGAGGGCAATGAGGTCTCCCCTCAGCCTCCTCTTCTCCAAACTAAACATGCCCAGCTCCCTCAGCCTCTCCTCATAGGACTTGTTCTCCATACCCCTCACCAGCTTGGTGGCTCTCCTCTGGACACGCTCCAGCACTTCAATGTCTTTCCTGTAGTGAGGGGCCCAAAACTGAACACAGTACTCGAGGTGAGGCCTCACCAGTGCCGAGTACAGAGGCACAATGACTTCCCTACTCCTGCTGGCCACGCTATTCCTGATACAAGCCAGGATGCCATTGGCCCTCTTGGCCACCTGGGCACACTGCTGGCTCATGTTAAGCCGGCTGTCCACCAGCACCCCCAGGTCCTTTTCTGCCGGGCAGCTTTCGAGCCACTCTTCCCCAAGCCTGTAGCGTTGCCCGGGGTTGTTGTGACCAAAATGAAGGACCCGGCACTTGGCCTTATTAAATCTCATCCCATTGGCCTTGGCCCATTGATCCAACCTGTCCAGGTCCCTCTGTAGAGCCTTCCTACCCTCGAGCAGATCAACACTCCCACCTAGTTTGGTGTCATCCGCAAACTTACTGAGGGTGCATTCAATCCCCTTTGTCTAGATCATCAATAAAGATATTGAACAAGACTGGCCCCAAAACTGATCCCTGGGGGACACCACTGGTGACTGGCCGCCAACCAGATTTTGCTCCATTAATCACAACTCGCTGGGCACGGCCGTCCAGCCAGTTTTTTATCCAGCGGAGGGTACACTTGTCTATGCCATGATTCTCCAGTTTCTCCAGGAGAATGCCGTGGGGGACGGTGTCGAAGGCCTTACCAAAGTCCAGGTAGACAACATCCACAGCCTTCCCCTCATCGAGAAAGCGGGTCACATGGTCATAGAAAGAGATCAAGTTGGTCAGGCAGGACCTCCCTTTCCTAAACCCATGCTGGCTGGCCCTGATCCCTTGGCTGCCCTGCACTTGCCTTGAGAGCTCACTCAGGATGATCCTCTCCATGATCTTTCCCGGTACAGAGGTCAGGCTGACAGGCCTGTAGTTTCCGGGATCCTCCTTCCGGCCCTTCTTGTAGATGGGCGTCACATTGGCCACCCTCCAGTCATCCGGCACCTCTCCTGTTGACCAGGATTGTTGACAGATAATGGAGAGAGGCTTGGTGAGCTCTCCTGCCAGCTCCCTGAGAACCTTTGGGTGAATCCCATCCGGCCCCATAGACTTATGCGTGTCCAGGTGCATAAGCAAATCATTAACTACTTCCTCCTGGATTACAGGGGGGTTGTCCTGTTCTCCATTCTTATCTTCCAGCCCAAGAAGCTGAACACCCTGGGGGTAGCTGGTCTGACTATTAAAGACAGAGGCAAAGAAGGCATTAAGTATCTCAGCCTTCTCCTCGTCCTTGGTTGCAAGGTTTCCCCCCGCATCCAGTAAGGGATGGACATTCTCTGTCACTCTCTTTTTGATGATGTATTTATAGAAAATTTTTTTGTTGTCCCTTATGTTAATTGCCAGGTTGAGTTCCAGCTGGGCTTTTGCCTTCCTGATTTTTTCTCTGTATGACCTAACACGATCTCTGTACTCCTCCTGTGTTGCCTGTCCCCTCTTCCAAAGGTGGTAAACCTTCCTTTTTTCCTTAAGTCCCATCAAGAGCTCTTTGTTCATCCAGGCCGGCCATTTTCCCCGCCCTTTGATTTTGCGCCTCATGGGGACAGCCTGCTCCTGGGCCTTTAGGATTTCCCTCTTGAAGAGCGTCCAGCCTTCCTGGGCTCCTTTGTCTCTCAGGACTACCTCCCACGGGACTCTCCCAACCAGGGTTCTGAACAGGCTAAAGTCTGCGCACCGGAAGTCCAAGATGGAGGTTTTGTTAACCCCCTTCCTTACCTCACTATGGATGGAAAACTTAACCATTTCATGGTCACTAAGCCCAAGACGGCCTCCGACCTCCACGTCCCCCACTAGCCCTTCTTTGTTTGTGAACAGTAGGTCTAGCAAGGCACCTCCCCTGGTAGGCTCACCTACCATTTGTGTCAGGAAGTTATCCTCCATACACTCGAGGAACCTCCTAGCCTGCCTGCTCTCTGCTGTGTTATATTTCCAGCAGATGTCTGGTAAGTTGAAGTCCCCAACTAGAACAAGGGCTGGCATTTGCGAGACTGCAGCCAGCCGCTTACAGAATACCTCATCAACCTGCTCATCCTGGTTGGGTGGTCTATAGCAGACTCCCAGCACAAAATCACCTCTGTTAGCCTTCCCTTTCACCCTTACCCATAAACACTCAACTTCTTCATCACTGGAGTCTATCTCTATAGAGTCAAACAGCTCCCTAACCTACAGAGCCGCACCCCCCCCCCCTTCCTTCCTTGCCTATTCCTTCTGAAGAGCTTATAGCCACTCATTGCAGCATTCCAGTCATGACCATCATCCCACCACGTTTCCGTGATGGCGACTATGTCGTAGTTGTCCTGCCGCACAATGGCTTCTAGCTCATCCTGTTTGTTGCCCATGCTACGTGCATTAGCGTAGATGCACTTAACCTGGGCTACTGATTTCACCCCCATCTTTGGCCCTTGACACTCAGGTTCATTACCAGCGGGCCTGGTTTTATCCCCTTCCCCCTTAACTTTCGGCTTAGAGCTCTGTCCATGAGCTTTGTTAACTCTTAGCCTAGTACCCTTTTCCCCTTCTAGGAAAGGGTTTTCCCAATGTTTTCTAGCAGTAATTTCTAAACTTCTATCACCTTTCTCTGATGAAATGTCAGAGTGGGAGTCCTCACTAATGTGGTCTCCTTCAAACCGTGTGTCGTGGTTTAGCCTCAGACGGCAACAAAGAACCACGTGCCGCTCGCTCGCGCCTTCCTAATACAGGAAGAATCGTAAGAAAAGGCAAGACTCTTGGGTTGAGACAAAGGCAGTTTAACAGGACAGCAAAGGGAACAGGCAAACAACAACAACAACAACAACAACAACAACAACAACACGGATAGGGGAATATACAAACGCGATTACGGAACCGCCGCTCCCTGCCGCTCGCCGGCCGGACCCGGGACGCCCCAGCCCGCTTTTAAGCAGCAACTTCCTGCCCCCTCCCCCGGCAGCTCAGGGTGGGCGTGGCTCACATGGCATGGAATACCAGGAAAAATTAACCCTATCCCCACCGGAACCAGGACATTATCCACCCCTTATTCCATACCATCTATGCCATGCCCAGCAGGTTCCAATGAATTGCCACCACTTTCCCCTGTTATATATATATATATGTATATACACACATATAATGCCCTTAGTTTATGGGCCATCCCTCCAAAGTGTCCGTTGAGTTCTTTTAATCCACGGCTTTGGGCTCCATCTGTTAGAACAGTCTCTCAGGGCAGGTGAGATGCTGGGTGGTGCTGGTCTGTTGCATGCTGTATTTTTCGGAGCTTGTGACTGGTGCACCTGGTGTGGCTCATGCATGCAGTCCGTGGGCTGAAGATGTAGATCTTGAGGAAACTGCTGGGCGCCAGCTGCTGAGATCAGTTCTTATCCCATCATCCCTGTGCCTTACTTGTAGTACAACTGATAGCAATTATAGCAATGAGGACATACAGTGACAGTGTTACTTAGCAATTAACAGCACACAATCTGATTCATTGGCTATTCTCGCCCAAAATCAGATCCCCATGAGGTACACATCGGACTTCCCCATCCTGCCGCATCACCCACCAAGTGCACCCAGGTCCTTGGGCAAAAGCAATCCCACGGATGGGTTTGCCTTTGCCTGAGGCAGGACTAACCCAGACTGTCTTCCCTAGCATATTCTTCATGTGCACTACGGGGACTTTATCCCCTTCTACAGTACGTGGAAGTTTTGATTGGGCAGGGCCAGCCCGATTGTTAGATCCCCTGGTGTTAACTAGCCAGGTAGCGTTTGCTAAATGAGTATCCCAGTGTTTTAAAGTCCCACCACCCATTGCTCTCAGTGTAGTTTTTAACAGTCCATTGTATCGTTCTATCTTCCCAGAGGCTGGTGCGTGATAGGGGATGTGATACACCCACTCGATACCATGCTCTTTGGCCCAGGTGTCTATGAGGCTGTTTCGGAAATGAGTCCCGTTGTCCGACTCAATTCTCTCTGGGGTACCATGTCGCCACAGGACTTGCTTTTCAAGGCCCAGGATAGTGTTCCGGGCAGTGGCATGGGGCACAGGGTATGTTTCCAGCCATCCGGTGGTTGCTTCCACCATTGTGAGCACATAGCGCTTGCCTTGACGGGTTTGTGGCAGTGTGATATAATCAATCTGCCAGGCCTCCCCATATTTGTATTTCAGCCATCGCCCTCCATACCAAAGAGGCTTCAAACGCTTGGCTTGTTTGATCGCAGCGCATGTCTCACGTTCATGGATGACCTGTGCAATAGTGTCCATGGTCAAGTCCACCCCTCGGTCACGAGCCCATCTATATGTCGCATCTCTTCCTTGATGGCCTGAGGAGTCATGGGCCCACCGAGCTATGAATAGTTCACCCTTATGTTGCCAGTCCAGATCCACCTGAGCCACTTCAATCCTAGCGGCCCGATCCACCTGCTGGTTGTTCTGATGTTCCTCCGTGGCCCGACTCTTCGGTACGTGGGCATCTACATGGCGTACTTTCACAACCAGATTCTCTATCCGGGCAGCAATATCTTTCCATAGTTCAGCAGCCCAGATGGGTTTGCCTCTGCGCTGCCAGTTGCCCTGCTTCCACTGCTGTAACCACCCCCACAGAGCATTTGCCACCATCCATGAGTCAGTGTAGAGATAAAGTACTGGCCATTTTTCTCGCTCAGCAATGTCCAAAGCCAGCTGAATAGCCTTCACCTCTGCAAACTGGCTCGATTCACCCTGTCCCTCACTGGCTTCTGCAACACGTCGTGTAGGACTCCACACAGCAGCCTTCCACTTTCGATGCTTTCCCACAATACGGCAGGACCTATCAGTGAAGAGGGCATATTTCTTCTCATTTTCTGGCAGTTTATTATATGGTTTATTATATGGCCTCTTCTGCACGCGTCACCTCCTCCTCTGGTGACATTCCGAAATCCTTGCCTTCTGGCCAGTCCATGATCACTTCCAGAATTCCTGGGCGACTGGGGTTTCCCATTCGAGTTCGCTGCGTGATCAGTGCAATCCACTTACTCCATGTAGCATCGGTTGCATGATGTGTGGTGGGGACCCTTTCTTTGAACATCCAACCCAGCACCGGCAGTCGAGGTGCTAAGAGGAGCTGTGCTTCTGTACCAACTACTTCCGAAGCAGCTCGAACCCCTTCATATGCTGCCAATATCTCTTTTTCTGTTGGAGTGTAGCGGGCTTCAGATCCTCTGTATCCACGACTCCAAAACCCTAGGGGTCGACCTCGAGTCTCCCCTGGTGCTTTCTGCCAGAGGCTCCAGGTAGGGCCGTTCTCCCCGGCTGCGGTGTAGAGCACATTTTTAACATCTTGTCCTGCCCGGACTGGCCCCAGGGCCACTGCACGGACTATTTCCTGTTTGATTTGTTCAAAAGCTTGTCGTTGCTCAGGACCCCATTTAAAATCATTCTTCTTCCGGGTTACTTGATACAGAGGGCTTGCAATTTGACTGTAATCTGGGATATGCATTCTCCAAAAACCCACAATACCTAAGAAAGCCTGTGTTTCCTTTTTACTAGTTGGTGGAGACATAGCTGCTATTTTGTTGATCACATCCATTGGGATCTGACGGCGTCCATCTTGCCATTTTATTCCTAAAAACTGGATCTCCTGCGCAGGTCCCTTGACCTTACTTCGCTTTATAGCAAAACCAGCGTTTAGAAGGATTTGGACTATTTTACTCCCTTTCTCAAAAACTTCTTCTGCTGTGTTTCCCCATACAATGATGTCATCAATGTACTGCAGATGTTCTGGAGCTTCACCCTGTTCCAGTGCAGTCTGGATCAGTCCATGGCAAATGGTGGGGCTGTGTTTCCACCCCTGGGGCAGTCGATTCCAGGTGTATTGGACGCCCCTCCAAGTGAAAGCAAACTGTGGCCTGCACTCTGCTGCCAAAGGGATTGAGAAGAATGCATTCGCTATATCAATCGCGGCATACCACTTGGCTGCCTTGGACTCCAGTTCGTACTGGAGTTCTAGCATGTCCGGCACGGCAGCACTCAGCGGTGGCGTGACTTCGTTCAGACCACGATAGTCTACAGTTAGCCTCCACTCTCCATTAGATTTTCGCACCGGCCATATGGGACTGTTAAAAGGTGAGCGAGTCTGGCTGATCACTCCTTGAACCTCTAGTTGACGAATCAGCTCATGGATGGGAATCAGAGAGTCTCGGTTAGTGCGATACTGCCGCCGATGCACCGTTGTGGTAGCAATCGGCACCTGTTGTTCTTTGACCCTCAACAACCCCACAACAGAAGAATCCTCCGAGAGACCAGGCAAGGCAGACAACTGTTTAACTTCCTCTGTCTCCAAAGCAGCTATGCCAAAGGCCCAGCGGTACCCTTTTGGGTCCTTAAAATACCCTCTCCTGAGGTAATCTATACCAAGGATGCATGGAGCCTCTGGGCCAGTCACAATGGGATGCTTTTGCCACTCATTCCCAGTTAGGCTCACTTCTGCCTCCAGTACAGTCAACTCTTGGGATCCCCCTGTCACCCCAGAAATACAAATGGGTTCTGCCCCTCTATAGCTTGATGGTATTAAAGTACACTGCGCACCCGTGTCCACTAGAGCCTTATACTCCTGTGGGTCTGATGTGCCAGGCCATCGAATCCACACTGTCCAATAAACCCGGTTGTCCCTTTCCTCCACCTGGCCGGAGGCAGGGCCCCCCTAATACTGGTCATAGTATCCATTACTCACTTCTTGCATAAATGACTTGGAAGTTCCTTCAAGAGGATCAGAAGCAAGATCAGGCCTTCTGCTTTGTCTGGGGAACGGCCCACTGGAAACTGGGGCGGCACTTTTCCTGGAGGGATCCCCTTTTGTGGTTGTCCTTCCTTGCAACTCCTGTACCCGTGTCCGCAGGATCGAAGTAGGTTGTCCATCCCACTTCCTCATGTCCTCTCCGTGGTCCCGCAGGTAGAACCACAGGGTGCCTCGTGGTGTGTACCCTCTGTACTCTCTCTCTTGAGTGGGGAAATGCCTGCTTCTAATAGCTGAGATGCTGGCCCGTGCAGGTGGGGAGTAGAACATATTCTCTTCAAGTTGCTGGACCTTCCGCGACAGTTTCTCCACAGCTGAGACAAGGGGGGAAGAGAGACTTTCTTCATATCGCCAGAGCCGGCCAGCTACCTCATCCACCGTTGGTCCCTCTTCACCTTTCCATTCCATTACTGCCAGGGAGTTGGCATATGACGATGGTGCGCTCTGTACAAACTTCCGCCACATGGGCCTTGTGCATCGCACCTCATCAGGGTCTGTGGGTAAGTCTGCATTGTCCAAGTCATAATAAATCATCTCCCGCACAGCTAATTCTCTCAGGTACTGGATACCTCTTTCCATGGTAGTCCACTTGCTTGGCTGACATACAACATCCTCACTGAAGGGGTACCTCTCCCTCACGCCTGACAGGAGTCGTTTCCAGAGGCTGAGGGCTTGGGTCTTTTTCCCAATTGCCTTGTCAATGCCGCCTTCCCTAGACAGGGATCCCAGCTGCCTGGCCTCCCTACCCTCTAATTCCAGGCTACTGGCCCCATTATCCCAGCACCGGAGCAGCCAGGTGACAATGTGCTCGCCTGAAAGTCGGCTGAAATCTTTTCGCATATCCCGCAGCTCACACAAGGATAGGGATCGAGTAATTATCTCTGGTTCTGCCTCTTCCTCCTGCTCTCGTGATGACCCTGGTTCATCATCATCTCTTACTAAGCGAACTGATTTCTTTGTGTACTTCTTCTTCTGTATGGGGGCAACTGATATCGGCACGGGTTGGTTCCCTGGTTCAGTGGCAGTGGCTGCTATGGGGGTTGGAGTAACTGCAGTGTCTACCACAGGGGTTGCAGTAGCCGCAGTGTCTGTCGCAAGGATTGCAGTAGCTACAGTGGCTGCCGCAGGGGTTGCAGTAGCCGCAGTGTCCACCGCAGGGGTTGCAGTAGCCGCAGGGGCTGCCGCAGGGGCTGCAGCAGCCGTAGTGGCTGCTGGTCTGGTTTCCATCTCTTCCCCTTGAGGGTGCTGCATAATTCTGAGCAGTGCCTGGTAGATACTGGCCAGGGCCCAGCACAGCGCGGTGAGTTGTGCCTCTCTAGAATAGCCACAGCATTTTCCCTTCAAATATTCTACCACTTTATCAGGGTCCTGTAATTGTTCAGGGGTGAAGTCCCAGACCATTGGAGGTGAGTAGTTCTCTAGGTACCTGCCCATGCTCTCCCACATGCCATGCCACCCCTGACTATCCAGCCTCGGAGCAGATCTCCGGGTGGTAGTCTTAAATAGTCGCTTAACCCTAAACAAGACCTGGAACGTATTCAGGAGACATAGCACTAGGAACACGCTGGTTTCAGTATCCCAAGGATATTCAAAATTCTCAAAAGCTGTCATACCTGACCCGAAGGAGAAAAGGGAGGCAAAAGGGCTGGGGAAATTATTAACAAATTCTGAGAGACGGTGTCCAATGTACGGACAGGACAGCAAAACCACATAAACACCCCAAAATAGCCGTCTGAACAGTGATGTTATCATATCATAAACAGATATCGCACAGGACAGCAGAATGACAATCCTCATCCCTCTTCCAGACATGGTAAACAGCATCGCAGGGAGTACATAAGCCATATAGGAATTTATGTAACACAGCCATGAGAACAAACCAAGCAACATGATGACCAGTGACTGTTTACCTAATAAAATAAATGCATACCAAAAAAAAAAACCAAAACCGTTTTTTTCCACGTTCTAGTTGGATTCTGTCGTTATCTCAACCCGTCGAGCCCCACGTTGGGCGCCAAAAAGGACTGTCCTGGTTTAGCCTCAGACGGCAACAAAGAACCACGTGCCGCTCGCTCGCGCCTTCCTAATACAGGAAGAATCGTAAGAAAAGGCAAGACTCTTGGGTTGAGACAAAGGCAGTTTAACAGGACAGCAAAGGGAACAGGCAAACAACAACAACAACAACACGGATAGGGGAATATACAAACGCGATTACGGAACCGCCGCTCCCCGCCGCTCGCCGGCCGGACCCGGGACGCCCCAGCCCGCTTTTAAGCAGCAACTTCCTGCCCCCTCCCCCGGCAGCTCAGGGTGGGCGTGGCTCACATGGCATGGAATACCAGGAAAAATTAACCCTATCCCCACCGGAACCAGGACACCGTGGCATGCTTTCCTCGGGTTTAACCTCGACAGGCCCAGTTATCTCCCCTTCCCCCCTCATATCTAGTTTAAAGACCGGTCAATGAGCCCTGCTAACTCCTGCCCCAAAATTCTTTTCCCCCTCTGGGACAGCTGTGTCCCACCTGACAATGGCATGCCAGGTGTCTCATATAGCCACCTATGTTCGAAAAACCCAAAGCCCTGCCTGTAACACCAGTCCCGGAGCCACAAGTTGATCTGTTGCCTCTTCCTATCAATTTCTTTATTCACAGTTGCCACTGGTGGGATAGAAGAGAAGACAACTTGTGTTCCTAACCCCTTGAGCTGCTGCCCTAAGGCTCTAAAATCTCTTTTAATTGATTTCGGCCTCCTCCTACCCATTTCATCACTACCCACCTGAAATACTAACAGGGGGTAATAATCAGTGGGGTTTACTAGGTCTGGGAGTTTGTTTGTCACATCCCTGACCCGTGCCCCAGGGAGGCAACAGACTTCCCTGTGTAGCGGGTCAGGGCGGCATATTGGTCCCTCTGCCCCCCTCAGCAGAGAGTCACCCACAACTATGACCTTTCTCCTTTTCCTTTTGGAGCTAGTAGTGAAGTTGGGTCCGCTGTGACGTGTACTTTCTGTCTTCTCTAGTCTTGGTGGGCCATCCTCCTCTCCATCGGCCAGTTCCTCTTGCGGGACCCCATACCTGTTCTGCAGGGGTAACTGGGAAGCTGGGAGAGGTTGGGAGGGGACTCGCCTGCTTCCTCGAGCAGGGACCTGTTTCCATTCCCCCTCTTCTCTGCGATCCTCTCCTGTTGCTTGGTGAGAAGAGGGGAGAGGGTCCTCCGATTTACACGGGTCCTCAACCTGTTCCCCTACTCTCAGGGAGTGGGCCCACCAGTCAATCTCTCTTTCACACTCCCTGATGCTCCTCAGCCTCTCTACTTCATCCTTCAGCTGGGCCACCAGGTTAAGCAGATCATTCACCTGTTCACATCTTATACAGGTGTTGTCTCCGCTACCCTCCATTGCCAGCGCCAGGCTCCGGCACTCTCTGCACCCAGAGGCCTGCACGCCCATATGTTTGTGTGGGGCCTTGGTCTGGGTGCCCACAGCTTTACTAAATGTAATAAATAGAATCATGTTTGTTAATCAAATCAGGCTTTCTTAAAGGCTGGTGAAAACTTACACTGTTTCTTCGACTCTTCACATACTTAAGTCGCAGGCATCCAGCGTGCTATCTGGTGCACTTTGATACCTCAAGGCCTAAATCACAGGCATCTGGTGTGTTTTAACACTTCAAAGGGAAGAGCTAAATTGTGAGATAAGCTGAAAAGCGTCTCCCCAAGGACACTGATAAAGATGAGGAGCCTTCAGCCCCACAACCATCAGGAGGCGGGACAAGACCGACCCCCTAGCAACACGTCGCTCAGACACAGAATATACCAGGATTGACACATATACGGGAACCAGAAGAGTATATAATCAACTACTTTCGGGAAGTGGGTGTGCGCCGTTGGCGGAGCAAAGACTCCCCGGCCACCCAGCGCTGTTTTGCTTGCTGCCGCTTGCTTAATAAACTAATTTGATTAATTGGACTGGTTCCTGTCAATTATTGGGCCACAATCTATAACACTAAACATAGCCTTTGATCTGGTAGCAACCATAGCTGAGTCCCCAGGAGCGACTGACCTTACCATGTACGCCAGTAGAAGCACTGGGCCCGGCCGGTACACACACCAGCTCAGCATTTCCCATGCTGCGTGCAGTCGCGTAAAGGCACTTCAGCTGGGTGCCCAGTGAAGCTGTCTCCCTGGCTGGAGCGTTTGCTTTTCCTTCCTGCTGCTCTTCAGGTGGTCTTCCTCTGGGGTGTTTTATCTGTGACTCCTCGGCTCCTCCCTCCTCAGGAGCCCCTGGCTCCTCCCCGTAAGACTTCCAGTGTGCTGCCGCATACCCAGCACATCTCGGAGCAACAGGTTGAGGGCCTTCACTAGTGAGCCACCCCTCAGACCTTGGAGCATCGTCCCTCGGCTTGTCACGAGCAAGCCGTGTGGCATCCCCCTCTCCCAACAAGCCTACTTTAAAGCCCGGTCAACGAGCCCCGCTAGCTCACAAGCAAAGACCCGCTTCCCCCTTTCAGAGAGATGAGCCCCGTCGATGCCAATGAGCCTGGTGCCGTGTAGGCCATCCCATTGTCAAAAAACCCAAAACTGTGGCGGTGACACCAGCCATGGAGCCACGTGTTGATAGATTGCGCACGTCTGTTCCTTACAGTGTCCCTGCCTGTAACTGGGAGAGCAGAAGAACAGACACCCTGCGCCCCAGACCGCCTTATTAACTTTCCCAAGGCCCTGAAGTCTCTCTGGATTGCTCTTGGGCCACGTGTCGCCACCTCGTCACCACCCATGTGAAAGAGCAACAGCGGGTAGTAGTCCGAGGGCCGAACCAGGCGGGGAAGTTTTCGAGTGACGTCCCTAACCCAGGCCCCGGGGAGGCAGCATACCTCCCTGTCAAGAGGGTCTGCCCAGCATATTGGGCCTTCTGTTCCCCTCAGAAGGGAGTCTCCTACTACTATACCCCGCCTCCTCTTCCTTGTAGAGGCAGTTTTTAAACTAAAAAGGGGGTAGGCCTTACTGCTCCCGGCATCTCTTCTGGTGTAGCCAAACCATCTCCCACGCCATCCATGGGTTGGCCTACCTCCCCAAGAGCCTCGTACCTGTTGTGCAGAGGCACCTGGTTAGGGGATGTGGGCAAGGAGGGAGTGCGCTTGCCTCCCCTATTACGGACTAGCCTCCATTCACTAGCCTCCTTTTGGCCACTGCCTTCAGTCTGGCAGGGGGGAGGTACCAGATCTCCTTCAGCTCGGGGTCTTTTTGGTGGCTCTTCTCGTTTTTCACTCAGGGAGGTCAGAGTCTGAGTCCACCAATCAATTTCTTTCTCACTCTCCCTGGTGCTCCGCAGCCGTTCTACTTCCTCTTTTAGCTCTGCTACCAGGCTGAGGACATCATCTACCTGGTGACACCTCACGCTGCTGTCACTGCTTCTACCATCCCCTGGCCCTGAGAGGTGAAGGCACTCCCTGCAGCCAGCGGCCTGGGTGGCTGCGTGCTTCCAGGGGAGCTCAGTTTGTACGGCCACGTCTGCTCTGGCAAGTGCAGAAGACTCAGGAGGCTGCATCCTTCGGGTAGAGACCATGGCTGAGCTTCCCTCCCGAGCGCTCCCGGGCAAACTGCTGCGCCGCGTTCCTAGGCCCGCCTTCTGAGGGGATGGGAGCTGGCTGCTGCCGCTGCAGGCTCCGCCCCGGCCTCGTCCGCCGCTCTCGCCGAGCTGCGGGTCCCTGCCGCTGCCCGGGCTTGTCCCGGCCTCAGAAAAATGCGGGAAAAGCCCCTTTTCGCCGCCATCGCCCGGCTCCGCTGCCGACATGCCGGCACCGCAGCTCTTTGTCTCGGCGAGGGACCAAGAGAGGTCTCCCACATCTACTGAGCTCCACTCAGTGTTAGTGACACCAGCACCAGGCCCCACGGGGCAGAGTTCCCGCTTTGGGGGAATAGGCCCCAAATTGGGATGGGAAAAGGGGGAAAAGGAGAAGGGGGAAGGGGCGGCTTTGGAAAGCGCTTTGACGTCTTCGAGAGAGACTCAGAGGGGAGGGCAAGCTTCCAAATCCTTTCTACAAACAGGCTTTCTTTGCATTTTAGAAACCTCATATGGCATAGACACGCTTCTGCATCTATTTACACATCTATATATACAAATTGTCTATTTACACTTCTATGGAATATCTACTAAGAGTTAGATCTATTTAGACTTAAACATTAACACTTCTTATACAGAACATCTAATTAGACTAGCTATCTGTTTGGACATACATTTTGACACTTGAATATCTCTTTATAAATAGGTCTGCTAAAAATCTTGTCATAGTCTAAGCTCCTTTATATCATACAAAATCACAGAATCCATACAGAGAGAGGTTTTTATTTGGAACTCCTTTTATCTATGTAAATGCTTATTATTTTTCAATAGATCTAAAAATGAAAGACTGTTCCCCTATTTCAATGCTTCACACCCAGACTTACAGGTTTTAACAGTTTTTAACCACCACACCACCAACCCCCGAATTTTCAGACATTTTGGGGCTGCCCGGCCCCAGCAAGGTGCAGCTGAGGAAAAGCCAGGGGCCTTGGCCGAGGAGGAGGAGTGGGAAGACAACAGCGACAAAGAGCTGTCCCAGGGGAAGACATCAGCATCCACACCATCTGGGTCAACGCCTCCGTCCCGGAGCTCTTCCAGGACACCCACGCTGGTCCCCAGGAGGAGTCCGGCCGGCCCAGCCGCCTGGGCACAGAGGTAGCAGGAGACATAGCTGGAGACCTGCAGAGCGTGTCCCCTGCCTCGGCTGGTCCCACGGATGCTGAGCTGGCAGCTTGTGCTCTGGATGGAGCTCCTGAGCAAGAGGGGCACCACACGCCTCCGGCTCCCACGGCTGAAGAGGAGGCAAAGGCACCAGGTTCTCCTGTCTCCAGCGAGCAAGCCCCAGCAGCACAGAGAGAGGGGCAGGAACCTGCCCCATATAGCCCCCCGTCCTACAAGTCTCTGGAGGACATGGCCCTGTGCATGGTGAAGGAGCTATGGTTGCGATGGTCCTCATTTGCAGCATTGTTCCTGGCGCATGGTCAGCGCTATGGTTGCGATCCGGCACAACCTGGCAAAAAGCAAGGCTGCGGCAACAGCAGCAACACCAGCAGCAGCAGCTTAGGACACTGAGTCTCCCTCAGCTGGGGAGCCTCGGGGAGAGGCCAGCACAGCCCCTCTCGTCCCAGCGGCACGTGAAACTGGAGAAAACATGGCTTCTGCCTTGTCTGAAGACCACTACGGTGGGACCAGCACAGCCACTGTCTTGCTGGCAGTGCACACGGATGAAGCGGCTGCTTCCGTCCTTGAAATCTCTCCGGCAGAAGCTGGCACTCCCCAGTTTGCCCCAGTAGCGCAGGCAGAGAGGCAGGAACCTGCGCCGCGCAGCCCCACAGCCTACAGGTCTCTGGAGGACATGGCCCTGTGCATGGTGACGGAGGCTCCGGTCAGCGCTATGGTTGTGATCTGGCACAACCCTGCAAAAAGCAAGGCTGCGGCAACAGCAGCAACACCAGCAGCAGCAGCAGCTCAGGACATCGAGTCTCCCTTGGCTGGGGAGCCTCAGGGGGATGCCAACACAGCCCCTCTCACCGCAGCAGCGGACAGCCAAGGAGACGCAGCAGCTTCCCTCGTGCCCCTCGGCACCAGGTGAGGACGTCCTAGGTAGATCCCCAAGCCGAGGGCAGACCTGGCCCGGCCGTCCCGGCGAGCGGCAACCAGGGCAGGCTGGCAGCACTGCAGACACGGGGACTGGCCCTGCCCTGGCCACCCCTCCCTGGGGAAAGCCCTCAGTGGCGAGGGGCTGGCAGGAGCTGGCCCCTTGCCCACCCAGCCCCTCGCCTACAGCTCTCCTCCCCCCACAGGCATCGCCACCCTCCAGCACGCCCCGGCTCCATGGCCTTCCCTCTTCAGGAGGGCGCTCGAGCCTCTGCGCAGGGCCTTCCGCTGCTCCTGCATCACAGGACAGGAGCAGCAGTAACGCCCTGCTGCCAGTGCCAGGCGGGTCCCCGGAGAGCCTTCAACCCACCAGCAGACCAACGCTCCCATCCAACTTGGTCTTCTCTGCAAACTGACTGAGGCTGCACTCGATCCCCTCCTCCAGATCGTCGATAAAGACATTAAACAGAACTGGCCCCAGCACCGAGCCCTGCAGATCACTGTGACCGGCCGCCAACTGGATTGAACGCCATTCACCACAGCACTCTTTGCGCCCGGACACTCAGACGGTTTTTCACCCAGCGAAGCGTACGCCCATCCAAGCCACGGGCAGCCAGTTTCTCCAGGAGAACGCTGTGGGAAACCGTGTCAAAGGCTTTACTAAAGTCTAGGTAGGCAACAGCCACAGCCTTTCCCTCGTCCACTACGCAGGTCACCTTGTCATAGAAGAAGATCTGGTCAGTCAAGCAGGACCTGCCCTTCATAAACCTATGCTGATGGGGCCTGATGGCCTGGTTGTCCTGTATATGCCGCCTGATGGCACTCAAGAGTATCCGCTCCATAACTTTTCATGGCACATCATCGCTGCCCCGGTGACACCGCAGTGTCCCAAATGACATCACCACCCCCGCAGGCACACACACACACCCTTTTCTTATTCCCCCAAAAAAAGGAACAAAACGACCAGACCCAGGGCTGGCCCCTTCCCCTCAGGGGGGCTCTGCCACCGGCTGCAAACCTGGGCTGGGGCATCTCTCGAGCAGCACGAGACACATACAATGAGGCACCTGGAAAACAAAAATCCCCAATTAGAGTTCAGCGTGCGAAAAAAATAGCACAGAAGAGAGTAGAGGAACTCCGTCAGACCGAGGGATGGGACAGCAGCTGAGCTACAGGAGGATTCTAGGCAAACATCTCAGCTCCAAATACAGCACAACCTTCAAAAGCCAGCGCCAGCTCAACTCTTAAAGTCAGGATTAAGACTAACCGATGCCATTTTGAACACGTCCTTAGCGTAACGGCGAACCCTCCGGCTGGCGCTGGGAAACGCCGGGCCCCTTCCTCCCAGCGTGGCCGCAGGGAGATCCATCGCCTTGCGTGCGGGGCGGCAGGAGCGGGCTGGGCCGTAACCAGAATCGATGCCGACGGAGCCACCGCCGCAGCTACAGCCCTCACGCTGCTGCCGCTGCCCACCTCGCTCGCTGGGTCGATGCAGCTAAGAGGGACGGGTCAAACCCTGAATAGCAAAAAGGAACAATAAAGAACAAAGCTCGGTTGTTCGCTTCACGTCGAAAAGGTGTGCCCACGTTTACATACACTCATTAAAAATACTTACACTCTGAAAGTATTCGACTTTCCTCTGGCACCAGTTTAGCTCGCACAGCTGTGAGTTGATACCATTACAGTAGCTCTCTCCAAAATACAGAGTTATAATTGGACTATAGGGTTTTTTCCGTGCCACGCAAGGAGGAGGGACATCCAGCCAGCTGCACTGCCCGAGAGAGATGCTACTGGGCTGCCGGGGAAACGCGCCACTGAAAGCCAGACAGAAAGAAAGTACTTCAGAGCACGCCGCCCAAATATCAGGAAAAACCCCACAACAATGCCTTACATTCGGCTGCCTCTCTTTTTAAAGCTTTAGAACTAACCCCCGACTGCTTAAGGGCACCTCCTAAACTGTATGCTACAGCTAGACCCCCCTGCAGCGCTCCCTGGGTCCGGCACTTCGAGGGCAGGGCGGGCCGGGCCCAGCCGCCCCCCTCCGAGCCCAGCGCCGCCCGGCGTCCCCCCCATCCCGAGTGCCCCCGGCCCCGGCGGCAGCACCCGGGGCCCTTCCCCGCCCCTGCGGCCACTGCGACCCGCCTGCCGCCGCCGGAACCCCCCGGGACGCCTCTGCCCGACCTGCGCCGCCCGCCCGCAATTAACACCGCGGCGGGGAGAGGCCCAGAGGTGTAAAAACCTGCTGTGCTCTGGGCTGGGCTGGCCACTACGCGAACGACACGCGCTCTCTTTAACCTCTCTCCCCTCCCAGAAGAGAAGGGAGAGAGAATAAGGCAGACGGAGGCTTATGGGTCGGAAAGAAGCTGAACGACTTTAATGAAATCTTAACAGTAACGATAAAAGATGACCATACTAATAAAAAAGGGAAAAATACAATATATGCAAACCCAGTATCAGAGTCCTCCTCGGACGCCGGCCACTGAAGGAAGAGGCTGACCCGTTGCTCCCTCAGCGTTTATGCTGAGCACGATGCCCATGGGATGCAATACCCCCGTGGTCAGCTTTGGGTCACCTCTGCCCTCGTCGGCCACCACTGAGCACCTCCATCCTCCTCCTGCCCAGCAGCACCTCCCCACCAGCAGCTACCGCCACCTGCCGCAGGCCCCTCAGATCAACCCCCGCAGCCCCTACAGATCTCCCCTGGGCTTTACCCCCAGCCCTGCCCCACACTTTCCCCCACGCCTGCCCCAAAACCCTCCCTCGCAGCACCTCCCAGCCCTGCCCCATACATCCCCACGGCATTTGGCCTTGTCGAACCTCACGCCATTGGCCTTGTCCCATCGATCCAGCCTGTCCAGGTCCCTCTGCAGAGCCTTCCGACCCTCCAGCAGATCGACACTCCCGCCCAGCTCGCTGTCCTCTGCAAGCTGACTGAGGGTGCACTCGATCCCCTCCTCCGGGTGGTCGATAAAGACATGAAACAGAACCGGCCCCAGCACCGAGCCATGGGGAACACCACTGTGACCGGCCGCCAGCTGGACTGACCTCCATTCACCACCACGTACGCCCATCCACGCCACGGGCAGCCAGTTTCTCCAGGAGAATGCTGTGGGAAACTGTGCCAAAGGCTTTACTAAAAAGTCTAGGTAGGCAACATCCACAGCCTTTCCCTCGTCCACACCACCCCTTTCCTCCCTGGACCAAAGAGCCCATGGGGACGGCCAGAGAGCAGAGGCCCTGCGGGGAGGGCAGTCTCAGTCAGAGCAGCTGCTCAGCTCCCACCCAGATGCGAGCACCGCGCAGCCCCCAGCTCTCAGAAGGTTTCAAAAACCACAGGGCTGCTTCTTGAAAACGTCCCCATTCCTAAAGGCACGGATGCTTCCCCTTCCCAGAGGGGCCAGCCCAGAGCAGGCAGAACCGCAGGCAGCGGAGCCAGAACTGATGCCGGCACTGGAGCGTCACTGTGTGGGAAGGCAGCTGGCTGCAGAGGACACCAAGGCCTCTTTGCTTCAGCCAGCAGCCCCCAACAGCAGGAGAGATCCCCCCGCCTGGTGTCCCCGCAGGCTGACGTTGCTGAGGACGGCGAGACGGGTGCGACGAGAGCTGGCACCAGGTGCCGTGGTGAAGGCCTTGCGCTTGGGCTCCTTGAGGAGCACCCCTGGAGAAGGGCAGGGAGAGAGCGGCCACGGGCGCACCTGGGGACACCTGCGTGTCACACAGCAACCCTGGCACACCCGGAGGAGCCAGACAGGAGCAATGCCTGGGGACAAGGCCCAGGGCGGGGGCACCCCGAGCTGCTGAGCGCCCCCAGGACGGAGCTCTGCAGAGGCCGCTGCCGCCGGGCTGGGTGGGAGCTGTTGGCTCGGGCTTGGCAGGGCCCCCGCCAGGGCAGAGCAGGGGCTGCCCCACGCCGGTCCCGGCCGGTCCCGGCCGGTCCCAGCTGGTTCAGAGCCACGGCACAGCTGGTCCCAGCCGGTCCCAGGCGTGGGCATCTCCATGGCCACCACCAGGGCTCTGTGATGCGGTCGCCGCATCATACGGAGGCCATTGTGACGCCGGTGACCGCGGGGGTATTTAAGGAGCGAGAGCCCGGGGGTACCCACTCCCAGGAGAGCAGCTCCCTCGGGAGGGAGCATCTCCCCTGGGTGACCATGGCAGATCGACGGCTGAGGACGCCGAAGATGCCGATGGAAGAGGAGGCGAACGCCCACTCCCAGCCCGACAAGGGGCTGCCGAGCCTGCAGAAGAGGCGCCAGGTGAGGGACGGGGCAGGAGGGAGAGGCCGGTGGTGGGACGGGGCCGCTCGGAGCTGCCTTGCTGCCGGGGCCGGGCTTGCTGGCATGACTGGCATGACTGACTTGTAGGATGGCATGACTGGATGGAGAGATGAGGGGAGGGCAGTGGATTTTGTCTACCTTGGCTTCAGCAAGGCTTTCGATACGCTCTCCCACAGCATCCTCACAGGGAAGCTTAGGAAGTGTGGCTTAGAGGAATGGAGAGTGGGAGGGCTTGAAAAGTGGTTGAAAGGTAGAGCTCAGAGGGCTGTGATCAGGGGCACAGAGTCTAGTTGGAGGTCAGTGACGAGTGGTGTTCCCCAGGGGTCAGTACTGGGTCCAGTCCTGTTCAATATATTCATCAATGACCTGGATGAAGGGACTTGCACCCTCAGCAGGTTTGCTGACACTACAAAGCTGGGAGGGGTGGCCGACACACCGGAAGGCTGTGCCGCCGCACAGCGAGACCTAGACGGGCTGGAGAGTTGGGCAGAGAGAAACCTTATGAAAGTCAATGAGGGGAAGTGTAGGGTGCTGCACCTGGGGAGGAGTAACCCCATGCACCCGTCCAGGTTGGGGGCTGACCTGCTGGAGAGCAGCTCTGCAGAGAGAGACCTGGGAGTCCTGGTGGGCAACAGGATGACCGTGGGCCGGCCAATGTGCCTTTGTGGCCAAGAAGGTCAACGGCATCCTGGGGTGCACCAAGAAGAGCGTGGCAAGCAGGTCGAGGGAGGTCCTCCTCCCCCTCCACTCTGCCCTGCTGAGGCCGCATCTGCAGTACTGTGTCCAGTTCTGGGCTCCCCGGTTCAAGAAGGACAGGGAACTGCTGGAGAGGGTACAGCAAAGGGCTACCAAGATGATGAGGGGACTGGAACAGCTCTCTTAGGAAGAAAGGCTGAGGGACTCGGGTCTTTTCAGTCTGGAAAAAAGAAGACTGAGGGGGGACCTTATCAATGCTTAGAAATACTCAAAGGGTAGGTGTCAGGAGGACGGGGCCAGGCTCTTTTCAGGCTGGGCACAAACGGGCAGCAACTTGAAGATAGGAAGTTCCATCTAAACATGAGGAGGAACTTCTTGACTTTGAGGGTGACAGAGCACTGGAATGGGCTGCCCAGAGAGGTGGTGGAGTCTCCGTCTCTAGAGACATTCGAAACCCGCCTGGACGCGTTCCTGTGCAACCTGCTCTGGGTGACGCTGCTCTGGCAGGGGGTTGGACTAGCTGATCTCCAGAGGTCCCTTCCAGCCCCTATCATTCTGTGATTCTGTGGGGGCCGCTGTGCCAAGGCAGCCACCTCCACCCCAGGCCTTCTCCTCCTCCTGCCCACAGGTGGCCCACAGGCAACCAGAGGTAGCGCCGCAGGGCAGGCAGAGCCCGGCCTCGTCCCTCCATGGGGACAGGCTGCCACGGCTCCCCTGCCCAGAGAGTTTGCAGGCCGCTGGGAGGCGCCGCGCACAGGTAGGGAGCCCGCGGGAGACGGGGCCAAACGTCCTCCCAACGCCGGGAGCTGCCGATGGGCAGGCGGGACATGCAGGAGGGGACAGGCGGGCTCGGCCCCCGTCACAAGCTGGGTCCACCGAGCCATGCCCAGCAGGATGCCCGGGCATGCCAGGGCTCCCGCGAGTCACCGTGGGCTGCGAGGGGCCCAGTCCTCTCCCAGCTGTCTCTGGGACTGGCAGCAGCCGCCTGCGGGGACGAGCGCTGCCCGGGGGGCTGGCGGGGGAGCCCAGCCCGGCCGCAGGAGCTCTTCCAGCTGGGCCGTGGGGACCAGGGCCAGAGTCACACAGCCTCTCTCCTCGGCTTCTCTTGCAGTCGGACAGCGTGGTGCGCAGCAAGGCACTGCCCTGCAGCAGGGTGGTGCTGCAGGAAGACACGCAGCCCAGGCAGGCAGGGACAGCCGGGCACGCCACCGCCGCTCGGCCAGCAAGACGCGCCAGCAGCTGCTGCAAGCTGCCGCCTCTGCCACCAGCACCCTCGACTCCTTCTGCCGCGGGCTGGGAACCAGCCAGCAGCACTGCAGCCAGCGGCTGCCTACGGCCGGTCCCACCTGCTCGGGGCATCAACGGTGAGCGGGGCAGACCTGCGAGGGTGAGGACGTTCAGGCCTGCCCAGCAGCTCCCTCCAGCCTACAGAGGAGCTATAAAGGACACGGCCCGGTGCCTCACGAGTGAGGTCCTGGCCAAGGTTTTCCTTGGAAGCGGGGGACCCAGCCAGCAGCCAGCAGCACCACGGGGAAGGGCTGAGGCCATGACACCAACATCAGACAAGGACAAGATCCTGTCCATCAAGACAGAGTCCCTGGAGGAGCTGGAGAGGAGCTGCCTGGCCCGCACCAGGCGCAGCCTGGCCCAACTCAGGAATGCCACCCTGCAGTGGCAGCAGGACAGCCCGGAGGGAAAGCCAGGGGCCTTGGCCGAGGAGCAGAAGTGCAAAGACAGCAGTGACAAGGAGCTATCCCAAGGGGAAGACACCAGCATCCACACCATCTGGGTCAACGCCTCCGTCCCGGAGCTCTTCCAGGACACCCACGCTGGTCCCCAGGAGGAGTCCGGCCGGCCCAGCCGCCTGGGCACAGGGGTGGCAGGAGACATAGCTGGAGACCTGCAGAGCGCGTCTCCTGCCCTGGCTGGTCCCACGGATGCTGAGCCGGCAGCTTGTGCCCTGGCCGGAACTCCTGAGCAAGAGGGGCACCGCACGCCTCTGGCTCCCACGGCAGAAGAGGACGCAAAGGCAACCGCTTCTCCCATCCTCAGCGAGCAGGCCCCTGCAGCAGAAGTAGAGAGCTGGGCACCTGCCCCATACACCCCCCCAGAGTACGAGTACGAGGCTCTGCAGGACACAGCGCTGAGCATGGTGAGAGAGGCTCTCATCAATTCTGTGCTTGTGAACCAGTGCTTGCAGGCACCTGCCCCATACACCCCCCCAGAGTACGAGTACGAGGCTCTGCAGGACACAGCGCTGAGCATGGTGAGAGAGGCTCTCATCAATTCTCTGCTTGTGAGCCAGCGCTTGCAGGCACCTGCCCCATACACCCCCCCAGAGTACGAGTACGAGGCTCTGGAGGACACAGCGCTGAGCATGGTGAGAGAGGCTCTCATCAATTCTCTGCTTGTGAGCCAGCACATGCAGGCACAAAATGTGGATGCGGCAACAGCAGCAACACCACTTGCAGCGCCACAGGACAGGGAGTCTGCCTCGGCTGCAGCAGAGGCAGAGGGGCAGGCACCTGCCCCATACACCCCCCCAGACTATAAGGACGAGGCTTTACAGGACACAATCCTGAGCATGGTGAGAGAGGCTCTGATAAATTCTGTCCTTGTGAGCCAGGAAAAACTGGCAAAACGCAAGGCTGCAGCAACAGCAGCAACACCACCAGCAGCAGCTCAGGACACCGAGAGCCAGGCACCTGCCCCACACGGACCCACAGCCTCCGACGAGGCTCTGCACGACACAGCCCTGTATATCGTGACGGAGGTCGTGGGCAAGGCTGTGCTTGTCACCCAGCACGACCGGGCACAACGCATGGACACCGTGGCAGCAGCAACACCTGCAGAACCTTGGGACACCGAGTCTGCCTTGGCTGGAGAGCCTCAGGGAGAGGGCAACACGGCCCCTCTCACCCCAACAGCCCTCGGTGGCGAGGGGCTGGCAGGAGCTGGCCCCTTGCCCACCCAGCCCCTCGCCTACAGCTCTCCTTCCCCCACAGGCATCGCCACCCTCCAGCATGCCCCAGCTCGATGGCAACAGCCCTCCCTCTTCAGGAGGGCGCTCAAGGCTCCGCGCAAGGCCTTCTGCTGCTCCTGCATCACGGGAGAGAAGGAGCAGTAGTGCCCTGCTGCCAGTGCCAGGCGGGTCCCCGGAGATGGCGCCTGGCCCTGAGCCTGCGCAGCGTCCAGAGGGAGTGGCACGGGCAGGCAAGCAAGGGATGGGTGCATGGACGGCACCCCAGGCATTCAGCTGCCCTGAGGACAGCGTGCTGCCAGCCTCTGCTCGGCTGTGGCTGTTTTCTGAGGTCAATAAAAGGTGATGATTTTACCCCAGTGCTCGTCTGTACCTGGTCCGTTGCAGGAGAAAGACAGCTATTGACCAACAACCCCAGGTCCTTTTCCACCAGGCAGCTCGCCAGCCACTCTTCCCCAGGCCTGTAGTGCTGCATGGGGTTGTTGTGACACAATTGCAGGACCACAGCCTAGGAGGCTCTGCAGGACATGGCCCTGTGCATGGTGACAAAGGCTGTGGTCAGTGCTATGGCTGTCATCCAGCGCAACCTGGCCCAAAGCACCCAGGCTCTCGGCAGGGACACCTCCCACTAGACCAGGCTGCTCAAAGCCTCATCCAGCCTGGCCTTGAACACCTCCAGGGATGAGGCATTGACAGCTTCCCTGGGCAACCTGTTCCAGCGCCTCACCACCCTTACAATACAGAAATTCTTCCTGATATCCAATCTAAATCTGCCCTCTTTCAGTTTGAAGCCGTTACCCCGTGCCCTATCATTACACTCCCTGATAAAGAGTCCCTCCCCATCCTTCCTCTAGGCCCCCTTTAGGGACTGGAAGGCTGCTCTAAGGTCGCCCCGGAGCCTTCTCTTCTCCAGGATGAACATCCCCAACTCTCCCAGCCTGTCCTCATAGCATAGGCGCTCCAGCCCTCTGATCATCTTCGTGGCCCTCCGCTGGACCCCTTCCAACAAGTCCACGTCCTTCTTGTGCTGAGGACTCCAGAGCTGGACGCAGTACTCCAGGTGGGGTCTCACCAGAGCGGAGCAGAGGGGCAGAATCACCTCCCTCGACCTGCTGGCCACGCTTCTTTCGATGCAGCCCAGGATGCGTTGGCTTTCGGGGTTGCAAGCGCGCATTGCCTGCTCATGTTGAGCTTCTCGTCCACCAGCACCCCCAAGTCCCTCTCCTCAGGGCTGCTCTCAAGCCATTCTCCGCCCAACCTGTAGGTGTGCCTGGCATTGCCATGACCCAGGTGCAGGCTCTTGCACTTGGCCTGGCTGAACTTCATGACGTTCACACAGGCCCACCTCTCGAGCCTGTCCAGGTCCCTCTGGATGGCGTCCCTTCTCTCCAGTGTGTCGACCGTGCCACACAGCCTGGTGTCGTCAGCAAACTTGCTGAGGGTGCACTCAATCCCACTGTCCATGTCACTGACAAAGACGTTAAACAGCACTGGTCCCCGTACTGACCCCTGAGGAACAGCACTCGTCACTGGTTTCCATGTGGACATTGAGCCATTGACTGCAAGCCTTTGAGTGTGGCCATCTAGCCAGTTCCTTATCCACCGAGTGGTCCATCCATCAAATCCATGCTGTTCCGATTTAGAGACCAGGACGTCGTGCGGGACAGCGTCAAACGCTTTGCGTAAGTCCAGGTAGATGCTGTATCTACCAATGTGGTGGCAACATCATAGAAGGCCACCAAATTTGTCAGGCACGATCTGCCTTTGGTGAAGCCATGTTGGCTATCACCAATCACCTTCTTATTTTCCATGTGCCTTAGCAGAGATTCCAGGAGGATCTGCTCCATGACCCTGCCGGGCACAGAGGTAAGACTGACCGGTCTGTCGTTCGCTGGGTCATCCTTTTTTCCCTTTTTGAAATTGGGACCCTGCCTTTGCATTCTGCAACTTGGGTGCTGTAGTTGGAGCCCTTGCCGGTGAAGATCGAGGCGAAAAAGTCATTCAGCACCTCAGCCTTCTCCATACCCTGCGTGACCAGGTCTCCTGCCTCCTTCCTGACAGGGCCCACGTCTTCCCTAGTCTTGCCTTTACCCCTGACGTACTTAGAGAAGTTTTTTCTTGCTGTCCTTGGTGCCCCTAGCCAGATTTAATTCTCTCTGGGCTTTAGCTTGCCTAATCTGGTTCCCGGTCACTCGGACAGTTTCTCTGTATTCCACCCAGTCAACCCGTCCTTACTTCCATCCTCTGTAGGCCTCCTTTTTGCTTTTGAGCTTGTCCAGGAGCTCTTTGTTAATCCGCGCAGGCCTCCTGGCATTTTTGCCTGACTTCCTCATTCTTGGGATGCACCGTTCCTGAGCTGAGCTTGGAGGAGGTGATCCTTGAATAGTAACCAGCTCTCTTGGGCCCCTCTTCCCTCCAGTACCTTTTCCCATGCTACCCTGCCAAGCAGGTGCCTCAAGAGGCCAAAGTCTGCTCTCTTGGAGTCCAGGGTAGTGAGCTTGCTGCGTGCTCTCCTCGCTGCCCCGAGGATCTTGAATTCTACCATTTCATGATCACTGCAGCCGAGGCTACCCTTGAGCTTGACACTCGCCACCACCTCCTCCTTGTTGGTAAGGACAAGGTCCAGCGTAGTTCCTCTCCTTGTTGGCTCCTCTACCATTTGAGGAAGAAAAAACGTGTCCAGAAATACCCCAACTGCGCAGCAGGTTGTTTAGCCAGTCCCATTCATTATCGATCTATAGCTGATTAAACCCTTTGTTCAAGTGCTGGATACTTTTATGGATAGACTCAGAGTGGTCAGAAAGATTCATACAACACATACCTTCAAAATCTTCACACCCGTGGCCTTGCGCTAAAAGCAAAAAATCAACGGCAGCTCTATTTTGCAGCGTAGCATGCCGAATAGAATCTACATCTGCTAATAACCCACTTAACGCTCACGACGTGGCATTGGTCTGTTTAGCCAGCCAACACCCTATTTTATTCAGCGTATTTAGTGCCGTTGCTGTTCCTAGCGAAGGGAGAATACTTAGCCCTATTCTTTGTCCGAGCTTCGGGAATGTTATACGGTCGTCACAGGATGGAGTAAAGGTATGAACTGTTCTCTTGGCGCTGTGGTTACTGTGTGCTCTGCTCACTGTGTCTTTGGCCGCACGCAGGCCTCTGCTCGTAGATCTGCCCCATCTCCCCCTTTTTTGTTTAACACCAGACCATTTATTAACAAGGTCGCCATGACTGGTGCTTCTACTCGTCGTGACGCTCTTAGCAGGTTATGTACTGAACACAATTAAAAACAGAATCAAAAAGAACCCTGCTAAGGCAATAAATACCCAGATTCCTAAATTTAGCCCAGAAAGCCAATTTCGTTGGATTTACCCACGAGAAATCCTTTTGTAATATTTCAAATACATTGCGGTTCATTAAGTCTTGAATCTTTAGTATTTGAGCTTTTAGCTGATCATGGAAAGGACGAATATTTTGTTGCAACGACATGTCAAAAGCACCTTGGAGATGGTGTTTAACCATTTCCCAGCCATGTAGCAACGTATTCCAGGGGAGAGATGTAACACAAAGTCTTCGAGAGTTGTACTCCCAACCACAATACAGAGAAAGACGTGTTTTTAACGCATTTTGCTGATCCCCTATCCATATTACTGCTGTTTTATACCCTACTCGCGTTAAATTTACACAATAAGATTGATTACGTTCTTGTATACTTGCATTTTGAGCCGAAGCAAACATACGGATGAGAAGTACAAATCATTACAGAATTGTCTTGCTCACAACTTCTATTTGTTGTAGTATTATCTGTGGTTAGCATGCACCCCGATTTAAGGTGCTTATAATACACCTTCGGTTGTTCAGGCCATTCAACAGTTCTTATGAAATGTCGCTCTACTGCTGTGGATGACAAAGAAGACATGTTTAGAAAATTTAAAACATGAGAGCGTATGTGGACAATAAAATAAGGAAACTGTCTTTTTCATAAAAGCACCATTAATTGCAGTAAAAGATTAAATAACAATTGGTTCTCTACTTGTTTTATAAATGCTCCTTCCAGTCTTTGAACAATACCAGGACCATATTGAGAGTCTGCCACTACGTTTAACGGTTCCTGTTGATATAAGTCAAAAGCCTTTACTGTGTCCCTGAACCATCTCCAAACACCGTACGGGTGCCAGCAAGAGGCTTTGGTGCTAGCAGGATGCACGGCTGTAAAGGAATTTGTGAAAGTGACTGTAATAGTCTGTGCCAGGGGAAAGAATAATTTATTTGCCCAATATAGTGTCCTAAGGCAATTTGCAGGTTAAGACTTTGTGATAACCACGGGTCAAGGTCGTCCTTTTTGACGGGGACGTGTATGTGGCTTGGATCCATTCCAGAAAGCTGCTGACAGCCCAAACGACCCTGGGAAAACAATCGTGGTAACATTTCAATCATCATAGTTACTGGTTTTGAAAAGGTATGTGGCAAAAATACCCACTCTAATGCAGTCAGGCTCTTTGCGAGTGCATCATCCCACTGTCCTATCAGGGCGTAAGGTTGAAATTCCTGTAGGAAGGTGTTCAATGCGTCCTGCAGCAGTAGTAGACTATATCTTATCTGCAACGTGCGTGCTGTAATGCCTTCTGAGCTGTTGGGGTTAATGAATGTGGAACCTAATGGGGAGGGGGGAGGGGGGGGCAGACACAGCGCTTCAGGGCGTCCCCTGTATCTTCAAAGTACGCCCATGTCTCTCTCCCCCTCTCTGACCCGAGACAGCCCCCTTATATCCTGCACTGGATTGAGTGGAGAAGTACAGGCTAGAGTCGCCGCACGCGTGGCCAGCACATGCAGCGAGTCCCACCAGACTCTCCTGCACTGGATTGAGTAGAAAAGTACAGGCTAGAGTCGCCACACGCGTGGCCAGCACATGCAGCGGGTCTCACCAGACTCATGATCCAGCTTTGCCAACAGCGGCTGTCTGATACGTGACTACATTGTTGCAATCCCTTCTTGTTATCTTCTTCTGTGAAGGTCGGGTTCTCATGGGTATGCACATAGTTTTTGCAGCAACATATTCTACAACTCGTACACGGGTACGATGCAAAGCGGCACCTACAACCGATGGTATAATGCTTATTAAACACAGCAAACAGCATACTAAACATAACAGACAAATTCCTTCCACACAGGCAATAATTTGCTCCAACCAACCCCACCCCCAAGTCCATCCAGCAAAGAGCTTTCACCCAGTGGTCTCCACAAGTTGCTGGTTCGGTCGGCGCAGTTCTTGCACCTGGGCATGGATGGATTTGGAGTGGTCACTTAGATTCATAGAACACAGTCCTTTAAAATCTTGACGGCCATGTCTGTGAGCGGAAAGCAAAACCGTGTCTTGACAACCATGTCTGAAAGCAGCTCTGTTTTGCAGCATCGCATGTCGAATACTACCTACATCTAGCAATAACTCAGAAATAGCTGTACTAGTAGCATTACTAAACTTATCCTTGGCAGCAAGAGAGTCCTTGTTAGCAAGAACCCTTGGCAGCAAGAGAGTCCTTGTTAGCAAGAGCGCATGCGGACTCCCTGTTCTTGCTGGTACTGTGCTTTGATCTTCTTCAACAACAGGCCAAGATTCTTGAGCAGCTCGATAAGGTGTCTGTGAGTCCGTTACAGACTTATGTCATCCAAATGTTTTTCTTGCCAGCACCCGAGGCTGAATAACAATCGGTGTGATATATGTGTTTTCCAGCACCCGGGTGCGAGTCCCTTGAGTGTATTTACAATCCTCCTCGCCGATCTTCCGTTGTTTTCCCATATTCTACCCCCTTGCTTAAGAGACCGCTTCTGCTGGGGTTCATTTTAGTCTCGCAGGGTGTAACACAGAGTAATTTACTAAGGCATGCAATAACATAGACACATATAGGAAAAAACCCAAAACATATCTCTATGGTACTGCTTTGAATTGGGTGTCCTATTTCTCTTTTTCTGCCGCTTTCTCGTAGCGCGTGTGGCATACTTTGGTGCTAACGTGGCACATTTCCCATCTAATTCTTCTTGTTTGGGTTTCTTTTTTTTTTCCTCTCTCTTTTTTTCCTCTTTTTTTTTCTTTTTTTTTCCCCCATCACTTACGACTGACATAAAAGTCTGCCTTTGCAACCAGAGCTCAGTTTCTCATTTTCCTTAAGTTTCTCATTTCCTACAGAGCACCCTATAGATTTTGGCTCAACTCCTTTTCCCGATCGACCACGATCTTATAGGCAAACAACAAACAACTAGCCATACGCCCTGCACGGGCGAGCCGTTCCTGAGAGCGTAAGCATGTCGGCTGGTGAAAACTCCCCCAAGATTTCAGGACTTCCATCGGTTCTACGGCCCATCCTGGTCTGTCTACCTGGGGCGCGCTCGCCTTACGTCTAAACGTTGTGTATATACAAACTTCTTCACTTGATGGAGTGTCGGCCCTAGTCGCGTACGAGAACAGGACCACACCGGGCAGAACACCTGCTCCAGGGCAGTCACCGAACGACACTGCACACAACAAAAAACAAACAGTAGCACAGATGCTGATCAGCAGGCAGAAGCTGGCGCCCGCACACACTTACACAGCAGACATACAAAACCAGCACTTCTATCTCAGGGAGACGGCTGGGGAGGGGAGGGGCTGAGGTGGGCGGTGGCAGGAGCTAAACAGCTCTGGCTCCCTCCTTCTCTGCTGACATGCTGACAATGTACCGCAATACCCCGATTCCGGCTGCACACGTACAAACGGTTGATAAGGAGGAAGAGATGCAGTACCTGGCGCAAATGGAGAAGGGTTAAAAATGGAGGAGCGCGATAACAACTTTCGTTGCTGTTGCTGTAAAATCCCCACAGTTGGAGCAGATGCAGGCATAGCTTTAATTGGGGTTAAAGGTGGACATAAATCAGGTTCAGTCTCTGGATGTATTGGACCAGGATCAAAGGGGGTTCCCAGGATCATCCTCAGGGCTATTACAGAATAGGGTAGAGTGAACTGGAGTGCCTCCTTTCCCTTCGGCATGTTCTGATCTTGGCAAGACCGGGGGGCAATCGTCTGCTTTAAAATTAGGAGGTGCGGCGGTTGCCCCAGACGGGGCAGCATCGTTATTGCTCGCAGCTTGTCTGATACCCTCCTGTTTCCGTATTATCTCTGGATTTTGCCACCAATCGGTTTGATAAGAGATAGATCCCACTCGGTTGCAAGCTTCTATCATATCTATTAAGCCTGGATTCTCTAAGGCTTGTAAGATACGCCTACAATCGACATGAGCATTCTCCACCGCAAGCTTTAACATCAGTGCTTCCTTGGCTTCTACGTTCTCCACTTGTTTATGAATAGCTTCCTGCAGGCGGTCAATAAATGCCACGTAGGGTTCATTAGGACCCCGCTTGACAGTTGTGAAAGACTGAGTTGCCTTTCCCATGTCAGGAACTTTTACGATAGCTTGTAAAGCAAAGTCTGCTGACTGTCTTAGTATCTCTGGAATTAATCTCGCCTGCAGCTGTGGGGTATCAACAGGCGCTTCCCCTAACAACTGAGGGATGCCCGCTCCCCGTAATGGATCGCCGTCCCCTCTTGACAAATTATCTACTGCGGCGGCGCTGCACGCATCTCTCCAGTGAGCCATAAAAAGAACTCGCTGTGTTGGGGTAGAAATAACTTTGGCCAGCTGCTTGATATCGAATGGAGTTAGTGTGTGTCCTTTCCTAATGTTATTTAATAGTCCTTGTGCATAAGGGGAGGTTAGTCCATGCCGCATAATCGTTTTCCGCATTTCTCTAACCAGCTCCCACCTTATCGGTTCCCAGGTATTCGTCCCGTTTTGATTAAGCAGTACCGGACAGGCGATGGCAGTAGCGGCTTCCATATCGCCGTCCTGTAATGCCTGTTTACGTAAGTTCTGCCAGTGTTGAGCAGGATCATAAGTTGCAGTGACTGCCGGACTTGGAGCCGGACTTGGCAAGGAATCGCCCCAACCCGGTAACACAGGAGACCGCGGCGGTATCAACGTCACATCTAGCGGGGGTGCTAACGGCGCAGCCGGACAGCTCGGGGGTTCAGGTTTCCCCCCCTCCGTCTGAGTGGTAATCGGGCTGTCCGGTGCCATAGCTGCAACGGCGGCTGCTGTGGCATTTCGTTTGGATTTTACCTGCTGTAAAGTACCTTTAATCAACCTCCAAGTTGTCAAAACCTTTGTGGCAGTCGCATCCCCTTTTGTGGCAGCCTCAAGTAAAGTTTCGCCCGCTTGCTCCCAACTTGATAATTGGAAAGCCGTTGTAGAATCAGCGGGAAGACCTTTGCTTTTTAGCCATGCCAGTAAAAGCTGAGGAGTTCCTTCATCGTATTTAACACCCCTTTTACTTAAAAACTTTTCTAAAATACATACAATCGCCTTTTCCTCTGAGGACACTTTCGATCCCATCCTCACACGTCCCCGGCTGCTCGCCTTTTCCTGGTGACTATTTGTCCGGACTGCAGCTCTCCGATACCGCTGCCTTTTTTCGTTCAGCCGGGCTGCTCCACCGGTCGTACATTCCTACGATTCAAGTTCTCGTACGTTCCTACGATTTTTGTCCCTGTTCGGGCGCCATTTGTGGAGCATGGATTCACGGACTCTGGCGGGGTACAGACCAAAGACCTTTATTGCAACAATCTGACAGGCTTTATAGCTATACACGCTCTCCACGCCCAAGTTGTGTCCTGCTGATAGGTTGGGGGTCGACTGCCGGGCGCTTGTCTACTTCTTCCGATTGGTTTCTGCTGTCTGTTCACGAGGAGCAGCAACTTCACTCTCCCACAGCAACTTCACTCTCACGTCCTGTTCCTTGATGATACTCCCCGATACTTGTTTTTCTGTTCTCTCAAGCCCTCTCTCAAGGACGCAGCTTTATCTCATCAAGGTCGAACAGACCTCCTATGCTGCTCTCTATTCCCACAAGTCAGTATCCATCCATTCCAACGCTCCAATCGTAAGAGCCATCCCACCACGTCTCTGTGATGCCAACGAGATCGTAGCCCTGAAGGCGCGCGCACATCTCTAACTCCTCTTGCTTATTTCACAGAATCACAGAATCACAGAATCTTAGTGGTTGGAAGGGACCTCTGAGATCATCGAGTCCAACCACAAAAAAAACCCAAACAAACAAAAAAAACCAAAACCAAACACCAACACCCACCTACTAAACTCCACACCCACAACCCCACACACAACACCCCACCACAAACAATAATCTTGGGCACTAGAGCATGCCCTGAAGAGCCATGTCTACACGTTTCTTAAATACCTCCAGGGATGGTGACTCCACCACCTCCCTGGGCAGGCCGTTCCAGTGCCTGACCACTCTTTCAGTAAAGTAATTCTTCCTAATATCTAATCTAAATCTCCCTTGCCGCAGCTTCATACCATTTCCTCTGGTCCTGTCGTTATTCCCTTGGGAGAAGAGGCCAACCCCTGCCTCTCTACAGTTTCCTTTCAGGGAGTTGTAGAGGGCAATGAGGTCTCCCCTCAGCCTCCTCTTCTCCAAACTAAACATGCCCAGCTCCCTCAGCCTCTCCTCATAGGACTTGTTCTCCATACCCCTCACCAGCTTGGTGGCTCTCCTCTGGACACGCTCCAGCACTTCAATGTCTTTCCTGTAGTGAGGGGCCCAAAACTGAACACAGTACTCGAGGTGAGGCCTCACCAGTGCCGAGTACAGAGGCACAATGACTTCCCTACTCCTGCTGGCCACGCTATTCCTGATACAAGCCAGGATGCCATTGGCCCTCTTGGCCACCTGGGCACACTGCTGGCTCATGTTAAGCCGGCTGTCCACCAGCACCCCCAGGTCCTTTTCTGCCGGGCAGCTTTCGAGCCACTCTTCCCCAAGCCTGTAGCGTTGCCCGGGGTTGTTGTGACCAAAATGAAGGACCCGGCACTTGGCCTTATTAAATCTCATCCCATTGGCCTTGGCCCATTGATCCAACCTGTCCAGGTCCCTCTGTAGAGCCTTCCTACCCTCGAGCAGATCAACACTCCCACCTAGTTTGGTGTCATCCGCAAACTTACTGAGGGTGCATTCAATCCCCTTTGTCTAGATCATCAATAAAGATATTGAACAAGACTGGCCCCAAAACTGAGCCCTGGGGGACACCACTGGTGACTGGCCGCCAACCAGATTTTGCTCCATTAATCACAACTCGCTGGGCACGGCCGTCCAGCCAGTTTTTTATCCAGCGGAGGGTACACTTGTCTATGCCATGATTCTCCAGTTTCTCCAGGAGAATGCCGTGGGGGACGGTGTCGAAGGCCTTACCAAAGTCCAGGTAGACAACATCCACAGCCTTCCCCTCATCGAGAAAGCGGGTCACATGGTCATAGAAAGAGATCAAGTTGGTCAGGCAGGACCTCCCTTTCCTAAACCCATGCTGGCTGGCCCTGATCCCTTGGCTGCCCTGCACTTGCCTTGAGAGCTCACTCAGGATGATCCTCTCCATGATCTTTCCCGGTACAGAGGTCAGGCTGACAGGCCTGTAGTTTCCGGGATCCTCCTTCCGGCCCTTCTTGTAGATGGGCGTCACATTGGCCACCCTCCAGTCATCCGGCACCTCTCCTGTTGACCAGGATTGTTGACAGATAATGGAGAGAGGCTTGGTGAGCTCTCCTGCCAGCTCCCTGAGAACCTTTGGGTGAATCCCATCCGGCCCCATAGACTTATGCGTGTCCAGGTGCATAAGCAAATCATTAACTACTTCCTCCTGGATTACAGGGGGGTTGTCCTGTTCTCCATTCTTATCTTCCAGCCCAAGAAGCTGAACACCCTGGGGGTAGCTGGTCTGACTATTAAAGACAGAGGCAAAGAAGGCATTAAGTATCTCAGCCTTCTCCTCGTCCTTGGTTGCAAGGTTTCTCCCCGCATCCAGTAAGGGATGGACATTCTCTGTCACTCTCTTTTTGATGATGTATTTATAGAAATTTTTTTTGTTGTCCCTTATGTTAATTGCCAGGTTGAGTTCCAGCTGGGCTTTTGCCTTCCTGATTTTTTCTCTGTATGACCTAACACGATCTCTGTACTCCTCCTGTGTTGCCTGTCCCCTCTTCCAAAGGTGGTAAACCTTCCTTTTTTCCTTAAGTCCCATCAAGAGCTCTTTGTTCATCCAGGCCGGCCATTTTCCCCGCCCTTTGATTTTGCGCCTCATGGGGACAGCCTGCTCCTGGGCCTTTAGGATTTCCCTCTTGAAGAGCGTCCAGCCTTCCTGGGCTCCTTTGTCTCTCAGGACTACCTCCCACGGGACTCTCCCAACCAGGGTTCTGAACAGGCTAAAGTCTGCGCACCGGAAGTCCAAGATGGAGGTTTTGTTAACCCCCTTCCTTACCTCACTATGGATGGAAAACTTAACCATTTCATGGTCACTAAGCCCAAGACGGCCTCCGACCTCCACGTCCCCCACTAGCCCTTCTTTGTTTGTGAACAGTAGGTCTAGCAAGGCACCTCCCCTGGTAGGCTCACCTACCATTTGTGTCAGGAAGTTATCCTCCATACACTCGAGGAACCTCCTAGCCTGCCTGCTCTCTGCTGTGTTATATTTCCAGCAGATGTCTGGTAAGTTGAAGTCCCCAACTAGAACAAGGGCTGGCATTTGCGAGACTGCAGCCAGCCGCTTACAGAATACCTCATCAACCTGCTCATCCTGGTTGGGTGGTCTATAGCAGACTCCCAGCACAAAATCACCTCTGTTAGCCTTCCCTTTCACCCTTACCCATAAACACTCAACTTCTTCATCACTGGAGTCTATCTCTATAGAGTCAAACAGCTCCCTAACCTACAGAGCCGCACCCCCCCCCCCTTCCTTCCTTGCCTATTCCTTCTGAAGAGCTTATAGCCACTCATTGCAGCATTCCAGTCATGACCATCATCCCACCACGTTTCCGTGATGGCGACTATGTCGTAGTTGTCCTGCCGCACAATGGCTTCTAGCTCATCCTGTTTGTTGCCCATGCTACGTGCATTAGCGTAGATGCACTTAACCTGGGCTACTGATTTCACCCCCATCTTTGGCCCTTGACACTCAGGTTCATTACCAGCGGGCCTGGTTTTATCCCCTTCCCCCTTAACTTTCGGCTTAGAGCTCTGTCCATGAGCTTTGTTAACTCTTAGCCTAGTACCCTTTTCCCCTTCTAGGAAAGGGTTTTCCCAATGTTTTCTAGCAGTAATTTCTAAACTTCTATCACCTTTCTCTGATGAAATGTCAGAGTGGGAGTCCTCACTAATGTGGTCTCCTTCAAACCGTGTGTCGTGGTTTAGCCTCAGACGGCAACAAAGAACCACGTGCCGCTCGCTCGCGCCTTCCTAATACAGGAAGAATCGTAAGAAAAGGCAAGACTCTTGGGTTGAGACAAAGGCAGTTTAACAGGACAGCAAAGGGAACAGGCAAACAACAACAACAACAACAACAACAACAACAACAACACGGATAGGGGAATATACAAACGCGATTACGGAACCGCCGCTCCCTGCCGCTCGCCGGCCGGACCCGGGACGCCCCAGCCCGCTTTTAAGCAGCAACTTCCTGCCCCCTCCCCCGGCAGCTCAGGGTGGGCGTGGCTCACATGGCATGGAATACCAGGAAAAATTAACCCTATCCCCACCGGAACCAGGACATTATCCACCCCTTATTCCATACCATCTATGCCATGCCCAGCAGGTTCCAATGAATTGCCACCACTTTCCCCTGTTATATATATATATATGTATATACACACATATAATGCCCTTAGTTTATGGGCCATCCCTCCAAAGTGTCCGTTGAGTTCTTTTAATCCACGGCTTTGGGCTCCATCTGTTAGAACAGTCTCTCAGGGCAGGTGAGATGCTGGGTGGTGCTGGTCTGTTGCATGCTGTATTTTTCGGAGCTTGTGACTGGTGCACCTGGTGTGGCTCATGCATGCAGTCCGTGGGCTGAAGATGTAGATCTTGAGGAAACTGCTGGGCGCCAGCTGCTGAGATCAGTTCTTATCCCATCATCCCTGTGCCTTACTTGTAGTACAACTGATAGCAATTATAGCAATGAGGACATACAGTGACAGTGTTACTTAGCAATTAACAGCACACAATCTGATTCATTGGCTATTCTCGCCCAAAATCAGATCCCCATGAGGTACACATCGGACTTCCCCATCCTGCCGCATCACCCACCAAGTGCACCCAGGTCCTTGGGCAAAAGCAATCCCACGGATGGGTTTGCCTTTGCCTGAGGCAGGACTAACCCAGACTGTCTTCCCTAGCATATTCTTCATGTGCACTACGGGGACTTTATCCCCTTCTACAGTACGTGGAAGTTTTGATTGGGCAGGGCCAGCCCGATTGTTAGATCCCCTGGTGTTAACTAGCCAGGTAGCGTTTGCTAAATGAGTATCCCAGTGTTTTAAAGTCCCACCACCCATTGCTCTCAGTGTAGTTTTTAACAGTCCATTGTATCGTTCTATCTTCCCAGAGGCTGGTGCGTGATAGGGGATGTGATACACCCACTCGATACCATGCTCTTTGGCCCAGGTGTCTATGAGGCTGTTTCGGAAATGAGTCCCGTTGTCCGACTCAATTCTCTCTGGGGTACCATGTCGCCACAGGACTTGCTTTTCAAGGCCCAGGATAGTGTTCCGGGCAGTGGCATGGGGCACAGGGTATGTTTCCAGCCATCCGGTGGTTGCTTCCACCATTGTGAGCACATAGCGCTTGCCTTGACGGGTTTGTGGCAGTGTGATATAATCAATCTGCCAGGCCTCCCCATATTTGTATTTCAGCCATCGCCCTCCATACCAAAGAGGCTTCAAACGCTTGGCTTGTTTGATCGCAGCGCATGTCTCACGTTCATGGATGACCTGTGCAATAGTGTCCATGGTCAAGTCCACCCCTCGGTCACGAGCCCATCTATATGTCGCATCTCTTCCTTGATGGCCTGAGGAGTCATGGGCCCACCGAGCTATGAATAGTTCACCCTTATGTTGCCAGTCCAGATCCACCTGAGCCACTTCAATCCTAGCGGCCCGATCCACCTGCTGGTTGTTCTGATGTTCCTCCGTGGCCCGACTCTTCGGTACGTGGGCATCTACATGGCGTACTTTCACAACCAGATTCTCTATCCGGGCAGCAATATCTTTCCATAGTTCAGCAGCCCAGATGGGTTTGCCTCTGCGCTGCCAGTTGCCCTGCTTCCACTGCTGTAACCACCCCCACAGAGCATTTGCCACCATCCATGAGTCAGTGTAGAGATAAAGTACTGGCCATTTTTCTCGCTCAGCAATGTCCAAAGCCAGCTGAATAGCCTTCACCTCTGCAAACTGGCTCGATTCACCCTGTCCCTCACTGGCTTCTGCAACACGTCGTGTAGGACTCCACACAGCAGCCTTCCACTTTCGATGCTTTCCCACAATACGGCAGGACCTATCAGTGAAGAGGGCATATTTCTTCTCATTTTCTGGCAGTTTATTATATGGTTTATTATATGGCCTCTTCTGCACGCGTCACCTCCTCCTCTGGTGACATTCCGAAATCCTTGCCTTCTGGCCAGTCCATGATCACTTCCAGAATTCCTGGGCGACTGGGGTTTCCCATTCGAGTTCGCTGCGTGATCAGTGCAATCCACTTACTCCATGTAGCATCGGTTGCATGATGTGTGGTGGGGACCCTTTCTTTGAACATCCAACCCAGCACCGGCAGTCGAGGTGCTAAGAGGAGCTGTGCTTCTGTACCAACTACTTCCGAAGCAGCTCGAACCCCTTCATATGCTGCCAATATCTCTTTTTCTGTTGGAGTGTAGCGGGCTTCAGATCCTCTGTATCCACGACTCCAAAACCCTAGGGGTCGACCTCGAGTCTCCCCTGGTGCTTTCTGCCAGAGGCTCCAGGTAGGGCCGTTCTCCCCGGCTGCGGTGTAGAGCACATTTTTAACATCTTGTCCTGCCCGGACTGGCCCCAGGGCCACTGCACGGACTATTTCCTGTTTGATTTGTTCAAAAGCTTGTCGTTGCTCAGGACCCCATTTAAAATCATTCTTCTTCCGGGTTACTTGATACAGAGGGCTTGCAATTTGACTGTAATCTGGGATATGCATTCTCCAAAAACCCACAATACCTAAGAAAGCCTGTGTTTCCTTTTTACTAGTTGGTGGAGACATAGCTGCTATTTTGTTGATCACATCCATTGGGATCTGACGGCGTCCATCTTGCCATTTTATTCCTAAAAACTGGATCTCCTGCGCAGGTCCCTTGACCTTACTTCGCTTTATAGCAAAACCAGCGTTTAGAAGGATTTGGACTATTTTACTCCCTTTCTCAAAAACTTCTTCTGCTGTGTTTCCCCATACAATGATGTCATCAATGTACTGCAGATGTTCTGGAGCTTCACCCTGTTCCAGTGCAGTCTGGATCAGTCCATGGCAAATGGTGGGGCTGTGTTTCCACCCCTGGGGCAGTCGATTCCAGGTGTATTGGACGCCCCTCCAAGTGAAAGCAAACTGTGGCCTGCACTCTGCTGCCAAAGGGATTGAGAAGAATGCATTCGCTATATCAATCGCGGCATACCACTTGGCTGCCTTGGACTCCAGTTCGTACTGGAGTTCTAGCATGTCCGGCACGGCAGCACTCAGCGGTGGCGTGACTTCATTCAGACCACGATAGTCTACAGTTAGCCTCCACTCTCCATTAGATTTTCGCACCGGCCATATGGGACTGTTAAAAGGTGAGCGAGTCTGGCTGATCACTCCTTGAACCTCTAGTTGACGAATCAGCTCATGGATGGGAATCAGAGAGTCTCGGTTAGTGCGATACTGCCGCCGATGCACCGTTGTGGTAGCAATCGGCACCTGTTGTTCTTTGACCCTCAACAACCCCACAACAGAAGAATCCTCCGAGAGACCAGGCAAGGCAGACAACTGTTTAACTTCCTCTGTCTCCAAAGCAGCTATGCCAAAGGCCCAGCGGTACCCTTTTGGGTCCTTAAAATACCCTCTCCTGAGGTAATCTATACCAAGGATGCATGGAGCCTCTGGGCCAGTCACAATGGGATGCTTTTGCCACTCATTCCCAGTTAGGCTCACTTCTGCCTCCAGTACAGTCAACTCTTGGGATCCCCCTGTCACCCCAGAAATACAAATGGGTTCTGCCCCTCTATAGCTTGATGGTATTAAAGTACACTGCGCACCCGTGTCCACTAGAGCCTTATACTCCTGTGGGTCTGATGTGCCAGGCCATCGAATCCACACCGTCCAATAAACCCGGTTGTCCCTTTCCTCCACCTGGCCGGAGGCAGGGCCCCCCTAATACTGGTCATAGTATCCATTACTCACTTCTTGCATAAATGACTTGGAAGTTCCTTCAAGAGGATCAGAAGCAAGATCAGGCCTTCTGCTTTGTCTGGGGAACGGCCCACTGGAAACTGGGGCGGCACTTTTCCTGGAGGGATCCCCTTTTGTGGTTGTCCTTCCTTGCAACTCCTGTACCCGTGTCCGCAGGATCGAAGTAGGTTGTCCATCCCACTTCCTCATGTCCTCTCCGTGGTCCCGCAGGTAGAACCACAGGGTGCCTCGTGGTGTGTACCCTCTGTACTCTCTCTCTTGAGTGGGGAAATGCCTGCTTCTAATAGCTGAGATGCTGGCCCGTGCAGGTGGGGAGTAGAACATATTCTCTTCAAGTTGCTGGACCTTCCGCGACAGTTTCTCCACAGCTGAGACAAGGGGGGAAGAGAGACTTTCTTCATATCGCCAGAGCCGGCCAGCTACCTCATCCACCGTTGGTCCCTCTTCACCTTTCCATTCCATTACTGCCAGGGAGTTGGCATATGACGATGGTGCGCTCCGTACAAACTTCCGCCACATGGGCCTTGTGCATCGCACCTCATCAGGGTCTGTGGGTAAGTCTGCATTGTCCAAGTCATAATAAATCATCTCCCGCACAGCTAATTCTCTCAGGTACTGGATACCTCTTTCCATGGTAGTCCACTTGCTTGGCTGACATACAACATCCTCACTGAAGGGGTACCTCTCCCTCACGCCTGACAGGAGTCGTTTCCAGAGGCTGAGGGCTTGGGTCTTTTTCCCAATTGCCTTGTCAATGCCGCCTTCCCTAGACAGGGATCCCAGCTGCCTGGCCTCCCTACCCTCTAATTCCAGGCTACTGGCCCCATTATCCCAGCACCGGAGCAGCCAGGTGACAATGTGCTCGCCTGAAAGTCGGCTGAAATCTTTTCGCATATCCTGCAGCTCACACAAGGATAGGGATCGAGTAATTATCTCTGGTTCTGCCTCTTCCTCCTGCTCTCGTGATGACCCTGGTTCATCATCATCTCTTACTAAGCGAACTGATTTCTTTGTGTACTTCTTCTTCTGTATGGGGGCAACTGATATCGGCACGGGTTGGTTCCCTGGTTCAGTGGCAGTGGCTGCTATGGGGGTTGGAGTAACTGCAGTGTCTACCACAGGGGTTGCAGTAGCCGCAGTGTCTGTCGCAAGGATTGCAGTAGCTACAGTGGCTGCCGCAGGGGTTGCAGTAGCCGCAGTGTCTGCCGCAGGGGTTGCAGTAGCCGCAGGGGCTGCCGCAGGGGCTGCAGCAGCCGTAGTGGCTGCTGGTCTGGTTTCCATCTCTTCCCCTTGAGGGTGCTGCATAATTCTGAGCAGTGCCTGGTAGATACTGGCCAGGGCCCAGCACAGCGCGGTGAGTTGTGCCTCTCTAGAATAGCCACAGCATTTTCCCTTCAAATATTCTACCACTTTATCAGGGTCCTGTAATTGTTCAGGGGTGAAGTCCCAGACCATTGGAGGTGAGTAGTTCTCTAGGTACCTGCCCATGCTCTCCCACATGCCATGCCACCCCTGACTATCCAGCCTCGGAGCAGATCTCCGGGTGGTAGTCTTAAATAGTCGCTTAACCCTAAACAAGACCTGGAACGTATTCAGGAGACATAGCACTAGGAACACGCTGGTTTCAGTATCCCAAGGATATTCAAAATTCTCAAAAGCTGTCATACCTGACCCGAAGGAGAAAAGGGAGGCAAAAGGGCTGGGGAAATTATTAACAAATTCTGAGAGACGGTGTCCAATGTACGGACAGGACAGCAAAACCACATAAACACCCCAAAATAGCCGTCTGAACAGTGATGTTATCATATCATAAACAGATATCGCACAGGACAGCAGAATGACAATCCTCATCCCTCTTCCAGACACGGTAAACAGCATCGCAGGGAGTACATAAGCCATATAGGAATTTATGTAACACAGCCATGAGAACAAACCAAGCAACATGATGACCAGTGACTGTTTACCTAATAAAATAAATGCATACCAAAAAAAAAAACCAAAACCGTTTTTTTCCACGTTCTAGTTGGATTCTGTCGTTATCTCAACCCGTCGAGCCCCACGTTGGGCGCCAAAAAGGACTGTCCTGGTTTAGCCTCAGACGGCAACAAAGAACCACGTGCCGCTCGCTCGCGCCTTCCTAATACAGGAAGAATCGTAAGAAAAGGCAAGACTCTTGGGTTGAGACAAAGGCAGTTTAACAGGACAGCAAAGGGAACAGGCAAACAACAACAACAACAACACGGATAGGGGAATATACAAACGCGATTACGGAACCGCCGCTCCCCGCCGCTCGCCGGCCGGACCCGGGACGCCCCAGCCCGTTTTTAAGCAGCAACTTCCTGCCCCCTCCCCCGGCAGCTCAGGGTGGGCGTGGCTCACATGGCATGGAATACCAGGAAAAATTAACCCTATCCCCACCGGAACCAGGACACCGTGGCATGCTTTCCTCGGGTTTAACCTCGACAGGCCCAGTTATCTCCCCTTCCCCCCTCATATCTAGTTTAAAGACCGGTCAATGAGCCCTGCTAACTCCTGCCCCAAAATTCTTTTCCCCCTCTGGGACAGCTGTGTCCCACCTGACAATGGCATGCCAGGTGTCTCATATAGCCACCTATGTTCGAAAAACCCAAAGCCCTGCCTGTAACACCAGTCCCGGAGCCACAAGTTGATCTGTTGCCTCTTCCTATCAATTTCTTTATTCACAGTTGCCACTGGTGGGATAGAAGAGAAGACAACTTGTGTTCCTAACCCCTTGAGCTGCTGCCCTAAGGCTCTAAAATCTCTTTTAATTGATTTCGGCCTCCTCCTACCCATTTCATCACTACCCACCTGAAATACTAACAGGGGGTAATAATCAGTGGGGTTTACTAGGTCTGGGAGTTTGTTTGTCACATCCCTGACCCGTGCCCCAGGGAGGCAACAGACTTCCCTGTGTAGCGGGTCAGGGCGGCATATTGGTCCCTCTGCCCCCCTCAGCAGAGAGTCACCCACAACTATGACCTTTCTCCTTTTCCTTTTGGAGCTAGTAGTGAAGTTGGGTCCGCTGTGACGTGTACTTTCTGTCTTCTCTAGTCTTGGTGGGCCATCCTCCTCTCCATCGGCCAGTTCCTCTTGCAGGACCCCATACCTGTTCTGCAGGGGTAACTGGGAAGCTGGGAGAGGTTGGGAGGGGACTCGCCTGCTTCCTCGAGCAGGGACCTGTTTCCATTCCCCCTCTTCTCTGCGATCCTCTCCTGTTGCTTGGTGAGAAGAGGGGAGAGGGTCCTCCGATTTACACGGGTCCTCAACCTGTTCCCCTACTCTCAGGGAGTGGGCCCACCAGTCAATCTCTCTTTCACACTCCCTGATGCTCCTCAGCCTCTCTACTTCATCCTTCAGCTGGGCCACCAGGTTAAGCAGATCATTCACCTGTTCACATCTTATACAGGTGTTGTCTCCGCTACCCTCCATTGCCAGCGCCAGGCTCCGGCACTCTCTGCACCCAGAGGCCTGCACGCCCATATGTTTGTGTGGGGCCTTGGTCTGGGTGCCCACAGCTTTACTAAATGTAATAAATAGAATCATGTTTGTTAATCAAATCAGGCTTTCTTAAAGGCTGGTGAAAACTTACACTGTTTCTTCGACTCTTCACATACTTAAGTCGCAGGCATCCAGCGTGCTATCTGGTGCACTTTGATACCTCAAGGCCTAAATCACAGGCATCCGGTGTGCTGTCTGGGGCACTTTGACACCTCAAGGCCTAAATCACAGGCATCTGGTGTGTTTTAACACTTCAAAGGGAAGAGCTAAATTGTGAGATAAGCTGAAAAGAGTCTCCCCAAGGACACTGATAAAGATGAGGAGCCTTCAGCCCCACAACCATCAGGAGGCGGGACAAGACCGACCCCCTAGCAACACGTCGCTCAGACACAGAATATACCAGGATTGACACATATACGGGAACCAGAAGAGTATATAATCAACTACTTTCGGGAAGTGGGTGTGCGCCGTTGGCGGAGCAAAGACTCCCCGGCCACCCAGCGCTGTTTTGCTTGCTGCCGCTTGCTTAATAAACTAATTTGATTAATTGGACTGGTTCCTGTCAATTATTGGGCCACAATCTATAACACTAAACATAGCCTTTGATCTGGTAGCAACCATAGCTGAGTCCCCAGGAGCGACTGACCTTACCATGTACGCCAGTAGAAGCACTGGGCCCGGCCGGTACACACACCAGCTCAGCATTTCCCATGCTGCGTGCAGTCGCGTAAAGGCACTTCAGCTGGGTGCCCAGTGAAGCTGTCTCCCTGGCTGGAGCGTTTGCTTTTCCTTCCTGCTGCTCTTCAGGTGGTCTTCCTCTGGGGTGTTTTATCTGTGACTCCTCGGCTCCTCCCTCCTCAGGAGCCCCTGGCTCCTCCCTGTAAGACTTCCAGTGTGCTGCCGCATACCCAGCACATCTCGGAGCAACAGGTTGAGGGCCTTCACTAGTGAGCCACCCCTCAGACCTTGGAGCATCGTCCCTCGGCTTGTCACGAGCAAGCCGTGTGGCATCCCCCTCTCCCAACAAGCCTACTTTAAAGCCCGGTCAACGAGCCCCGCTAGCTCACGAGCAAAGACCCGCTTCCCCCTTTCAGAGAGATGAGCCCCGTCGATGCCAATGAGCCTGGTGCCGTGTAGGCCATCCCATTGTCAAAAAACCCAAAACTGTGGCGGTGACACCAGCCATGGAGCCACGTGTTGATAGATTGCGCACGTCTGTTCCTTACAGTGTCCCTGCCTGTAACTGGGAGAGCAGAAGAACAGACACCCTGCGCCCCAGACCGCCTTATTAACTTTCCCAAGGCCCTGAAGTCTCTCTGGATTGCTCTTGGGCCACGTGTCGCCACCTCGTCACCACCCATGTGAAAGAGCAACAGCGGGTAGTAGTCCGAGGGCCGAACCAGGCGGGGAAGTTTTCGAGTGACGTCCCTAACCCAGGCCCCGGGGAGGCAGCATACCTCCCTGTCAAGAGGGTCTGCCCAGCATATTGGGCCTTCTGTTCCCCTCAGAAGGGAGTCTCCTACTACTATACCCCGCCTCCTCTTCCTTGTAGAGGCAGTTTTTAAACTAAAAAGGGGGTAGGCCTTACTGCTCCCGGCATCTCTTCTGGTGTAGCCAAACCATCTCCCACGCCATCCATGGGTTGGCCTACCTCCCCAAGAGCCTCGTACCTGTTGTGCAGAGGCACCTGGTTAGGGGATGTGGGCAAGGAGGGAGTGCGCTTGCCTCCCCTATTACGGACTAGCCTCCATTCACTAGCCTCCTTTTGGCCACTGCCTTCAGTCTGGCAGGGGGGAGGTACCAGATCTCCTTCAGCTCGGGGTCTTTTTGGTGGCTCTTCTCGTTTTTCACTCAGGGAGGTCAGAGTCTGAGTCCACCAATCAATTTCTTTCTCACTCTCCCTGGTGCTCCGCAGCCGTTCTACTTCCTCTTTTAGCTCTGCTACCAGGCTGAGGACATCATCTACCTGGTGACACCTCACGCTGCTGTCACTGCTTCTACCATCCCCTGGCCCTGAGAGGTGAAGGCACTCCCTGCAGCCAGCGGCCTGGGTGGCTGCGTGCTTCCAGGGGAGCTCAGTTTGTACGGCCACGTCTGCTCTGGCAAGTGCAGAAGACTCAGGAGGCTGCATCCTTCGGGTAGAGACCATGGCTGAGCTTCCCTCCCGAGCCCTCCCGGGCAAACTGCTGCGCCGCGTTCCTAGGCCCGCCTTCTGAGGGGATGGGAGCTGGCTGCTGCCGCTGCAGGCTCCGCCCCAGCCTCGTCCGCCGCTCTCGCCGAGCTGCGGGTCCCTGCCGCTGCCCGGGCTTGTCCCGGCCTCAGAAAAATGCGGGAAAAGCCCCTTTTCGCCGCCATCGCCCGGCTCCGCTGCCGACATGCCGGCACCGCAGCTCTTTGTCTCGGCGAGGGACCAAGAGAGGTCTCCCACATCTACTGAGCTCCACTCAGTGTTAGTGACACCAGCACCAGGCCCCACGGGGCAGAGTTCCCGCTTTGGGGGAATAGGCCCCAAATTGGGATGGGAAAAGGGGGAAAAGGAGAAGGGGGAAGGGGCGGCTTTGGAAAGCGCTTTGACGTCTTCGAGAGAGACTCAGAGGGGAGGGCAAGCTTCCAAATCCTTTCTACAAACAGGCTTTCTTTGCATTTTAGAAACCTCATATGGCATAGACACGCTTCTGCATCTATTTACACATCTATATATACAAATTGTCTATTTACACTTCTATGGAATATCTACTAAGAGTTAGATCTATTTAGACTTAAACATTAACACTTCTTATACAGAACATCTAATTAGACTAGCTATCTGTTTGGACATACATTTTGACACTTGAATATCTCTTTATAAATAGGTCTGCTAAAAATCTTGTCATAGTCTAAGCTCCTTTATATCATACAAAATCACAGAATCCATACAGAGAGAGGTTTTTATTTGGAACTCCTTTTATATATGTAAATGCTTATTATTTTTCAATAGATCTAAAAATGAAAGACTGTTCCCCTATTTCAATGCTTCACACCCAGACTTACAGGTTTTAACAGTTTTTAACCACCACACCACCAACCCCCGAATTTTCAGACATTTTGGGGCTGCCCGGCCCCAGCAAGGTGCAGCTGAGGAAAAGCCAGGGGCCTTGGCCGAGGAGGAGGAGTGGGAAGACAACAGCGACAAAGAGCTGTCCCAGGGGAAGACATCAGCATCCACACCATCTGGGTCAACGCCTCCGTCCCGGAGCTCTTCCAGGACACCCACGCTGGTCCCCAGGAGGAGTCCGGCCGGCCCAGCCGCCTGGGCACAGAGGTAGCAGGAGACATAGCTGGAGACCTGCAGAGCGTGTCCCCTGCCTCGGCTGGTCCCACGGATGCTGAGCTGGCAGCTTGTGCTCTGGATGGAGCTCCTGAGCAAGAGGGGCACCACACGCCTCCGGCTCCCACGGCTGAAGAGGAGGCAAAGGCACCAGGTTCTCCTGTCTCCAGCGAGCAAGCCCCAGCAGCACAGAGAGAGGGGCAGGAACCTGCCCCATATAGACCCCCATCCTACAAGTCTCTGGAGGACATGGCCCTGTGCATGGTGAAGGAGCTATGGTTGCGATGGTCCTCATTTGCAGCATTGTTCCTGGCGCATGGTCAGCGCTATGGTTGCGATCCGGCACAACCTGGCAAAAAGCAAGGCTGCGGCAACAGCAGCAACACCAGCAGCAGCAGCTTAGGACACTGAGTCTCCCTCAGCTGGGGAGCCTCGGGGAGAGGCCAGCACAGCCCCTCTCGTCCCAGCGGCACGTGAAACTGGAGAAAACATGGCTTCTGCCTTGTCTGAAGACCACTACGGTGGGACCAGCACAGCCACTGTCTTGCTGGCAGTGCACACGGATGAAGCGGCTGCTTCCGTCCTTGAAATCTCTCCGGCAGAAGCTGGCACTCCCCAGTTTGCCCCAGTAGCGCAGGCAGAGAGGCAGGAACCTGCGCCGCGCAGCCCCACAGCCTACAGGTCTCTGGAGGACATGGCCCTGTGCATGGTGACGGAGGCTCCGGTCAGCGCTATGGTTGTGATCTGGCACAACCCTGCAAAAAGCAAGGCTGCGGCAACAGCAGCAACACCAGCAGCAGCAGCAGCTCAGGACATCGAGTCTCCCTTGGCTGGGGAGCCTCAGGGGGATGCCAACACAGCCCCTCTCACCGCAGCAGCGGACAGCCAAGGAGACGCAGCAGCTTCCCTCGTGCCCCTCGGCACCAGGTGAGGACGTCCTAGGTAGATCCCCAAGCCGAGGGCAGACCTGGCCCGGCCGTCCCGGCGAGCGGCAACCAGGGCAGGCTGGCAGCACTGCAGACACGGGGACTGGCCCTGCCCTGGCCACCCCTCCCTGGGGAAAGCCCTCAGTGGCGAGGGGCTGGCAGGAGCTGGCCCCTTGCCCACCCAGCCCCTCGCCTACAGCTCTCCTCCCCCCACAGGCATCGCCACCCTCCAGCACGCCCCGGCTCCATGGCCTTCCCTCTTCAGGAGGGCGCTCGAGCCTCTGCGCAGGGCCTTCCGCTGCTCCTGTATCACAGGACAGGAGCAGCAGTAACGCCCTGCTGCCAGTGCCAGGCGGGTCCCCAGAGAGCCTTCAACCCACCAGCAGACCAACGCTCCCATCCAACTTGGTCTTCTCTGCAAACTGACTGAGGCTGCACTCGATCCCCTCCTCCAGATCGTCGATAAAGACATTAAACAGAACTGGCCCCAGCACCGAGCCCTGCAGATCACTGTGACCGGCCGCCAACTGGATTGAACGCCATTCACCACAGCACTCTTTGCGCCCGGACACTCAGACGGTTTTTCACCCAGCGAAGCGTACGCCCATCCAAGCCACGGGCAGCCAGTTTCTCCAGGAGAACGCTGTGGGAAACCGTGTCAAAGGCTTTACTAAAGTCTAGGTAGGCAACAGCCACAGCCTTTCCCTCGTCCACTACGCAGGTCACCTTGTCATAGAAGAAGATCTGGTCAGTCAAGCAGGACCTGCCCTTCATAAACCTATGCTGATGGGGCCTGATGGCCTGGTTGTCCTGTATATGCCGCCTGATGGCACTCAAGAGTATCCGCTCCATAACTTTTCATGGCACATCATCGCTGCCCCGGTGACACCGCAGTGTCCCAAATGACATCACCACCCCCGCAGGCACACACACACACACACACACACACACCCTTTTCTTATTCCCCCAAAAAAAGGAACAAAACGACCAGACCCAGGGCTGGCCCCTTCCCCTCAGGGGGGCTCTGCCACCGGCTGCAAACCTGGGCTGGGGCATCTCTCGAGCAGCACGAGACACATACAATGAGGCACCTGGAAAACAAAAATCCCCAATTAGAGTTCAGCGTGCGAAAAAAATAGCACAGAAGAGAGTAGAGGAACTCCGTCAGACCGAGGGATGGGACAGCAGCTGAGCTACAGGAGGATTCTAGGCAAACATCTCAGCTCCAAATACAGCACAACCTTCAAAAGCCAGCGCCAGCTCAACTCTTAAAGTCAGGATTAAGACTAACCGATGCCATTTTGAACACGTCCTTAGCGTAACGGCGAACCCTCCGGCTGGCGCTGGGAAACGCCGGGCCCCTTCCTCCCAGCGTGGCCGCAGGGAGATCCATCGCCTTGCGTGCGGGGCGGCAGGAGCGGGCTGGGCCGTAACCAGAATCGATGCCGACGGAGCCACCGCCGCAGCTACAGCCCTCACGCTGCTGCCGCTGCCCACCTTGCTCGCTGGGTCGATGCAGCTAAGAGGGACGGGTCAAACCCTGAATAGCAAAAAGGAACAATAAAGAACAAAGCTCGGTTGTTCGCTTCACGTCGAAAAGGTGTGCCCACGTTTACATACACTCATTAAAAATACTTACACTCTGAAAGTATTCGACTTTCCTCTGGCACCAGTTTAGCTCGCACAGCTGTGAGTTGATACCATTACAGTAGCTCTCTCCAAAATACAGAGTTATAATTGGACTATAGGGTTTTTTCCGTGCCACGCAAGGAGGAGGGACATCCAGCCAGCTGCACTGCCCGAGAGAGATGCTACTGGGCTGCCGGGGAAACGCGCCACTGAAAGCCAGACAGAAAGAAAGTACTTCAGAGCACGCCGCCCAAATATCAGGAAAAACCCCACAACAATGCCTTACATTCGGCTGCCTCTCTTTTTAAAGCTTTAGAACTAACCCCCGACTGCTTAAGGGCACCTCCTAAACTGTATGCTACAGCTAGACCCCCCGGCAGCGCTCCCTGGGTCCGGCACTTCGAGGGCAGGGCGGGCCGGGCCCAGCCGCCCCCCTCCGAGCCCAGCGCCGCCCGGCGTCCCCCCCATCCCGAGTGCCCCCGGCCCCGGCGGCAGCACCCGGGGCCCTTCCCCGCCCCTGCGGCCACTGCGACCCGCCCGCCGCCGCCGGAACCCCCCGGGACGCCTCTGCCCGACCCGCGCCGCCCGCCCGCAATTAACACCGCGGCGGGGAGAGGCCCAGAGGTGTAAAAACCTGCTGTGCTCTGGGCTGGGCTGGCCACTACGCGAACGACACGCGCTCTCTTTAACCTCTCTCCCCTCCCAGAAGAGAAGGGAGAGAGAATAAGGCAGACGGAGGCTTATGGGTCGGAAAGAAGCTGAACGACTTTAATGAAATCTTAACAGTAACGATAAAAGATGACCATACTAATAAAAAAGGGAAAAATACAATATATGCAAACCCAGTATCAGAGTCCTCCTCGGACGCCGGCCACTGAAGGAAGAGGCTGACCCGTTGCTCCCTCAGCGTTTATGCTGAGCACGATGCCCATGGGATGCAATACCCCCGTGGTCAGCTTTGGGTCACCTCTGCCCTCGTCGGCCACCACTGAGCACCTCCATCCTCCTCCTGCCCAGCAGCACCTCCCCACCAGCAGCTACCGCCACCTGCCGCAGGCCCCTCAGATCAACCCCCGCAGCCCCTACAGATCTCCCCTGGGCTTTACCCCCAGCCCTGCCCCACACTTTCCCCCGCGCCTGCCCCAAAACCCTCCCTCGCAGCACCTCCCAGCCCTGCCCCATACATCCCCACGGCATTTGGCCTTGTCGAACCTCACGCCGTTGGCCTTGTCCCATCGATCCAGCCTGTCCAGGTCCCTCTGCAGAGCCTTCCGACCCTCCAGCAGATCGACACTCCTGCCCAGCTCGCTGTCCTCTGCAAGCTGACTGAGGGTGCACTCGATCCCCTCCTCCGGGTGGTCGATAAAGACATGAAACAGAACCGGCCCCAGCACCGAGCCATGGGGAACACCACTGTGACCGGCCGCCAGCTGGACTGACCTCCATTCACCACCACGTACGCCCATCCACGCCACGGGCAGCCAGTTTCTCCAGGAGAATGCTGTGGGAAACTGTGCCAAAGGCTTTACTAAAAAGTCTAGGTAGGCAACATCCACAGCCTTTCCCTCGTCCACACCACCCCTTTCCTCCCTGGACCAAAGAGCCCATGGGGACGGCCAGAGAGCAGAGGCCCTGCGGGGAGGGCAGTCTCAGTCAGAGCAGCTGCTCAGCTCCCACCCAGATGCGAGCACCGCGCAGCCCCCAGCTCTCAGAAGGTTTCAAAAACCACAGGGCTGCTTCTTGAAAACGTCCCCATTCCTAAAGGGACGGATGCTTCCCCTTCCCAGAGGGGCCAGCCCAGAGCGGGCAGAACCGCAGGCAGCGGAGCCAGAACTGATGCCGGCACTGGAGCGTCACTGTGTGGGAAGGCAGCTGGCTGCAGAGGACACCAAGGCCTCTTTGCTTCAGCCAGCAGCCCCCAACAGCAGGAGAGATCCCCCCGCCTGGTGTCCCCGCAGGCTGACGTTGCTGAGGACGGCGAGACGGGTGCGACGAGAGCTGGCACCAGGTGCCGTGGTGAAGGCCTTGCGCTTGGGCTCCTTGAGGAGCACCCCTGGAGAAGGGCAGGGAGAGAGCGGCCACGGGCGCACCTGGGGACACCTGCGTGTCACACAGCAACCCTGGCACACCCGGAGGAGCCAGACAGGAGCAATGCCTGGGGACAAGGCCCAGGGCGGGGGCACCCCGAGCTGCTGAGCGCCCCCAGGACGGAGCTCTGCAGAGGCCGCTGCCGCCGGGCTGGGTGGGAGCTGTTGGCTCGGGCCTGGCAGGGCCCCCGCCAGGGCAGAGCAGGGGCTGCCCCACGCCGGTCCCGGCCGGTCCCGGCCGGTCCCAGCTGGTTCAGAGCCACGGCACAGCTGGTCCCAGCCGGTCCCAGGCGTGGGCATCTCCATGGCCACCACCAGGGCTCTGTGATGCGGTCGCCGCATCATACGGAGGCCATTGTGACGCCGGTGACCGCGGGGGTATTTAAGGAGCGAGAGCCCGGGGGTACCCACTCCCAGGAGAGCAGCTCCCTCGGGAGGGAGCATCTCCCCTGGGTGACCATGGCAGATCGACGGCTGAGGACGCCGAAGATGCCGATGGAAGAGGAGGCGAACGCCCACTCCCAGCCCGACAAGGGGCTGCCGAGCCTGCAGAAGAGGCGCCAGGTGAGGGACGGGGCAGGAGGGAGAGGCCGGTGGTGGGACGGGGCCGCTCGGAGCTGCCTTGCTGCCGGGGCCGGGCTTGCTGGCATGACTGGCATGACTGACTTGTAGGATGGCATGACTGGATGGAGAGATGAGGGGAGGGCAGTGGATTTTGTCTACCTTGGCTTCAGCAAGGCTTTCGATACGCTCTCCCACAGCATCCTCACAGGGAAGCTTAGGAAGTGTGGCTTAGAGGAATGGAGAGTGGGAGGGCTTGAAAAGTGGTTGAAAGGTAGAGCTCAGAGGGCTGTGATCAGGGGCACAGAGTCTAGTTGGAGGTCAGTGACGAGTGGTGTTCCCCAGGGGTCAGTACTGGGTCCAGTCCTGTTCAATATATTCATCAATGACCTGGATGAAGGGACTTGCACCCTCAGCAGGTTTGCTGACACTACAAAGCTGGGAGGGGTGGCCGACACACCGGAAGGCTGTGCCGCCGCACAGCGAGACCTAGACGGGCTGGAGAGTTGGGCAGAGAGAAACCTTATGAAAGTCAATGAGGGGAAGTGTAGGGTGCTGCACCTGGGGAGGAGTAACCCCATGCACCCGTCCAGGTTGGGGGCTGACCTGCTGGAGAGCAGCTCTGCAGAGAGAGACCTGGGAGTCCTGGTGGGCAACAGGATGACCGTGGGCCGGCCAATGTGCCTTTGTGGCCAAGAAGGTCAACGGCATCCTGGGGTGCACCAAGAAGAGCGTGGCAAGCAGGTCGAGGGGGGTCCTCCTCCCCCTCCACTCTGCCCTGCTGAGGCCGCATCTGCAGTACTGTGTCCAGTTCTGGGCTCCCCGGTTCAAGAAGGACAGGGAACTGCTGGAGAGGGTACAGCAAAGGGCTACCAAGATGATGAGGGGACTGGAACAGCTCTCTTAGGAAGAAAGGCTGAGGGACTCGGGTCTTTTCAGTCTGGAAAAAAGAAGACTGAGGGGGGACCTTATCAATGCTTAGAAATACTCAAAGGGTAGGTGTCAGGAGGACGGGGCCAGGCTCTTTTCAGGCTGGGCACAAACGGGCAGCAACTTGAAGATAGGAAGTTCCATCTAAACATGAGGAGGAACTTCTTGACTTTGAGGGTGACAGAGCACTGGAATGGGCTGCCCAGAGAGGTGGTGGAGTCTCCGTCTCTAGAGACATTCGAAACCCGCCTGGACGCGTTCCTGTGCAACCTGCTCTGGGTGACGCTGCTCTGGCAGGGGGTTGGACTAGCTGATCTCCAGAGGTCCCTTCCAGCCCCTATCATTCTGTGATTCTGTGGGGGCCGCTGTGCCAAGGCAGCCACCTCCACCCCAGGCCTTCTCCTCCTCCTGCCCACAGGTGGCCCACAGGCAACCAGAGGTAGCGCCGCAGGGCAGGCAGAGCCCGGCCTCGTCCCTCCATGGGGACAGGCTGCCACGGCTCCCCTGCCCAGAGAGTTTGCAGGCCGCTGGGAGGCGCCGCGCACAGGTAGGGAGCCCGCGGGAGACGGGGCCAAACGTCCTCCCAACGCCGGGAGCTGCCGATGGGCAGGCGGGACATGCAGGAGGGGACAGGCGGGCTCGGCCCCCGTCACAAGCTGGGTCCACCGAGCCATGCCCAGCAGGATGCCCGGGCATGCCAGGGCTCCCGCGAGTCACCGTGGGCTGCGAGGGGCCCAGTCCTCTCCCAGCTGTCTCTGGGACTGGCAGCAGCCGCCTGCGGGGACGAGCGCTGCCCGGGGGGCTGGCGGGGGAGCCCAGCCCGGCCGCAGGAGCTCTTCCAGCTGGGCCGTGGGGACCAGGGCCAGAGTCACACAGCCTCTCTCCTCGGCTTCTCTTGCAGTCGGACAGCGTGGTGCGCAGCAAGGCACTGCCCTGCAGCAGGGTGGTGCTGCAGGAAGACACGCAGCCCAGGCAGGCAGGGACAGCCGGGCACGCCACCGCCGCTCGGCCAGCAAGACGCGCCAGCAGCTGCTGCAAGCTGCCGCCTCTGCCACCAGCACCCTCGACTCCTTCTGCCGCGGGCTGGGAACCAGCCAGCAGCACTGCAGCCAGCGGCTGCCTACGGCCGGTCCCACCTGCTCGGGGCATCAACGGTGAGCGGGGCAGACCTGCGAGGGTGAGGACGTTCAGGCCTGCCCAGCAGCTCCCTCCAGCCTACAGAGGAGCTATAAAGGACACGGCCCGGTGCCTCACGAGTGAGGTCCTGGCCAAGGTTTTCCTTGGAAGCGGGGGACCCAGCCAGCAGCCAGCAGCACCACGGGGAAGGGCTGAGGCCATGACACCAACATCAGACAAGGACAAGATCCTGTCCATCAAGACAGAGTCCCTGGAGGAGCTGGAGAGGAGCTGCCTGGCCCGCACCAGGCGCAGCCTGGCCCAACTCAGGAATGCCACCCTGCAGTGGCAGCAGGACAGCCCGGAGGGAAAGCCAGGGGCCTTGGCCGAGGAGCAGAAGTGCAAAGACAGCAGTGACAAGGAGCTATCCCAAGGGGAAGACACCAGCATCCACACCATCTGGGTCAACGCCTCCGTCCCGGAGCTCTTCCAGGACACCCACGCTGGTCCCCAGGAGGAGTCCGGCCGGCCCAGCCGCCTGGGCACAGGGGTGGCAGGAGACATAGCTGGAGACCTGCAGAGCGCGTCTCCTGCCCTGGCTGGTCCCACGGATGCTGAGCCGGCAGCTTGTGCCCTGGCCGGAACTCCTGAGCAAGAGGGGCACCGCACGCCTCTGGCTCCCACGGCAGAAGAGGACGCAAAGGCAACCGCTTCTCCCATCCTCAGCGAGCAGGCCCCTGCAGCAGAAGTAGAGAGCTGGGCACCTGCCCCATACACCCCCCCAGAGTACGAGTACGAGGCTCTGCAGGACACAGCGCTGAGCATGGTGAGAGAGGCTCTCATCAATTCTGTGCTTGTGAACCAGTGCTTGCAGGCACCTGCCCCATACACCCCCCCAGAGTACGAGTACGAGGCTCTGGAGGACACAGCGCTGAGCATGGTGAGAGAGGCTCTCATCAATTCTCTGCTTGTGAGCCAGCGCTTGCAGGCACCTGCCCCATACACCCCCCCAGAGTACGAGTACGAGGCTCTGGAGGACACAGCGCTGAGCATGGTGAGAGAGGCTCTCATCAATTCTGTGCTTGTGAGCCAGCACATGCAGGCACAAAATGTGGATGCGGCAACAGCAGCAACACCACTTGCAGCGCCACAGGACAGGGAGTCTGCCTCGGCTGCAGCAGAGGCAGAGGGGCAGGCACCTGCCCCATACACCCCCCCAGACTATAAGGACGAGGCTTTACAGGACACAATCCTGAGCATGGTGAGAGAGGCTCTGATAAATTCTGTCCTTGTGAGCCAGGAAAAACTGGCAAAACGCAAGGCTGCAGCAACAGCAGCAACACCACCAGCAGCAGCTCAGGACACCGAGAGCCAGGCACCTGCCCCACACGGACCCACAGCCTCCGACGAGGCTCTGCACGACACAGCCCTGTATATCGTGACGGAGGTCGTGGGCAAGGCTGTGCTTGTCACCCAGCACGACCGGGCACAACGCATGGACACCGTGGCAGCAGCAACACCTGCAGAACCTTGGGACACCGAGTCTGCCTTGGCTGGAGAGCCTCAGGGAGAGGGCAACACGGCCCCTCTCACCCCAACAGCCCTCGGTGGCGAGGGGCTGGCAGGAGCTGGCCCCTTGCCCACCCAGCCCCTCGCCTACAGCTCTCCTTCCCCCACAGGCATCGCCACCCTCCAGCATGCCCCAGCTCGATGGCAACAGCCCTCCCTCTTCAGGAGGGCGCTCAAGGCTCCGCGCAAGGCCTTCTGCTGCTCCTGCATCACGGGAGAGAAGGAGCAGTAGTGCCCTGCTGCCAGTGCCAGGCGGGTCCCCGGAGATGGCGCCTGGCCCTGAGCCTGCGCAGCGTCCAGAGGGAGTGGCACGGGCAGGCAAGCAAGGGATGGGTGCATGGACGGCACCCCAGGCATTCAGCTGCCCTGAGGACAGCGTGCTGCCAGCCTCTGCTCGGCTGTGGCTGTTTTCTGAGGTCAATAAAAGATGATGATTTTACCCCAGTGCTCGTCTGTACCTGGTCCGTTGCAGGAGAAAGACAGCTATTGACCAACAACCCCAGGTCCTTTTCCACCAGGCAGCTCGCCAGCCACTCTTCCCCAGGCCTGTAGTGCTGCATGGGGTTGTTGTGACACAATTGCAGGACCACAGCCTAGGAGGCTCTGCAGGACATGGCCCTGTGCATGGTGACAAAGGCTGTGGTCAGTGCTATGGCTGTCATCCAGTGCAACCTGGCCCAAAGCACCCAGGCTCTCGGCAGGGACACCTCCCACTAGACCAGGCTGCTCAAAGCCTCATCCAGCCTGGCCTTGAACACCTCCAGGGATGAGGCATTGACAGCTTCCCTGGGCAACCTGTTCCAGCGCCTCACCACCCTTACAATACAGAAATTCTTCCTGATATCCAATCTAAATCTGCCCTCTTTCAGTTTGAAGCCGTTACCCCGTGCCCTATCATTACACTCCCTGATAAAGAGTCCCTCCCCATCCTTCCTCTAGGCCCCCTTTAGGGACTGGAAGGCTGCTCTAAGGTCGCCCTGGAGCCTTCTCTTCTCCAGGATGAACATCCCCAACTCTCCCAGCCTGTCCTCATAGCATAGGCGCTCCAGCCCTCTGATCATCTTCGTGGCCCTCCGCTGGACCCCTTCCAACAAGTCCACGTCCTTCTTGTGCTGAGGACTCCAGAGCTGGACGCAGTACTCCAGGTGGGGTCTCACCAGAGCGGAGCAGAGGGGCAGAATCACCTCCCTCGACCTGCTGGCCACGCTTCTTTCGATGCAGCCCAGGATGCGTTGGCTTTCGGGGTTGCAAGCGCGCATTGCCTGCTCATGTTGAGCTTCTCGTCCACCAGCACCCCCAAGTCCCTCTCCTCAGGGCTGCTCTCAAGCCATTCTCCGCCCAACCTGTAGGTGTGCCTGGCATTGCCATGACCCAGGTGCAGGCTCTTGCACTTGGCCTGGCTGAACTTCATGACGTTCACACAGGCCCACCTCTCGAGCCTGTCCAGGTCCCTCTGGATGGCGTCCCTTCTCTCCAGTGTGTCGACCGTGCCACACAGCCTGGTGTCGTCAGAAAACTTGCTGAGGGTGCACTCAATCCCACTGTCCATGTCACTGACAAAGACGTTAAACAGCACTGGTCCCCGTACTGACCCCTGAGGAACAGCACTCGTCACTGGTTTCCATGTGGACATTGAGCCATTGACTGCAAGCCTTTGAGTGTGGCCATCTAGCCAGTTCCTTATCCACCGAGTGGTCCATCCATCAAATCCATGCTGTTCCGATTTAGAGACCAGGACGTCGTGCGGGACAGCGTCAAACGCTTTGCGTAAGTCCAGGTAGATGCTGTATCTACCAATGTGGTGGCAACATCATAGAAGGCCACCAAATTTGTCAGGCACGATCTGCCTTTGGTGAAGCCATGTTGGCTATCACCAATCACCTTCTTATTTTCCATGTGCCTTAGCAGAGATTCCAGGAGGATCTGCTCCATGACCCTGCCGGGCACAGAGGTAAGACTGACCGGTCTGTCGTTCGCTGGGTCATCCTTTTTTCCCTTTTTGAAATTGGGACCCTGCCTTTGCATTCTGCAACTTGGGTGCTGTAGTTGGAGCCCTTGCCGGTGAAGATCGAGGCGAAAAAGTCATTCAGCACCTCAGCCTTCTCCATACCCTGCGTGACCAGGTCTCCTGCCTCCTTCCTGACAGGGCCCACGTCTTCCCTAGTCTTGCCTTTACCCCTGACGTACTTAGAGAAGTTTTTTCTTGCTGTCCTTGGTGCCCCTAGCCAGATTTAATTCTCTCTGGGCTTTAGCTTGCCTAATCTGGTTCCCGGTCACTCGGACAGTTTCTCTGTATTCCACCCAGTCAACCCGTCCTTACTTCCACCCTCTGTAGGCCTCCTTTTTGCTTTTGAGCTTGTCCAGGAGCTCTTTGTTAATCCGCGCAGGCCTCCTGGCATTTTTGCCTGACTTCCTCATTCTTGGGATGCACCGTTCCTGAGCTGAGCTTGGAGGAGGTGATCCTTGAATAGTAACCAGCTCTCTTGGGCCCCTCTTCCCTCCAGTACCTTTTCCCATGCTACCCTGCCAAGCAGGTGCCTCAAGAGGCCAAAGTCTGCTCTCTTGGAGTCCAGGGTAGTGAGCTTGCTGCGTGCTCTCCTCGCTGCCCCGAGGATCTTGAATTCTACCATTTCATGATCACTGCAGCCGAGGCTACCCTTGAGCTTGACACTCGCCACCACCTCCTCCTTGTTGGTAAGGACAAGGTCCAGCGTAGTTCCTCTCCTTGTTGGCTCCTCTACCATTTGAGGAAGAAAAAACGTGTCCAGAAATACCCCAACTGCGCAGCAGGTTGTTTAGCCAGTCCCATTCATTATCGATCTATAGCTGATTAAACCCTTTGTTCAAGTGCTGGATACTTTTATGGATAGACTCAGAGTGGTCAGAAAGATTCATACAACACATACCTTCAAAATCTTCACACCCGTGGCCTTGCGCTAAAAGCAAAAAATCAACGGCAGCTCTATTTTGCAGCGTAGCATGCCGAATAGAATCTACATCTGCTAATAACCCACTTAACGCTCACGACGTGGCATTGGTCTGTTTAGCCAGCCAACACCCTATTTTATTCAGCGTATTTAGTGCCGTTGCTGTTCCTAGCGAAGGGAGAATACTTAGCCCTATTCTTTGTCCGAGCTTCGGGAATGTTATACGGTCGTCACAGGATGGAGTAAAGGTATGAACTGTTCTCTTGGCGCTGTGGTTACTGTGTGCTCTGCTCACTGTGTCTTTGGCCGCACGCAGGCCTCTGCTCGTAGATCTGCCCCATCTCCCCCTTTTTTGTTTAACACCAGACCATTTATTAACAAGGTCGCCATGACTGGTGCTTCTACTCGTCGTGACGCTCTTAGCAGGTTATGTACTGAACACAATTAAAAACAGAATCAAAAAGAACCCTGCTAAGGCAATAAATACCCAGATTCCTAAATTTAGCCCAGAAAGCCAATTTCGTTGGATTTACCCACGAGAAATCCTTTTGTAATATTTCAAATACATTGCGGTTCATTAAGTCTTGAATCTTTAGTATTTGAGCTTTTAGCTGATCATGGAAAGGACGAATATTTTGTTGCAACGACATGTCAAAAGCACCTTGGAGATGGTGTTTAACCATTTCCCAGCCATGTAGCAACGTATTCCAGGGGAGAGATGTAACACAAAGTCTTCGAGAGTTGTACTCCCAACCACAATACAGAGAAAGACGTGTTTTTAACGCATTTTGCTGATCCCCTATCCATATTACTGCTGTTTTATACCCTACTCGCGTTAAATTTACACAATAAGATTGATTACGTTCTTGTATACTTGCATTTTGAGCCGAAGCAAACATACGGATGAGAAGTACAAATCATTACAGAATTGTCTTGCTCACAACTTCTATTTGTTGTAGTATTATCTGTGGTTAGCATGCACCCCGATTTAAGGTGCTTATAATACACCTTCGGTTGTTCAGGCCATTCAACAGTTCTTACGAAATGTCGCTCTACTGCTGTGGATGACAAAGAAGACATGTTTAGAAAATTTAAAACATGAGAGCGTATGTGGACAATAAAATAAGGAAACTGTCTTTTTCATAAAAGCACCATTAATTGCAGTAAAAGATTAAATAACAATTGGTTCTCTACTTGTTTTATAAATGCTCCTTCCAGTCTTTGAACAATACCAGGACCATATTGAGAGTCTGCCACTACGTTTAACGGTTCCTGTTGATATAAGTCAAAAGCCTTTACTGTGTCCCTGAACCATCTCCAAACACCGTACGGGTGCCAGCAAGAGGCTTTGGTGCTAGCAGGATGCACGGCTGTAAAGGAATTTGTGAAAGTGACTGTAATAGTCTGTGCCAGGGGAAAGAATAATTTATTTGCCCAATATAGTGTCCTAAGGCAATTTGCAGGTTAAGACTTTGTGATAACCACGGGTCAAGGTCGTCCTTTTTGACGGGGACGTGTATGTGGCTTGGATCCATTCCAGAAAGCTGCTGACAGCCCAAACGACCCTGGGAAAACAATCGTGGTAACATTTCAATCATCATAGTTACTGGTTTTGAAAAGGTATGTGGCAAAAATACCCACTCTAATGCAGTCAGGCTCTTTGCGAGTGCATCATCCCACTGTCCTATCAGGGCGTAAGGTTGAAATTCCTGTAGGAAGGTGTTCAATGCGTCCTGCAGCAGTAGTAGACTATATCTTATCTGCAACGTGCGTGCTGTAATGCCTTCTGAGCTGTTGGGGTTAATGAATGTGGAACCTAATGGGGAGGGGGGAGGGGGGGGCAGACACAGCGCTTCAGGGCGTCCCCTGTATCTTCAAAGTACGCCCATGTCTCTCTCCCCCTCTCTGACCCGAGACAGCCCCCTTATATCCTGCACTGGATTGAGTGGAGAAGTACAGGCTAGAGTCGCCGCACGCGTGGCCAGCACATGCAGCGAGTCCCACCAGACTCTCCTGCACTGGATTGAGTAGAAAAGTACAGGCTAGAGTCGCCACACGCGTGGCCAGCACATGCAGCGGGTCTCACCAGACTCATGATCCAGCTTTGCCAACAGCGGCTGTCTGATACGTGACTACATTGTTGCAATCCCTTCTTGTTATCTTCTTCTGTGAAGGTCGGGTTCTCATGGGTATGCACATAGTTTTTGCAGCAACATATTCTACAACTCGTACACGGGTACGATGCAAAGCGGCACCTACAACCGATGGTATAATGCTTATTAAACACAGCAAACAGCATACTAAACATAACAGACAAATTCCTTCCACACAGGCAATAATTTGCTCCAACCAACCCCACCCCCAAGTCCATCCAGCAAAGAGCTTTCACCCAGTGGTCTCCACAAGTTGCTGGTTCGGTCGGCGCAGTTCTTGCACCTGGGCATGGATGGATTTGGAGTGGTCACTTAGATTCATAGAACACAGTCCTTTAAAATCTTGACGGCCATGTCTGTGAGCGGAAAGCAAAACCGTGTCTTGACAACCATGTCTGAAAGCAGCTCTGTTTTGCAGCATCGCATGTCGAATACTACCTACATCTAGCAATAACTCAGAAATAGCTGTACTAGTAGCATTACTAAACTTATCCTTGGCAGCAAGAGAGTCCTTGTTAGCAAGAACCCTTGGCAGCAAGAGAGTCCTTGTTAGCAAGAGCGCATGCGGACTCCCTGTTCTTGCTGGTACTGTGCTTTGATCTTCTTCAACAACAGGCCAAGATTCTTGAGCAGCTCGATAAGGTGTCTGTGAGTCCGTTACAGACTTATGTCATCCAAATGTTTTTCTTGCCAGCACCCGAGGCTGAATAACAATCGGTGTGATATATGTGTTTTCCAGCACCCGGGTGCGAGTCCCTTGAGTGTATTTACAATCCTCCTCGCCGATCTTCCGTTGTTTTCCCATATTCTACCCCCTTGCTTAAGAGACCGCTTCTGCTGGGGTTCATTTTAGTCTCGCAGGGTGTAACACAGAGTAATTTACTAAGGCATGCAATAACATAGACACATATAGGAAAAAACCCAAAACATATCTCTATGGTACTGCTTTGAATTGGGTGTCCTATTTCTCTTTTTCTGCCGCTTTCTCGTAGCGCGTGTGGCATACTTTGGTGCTAACGTGGCACATTTCCCATCTAATTCTTCTTGTTTGGGTTTCTTTTTTTTTTCCTCTCTCTTTTTTTCCTCTTTTTTTTTCTTTTTTTTTCCCCCATCACTTACGACTGACATAAAAGTCTGCCTTTGCAACCAGAGCTCAGTTTCTCATTTTCCTTAAGTTTCTCATTTCCTACAGAGCACCCTATAGATTTTGGCTCAACTCCTTTTCCCGATCGACCACGATCTTATAGGCAAACAACAAACAACTAGCCATACGCCCTGCACGGGCGAGCCGTTCCTGAGAGCGTAAGCATGTCGGCTGGTGAAAACTCCCCCAAGATTTCAGGACTTCCATCGGTTCTACGGCCCATCCTGGTCTGTCTACCTGGGGCGCGCTCGCCTTACGTCTAAACGTTGTGTATATACAAACTTCTTCACTTGATGGAGTGTCGGCCCTAGTCGCGTACGAGAACAGGACCACACCGGGCAGAACACCTGCTCCAGGGCAGTCACCGAACGACACTGCACACAACAAAAAACAAACAGTAGCACAGATGCTGATCAGCAGGCAGAAGCTGGCGCCCGCACACACTTACACAGCAGACATACAAAACCAGCACTTCTATCTCAGGGAGACGGCTGGGGAGGGGAGGGGCTGAGGTGGGCGGTGGCAGGAGCTAAACAGCTCTGGCTCCCTCCTTCTCTGCTGACATGCTGACAATGTACCGCAATACCCCGATTCCGGCTGCGCACGTACAAACGGTTGATAAGGAGGAAGAGATGCAGTACCTGGCGCAAATGGAGAAGGGTTAAAAATGGAGGAGCGCGATAACAACTTTCGTTGCTGTTGCTGTAAAATCCCCACAGTTGGAGCAGATGCAGGCATAGCTTTAATTGGGGTTAAAGGTGGACATAAATCAGGTTCAGTCTCTGGATGTATTGGACCAGGATCAAAGGGGGTTCCCAGGATCATCCTCAGGGCTATTACAGAATAGGGTAGAGTGAACTGGAGTGCCTCCTTTCCCTTCGGCATGTTCTGATCTTGGCAAGACCGGGGGGCAATCGTCTGCTTTAAAATTAGGAGGTGCGGCGGTTGCCCCAGACGGGGCAGCATCGTTATTGCTCGCAGCTTGTCTGATACCCTCCTGTTTCCGTATTATCTCTGGATTTTGCCACCAATCGGTTTGATAAGAGATAGATCCCACTCGGTTGCAAGCTTCTATCATATCTATTAAGCCTGGATTCTCTAAGGCTTGTAAGATACGCCTACAATCGACATGAGCATTCTCCACCGCAAGCTTTAACATCAGTGCTTCCTTGGCTTCTACGTTCTCCACTTGTTTATGAATAGCTTCCTGCAGGCGGTCAATAAATGCCACGTAGGGTTCATTAGGACCCCGCTTGACAGTTGTGAAAGACTGAGTTGCCTTTCCCATGTCAGGAACTTTTACGATAGCTTGTAAAGCAAAGTCTGCTGACTGTCTTAGTATCTCTGGAATTAATCTCGCCTGCAGCTGTGGGGTATCAACAGGCGCTTCCCCTAACAACTGAGGGATGCCCGCTCCCCGTAATGGATCGCCGTCCCCTCTTGACAAATTATCTACTGCGGCGGCGCTGCACGCATCTCTCCAGTGAGCCATAAAAAGAACTCGCTGTGTTGGGGTAGAAATAACTTTGGCCAGCTGCTTGATATCGAATGGAGTTAGTGTGTGTCCTTTCCTAATGTTATTTAATAGTCCTTGTGCATAAGGGGAGGTTAGTCCATGCCGCATAATCGTTTTCCGCATTTCTCTAACCAGCTCCCACCTTATCGGTTCCCAGGTATTCGTCCCGTTTTGATTAAGCAGTACCGGACAGGCGATGGCAGTAGCGGCTTCCATATCGCCGTCCTGTAATGCCTGTTTACGTAAGTTCTGCCAGTGTTGAGCAGGATCATAAGTTGCAGTGACTGCCGGACTTGGAGCTGGACTTGGCAAGGAATCGCCCCAACCCGGTAACACAGGAGACCGCGGCGGTATCAACGTCACATCTAGCGGGGGTGCTAACGGCGCAGCCGGACAGCTCGGGGGTTCAGGTTTCCCCCCCTCCGTCTGAGTGGTAATCGGGCTGTCCGGTGCCATAGCTGCAACGGCGGCTGCTGTGGCATTTCGTTTGGATTTTACCTGCTGTAAAGTACCTTTAATCAACCTCCAAGTTGTCAAAACCTTTGTGGCAGTCGCATCCCCTTTTGTGGCAGCCTCAAGTAAAGTTTCGCCCGCTTGCTCCCAACTTGATAATTGGAAAGCCGTTGTAGAATCAGCGGGAAGACCTTTGCTTTTTAGCCATGCCAGTAAAAGCTGAGGAGTTCCTTCATCGTATTTAACACCCCTTTTACTTAAAAACTTTTCTAAAATACATACAATCGCCTTTTCCTCTGAGGACACTTTCGATCCCATCCTCACACGTCCCCGGCTGCTCGCCTTTTCCTGGTGACTATTTGTCCGGACTGCAGCTCTCCGATACCGCTGCCTTTTTTCGTTCAGCCGGGCTGCTCCACCGGTCGTACATTCCTACGATTCAAGTTCTCGTACGTTCCTACGATTTTTGTCCCTGTTCGGGCGCCATTTGTGGAGCATGGATTCACGGACTCTGGCGGGGTACAGACCAAAGACCTTTATTGCAACAATTTGACAGGCTTTATAGCTATACACGCTCTCCACGCCCAAGTTGTGTCCTGCTGATAGGTTGGGGGTCGACTGCCGGGCGCTTGTCTACTTCTTCCGATTGGTTTCTGCTGTCTGTTCACGAGGAGCAGCAACTTCACTCTCCCACAGCAACTTCACTCTCACGTCCTGTTCCTTGATGATACTCCCTGATACTTGTTTTTCTGTTCTCTCAAGCCCTCTCTCAAGGACGCAGCTTTATCTCATCAAGGTCGAACAGACCTCCTATGCTGCTCTCTATTCCCACAAGTCAGTATCCATCCATTCCAACGCTCCAATCGTAAGAGCCATCCCACCACGTCTCTGTGATGCCAACGAGATCGTAGCCCTGAAGGCGCGCGCACATCTCTAACTCCTCTTGCTTATTTCACAGAATCACAGAATCACAGAATCACAGAATCTTAGTGGTTGGAAGGGACCTCTGAGATCATCGAGTCCAACCACAAAAAAAACCCAAACAAACAAAAAAAAACAAAACCAAACACCAACACCCACCTACTAAACTCCACACCCACAACCCCACACACAACACCCCACCACAAACAATAATCTTGGGCACTAGAGCATGCCCTGAAGAGCCATGTCTACACGTTTCTTAAATACCTCCAGGGATGGTGACTCCACCACCTCCCTGGGCAGGCCGTTCCAGTGCCTGACCACTCTTTCAGTAAAGTAATTCTTCCTAATATCTAATCTAAATCTCCCTTGCCGCAGCTTCATACCATTTCCTCTGGTCCTGTCGTTATTCCCTTGGGAGAAGAGGCCAACCCCTGCCTCTCTACAGTTTCCTTTCAGGGAGTTGTAGAGGGCAATGAGGTCTCCCCTCAGCCTCCTCTTCTCCAAACTAAACATGCCCAGCTCCCTCAGCCTCTCCTCATAGGACTTGTTCTCCATACCCCTCACCAGCTTGGTGGCTCTCCTCTGGACACGCTCCAGCACTTCAATGTCTTTCCTGTAGTGAGGGGCCCAAAACTGAACACAGTACTCGAGGTGAGGCCTCACCAGTGCCGAGTACAGAGGCACAATGACTTCCCTACTCCTGCTGGCCACGCTATTCCTGATACAAGCCAGGATGCCATTGGCCCTCTTGGCCACCTGGGCACACTGCTGGCTCATGTTAAGCCGGCTGTCCACCAGCACCCCCAGGTCCTTTTCTGCCGGGCAGCTTTCGAGCCACTCTTCCCCAAGCCTGTAGCGTTGCCCGGGGTTGTTGTGACCAAAATGAAGGACCCGGCACTTGGCCTTATTAAATCTCATCCCATTGGCCTTGGCCCATTGATCCAACCTGTCCAGGTCCCTCTGTAGAGCCTTCCTACCCTCGAGCAGATCAACACTCCCACCTAGTTTGGTGTCATCCGCAAACTTACTGAGGGTGCATTCAATCCCCTTTGTCTAGATCATCAATAAAGATATTGAACAAGACTGGCCCCAAAACTGAGCCCTGGGGGACACCACTGGTGACTGGCCGCCAACCAGATTTTGCTCCATTAATCACAACTCGCTGGGCACGGCCGTCCAGCCAGTTTTTTATCCAGCGGAGGGTACACTTGTCTATGCCATGATTCTCCAGTTTCTCCAGGAGAATGCCGTGGGGGACGGTGTCGAAGGCCTTACCAAAGTCCAGGTAGACAACATCCACAGCCTTCCCCTCATCGAGAAAGCGGGTCACATGGTCATAGAAAGAGATCAAGTTGGTCAGGCAGGACCTCCCTTTCCTAAACCCATGCTGGCTGGCCCTGATCCCTTGGCTGCCCTGCACTTGCCTTGAGAGCTCACTCAGGATGATCCTCTCCATGATCTTTCCCGGTACAGCGGTCAGGCTGACAGGCCTGTAGTTTCCGGGATCCTCCTTCCGGCCCTTCTTGTAGATGGGCGTCACATTGGCCACCCTCCAGTCATCCGGCACCTCTCCTGTTGACCAGGATTGTTGACAGATAATGGAGAGAGGCTTGGTGAGCTCTCCTGCCAGCTCCCTGAGAACCTTTGGGTGAATCCCATCCGGCCCCATAGACTTATGCGTGTCCAGGTGCATAAGCAAATCATTAACTACTTCCTCCTGGATTACAGGGGGGTTGTCCTGTTCTCCATTCTTATCTTCCAGCCCAAGAAGCTGAACACCCTGGGGGTAGCTGGTCTGACTATTAAAGACAGAGGCAAAGAAGGCATTAAGTATCTCAGCCTTCTCCTCGTCCTTGGTTGCAAGGTTTCCCCCCGCATCCAGTAAGGGATGGACATTCTCTGTCACTCTCTTTTTGATGATGTATTTATAGAAAATTTTTTTGTTGTCCCTTATGTTAATTGCCAGGTTGAGTTCCAGCTGGGCTTTTGCCTTCCTGATTTTTTCTCTGTATGACCTAACACGATCTCTGTACTCCTCCTGTGTTGCCTGTCCCCTCTTCCAAAGGTGGTAAACCTTCCTTTTTTCCTTAAGTCCCATCAAGAGCTCTTTGTTCATCCAGGCCGGCCATTTTCCCCGCCCTTTGATTTTGCGCCTCATGGGGACAGCCTGCTCCTGGGCCTTTAGGATTTCCCTCTTGAAGAGCGTCCAGCCTTCCTGGGCTCCTTTGTCTCTCAGGACTACCTCCCATGGGACTCTCCCAACCAGGGTTCTGAACAGGCTAAAGTCTGCGCACCGGAAGTCCAAGATGGAGGTTTTGTTAACCCCCTTCCTTACCTCACTATGGATGGAAAACTTAACCATTTCATGGTCACTAAGCCCAAGACGGCCTCCGACCTCCACGTCCCCCACTAGCCCTTCTTTGTTTGTGAACAGTAGGTCTAGCAAGGCACCTCCCCTGGTAGGCTCACCTACCATTTGTGTCAGGAAGTTATCCTCCATACACTCGAGGAACCTCCTAGCCTGCCTGCTCTCTGCTGTGTTATATTTCCAGCAGATGTCTGGTAAGTTGAAGTCCCCAACTAGAACAAGGGCTGGCATTTGCGAGACTGCAGCCAGCCGCTTACAGAATACCTCATCAACCTGCTCATCCTGGTTGGGTGGTCTATAGCAGACTCCCAGCACAAAATCACCTCTGTTAGCCTTCCCTTTCACCCTTACCCATAAACACTCAACTTCTTCATCACTGGAGTCTATCTCTATAGAGTCAAACAGCTCCCTAACCTACAGAGCCGCACACCCCCCCCTTCCTTCCTTGCCTATTCCTTCTGAAGAGCTTATAGCCACTCATTGCAGCATTCCAGTCATGACCATCATCCCACCACGTTTCCGTGATGGCGACTATGTCGTAGTTGTCCTGCCGCACAATGGCTTCTAGCTCATCCTGTTTGTTGCCCATGCTACGTGCATTAGCGTAGATGCACTTAACCTGGGCTACTGATTTCACCCCCATCTTTGGCCCTTGACACTCAGGTTCATTACCAGCGGGCCTGGTTTTATCCCCTTCCCCCTTAACTTTCGGCTTAGAGCTCTGTCCATGAGCTTTGTTAACTCTTAGCCTAGTACCCTTTTCCCCTTCTAGGAAAGGGTTTTCCCAATGTTTTCTAGCAGTAATTTCTAAACTTCTATCACCTTTCTCTGATGAAATGTCAGAGTGGGAGTCCTCACTAATGTGGTCTCCTTCAAACCGTGTGTCGTGGTTTAGCCTCAGACGGCAACAAAGAACCACGTGCCGCTCGCTCGCGCCTTCCTAATACAGGATGAATCGTAAGAAAAGGCAAGACTCTTGGGTTGAGACAAAGGCAGTTTAACAGGACAGCAAAGGGAACAGGCAAACAACAACAACAACAAGGATAGGGGAATATACAAACGCGATTACGGAACCGCCGCTCCCTGCCGCTCGCCGGCCGGACCCGGGACGCCCCAGCCCGCTTTTAAGCAGCAACTTCCTGCCCCCTCCCCCGGCAGCTCAGGGTGGGCGTGGCTCACATGGCATGGAATACCAGGAAAAATTAACCCTATCCCCACCGGAACCAGGACACCGTGGCATGCTTTCCTCGGGTTTAACCTTGACAGGCCCAGTTATCTCCCCTTCCCCCCTCATATCTAGTTTAAAGACCGGTCAATGAGCCCTGCTAACTCCTGCCCCAAAATTCTTTTCCCCCTCTGGGACAGCTGTGTCCCACCTGACAATGGCATGCCAGGTGTCTCATATAGCCACCTATGTTCGAAAAACCCAAAGCCCTGCCTGTAACACCAGTCCCGGAGCCACAAGTTGATCTGTTGCCTCTTCCTATCAATTTCTTTATTCACAGTTGCCACTGGTGGGATAGAAGAGAAGACAACTTGTGTTCCTAACCCCTTGAGCTGCTGCCCTAAGGCTCTAAAATCTCTTTTAATTGATTTCGGCCTCCTCCTACCCATTTCATCACTACCCACCTGAAATACTAACAGGGGGTAATAATCAGTGGGGTTTACTAGGTCTGGGAGTTTGTTTGTCACATCCCTGACCCGTGCCCCAGGGAGGCAACAGACTTCCCTGTGTAGCGGGTCAGGGCGGCATATTGGTCCCTCTGCCCCCCTCAGCAGAGAGTCACCCACAACTATGACCTTTCTCCTTTTCCTTTTGGAGCTAGTAGTGAAGTTGGGTCCGCTGTGACGTGTACTTTCTGTCTTCTCTAGTCTTGGTGGGCCATCCTCCTCTCCATCGGCCAGTTCCTCTTGCGGGACCCCATACCTGTTCTGCAGGGGTAACTGGGAAGCTGGGAGAGGTTGGGAGGGGACTCGCCTGCTTCCTCGAGCAGGGACCTGTTTCCATTCCCCCTCTTCTCTGCGATCCTCTCCTGTTGCTTGGTGAGAAGAGGGGAGAGGGTCCTCCGATTTACACGGGTCCTCAACCTGTTCCCCTACTCTCAGGGAGTGGGCCCACCAGTCAATCTCTCTTTCACACTCCCTGATGCTCCTCAGCCTCTCTACTTCATCCTTCAGCTGGGCCACCAGGTTAAGCAGATCATTCACCTGTTCACATCTTATACAGGTGTTGTCTCCGCTACCCTCCATTGCCAGCGCCAGGCTCCGGCACTCTCTGCACCCAGAGGCCTGCACGCCCATATGTTTGTGTGGGGCCTTGGTCTGGGTGCCCACAGCTTTACTAAATGTAATAAATAGAATCATGTTTGTTAATCAAATCAGGCTTTCTTAAAGGCTGGTGAAAACTTACACTGTTTCTTCGACTCTTCACATACTTAAGTCGCAGGCATCCAGCGTGCTATCTGGTGCACTTTGATACCTCAAGGCCTAAATCACAGGCATCCGGTGTGCTGTCTGGGGCACTTTGACACCTCAAGGCCTAAATCACAGGCATCTGGTGTGTTTTAACACTTCAAAGGGAAGAGCTAAATTGTGAGATAAGCTGAAAAGAGTCTCCCCAAGGACACTGATAAAGATGAGGAGCCTTCAGCCCCACAACCATCAGGAGGCGGGACAAGACCGACCCCCTAGCAACACGTCGCTCAGACACAGAATATACCAGGATTGACACATATACGGGAACCAGAAGAGTATATAATCAACTACTTTCGGGAAGTGGGTGTGCGCCGTTGGCGGAGCAAAGACTCCCCGGCCACCCAGCGCTGTTTTGCTTGCTGCCGCTTGCTTAATAAACTAATTTGATTAATTGGACTGGTTCCTGTCAATTATTGGGCCACAATCTATAACACTAAACATAGCCTTTGATCTGGTAGCAACCATAGCTGAGTCCCCAGGAGCGACTGACCTTACCATGTACGCCAGTAGAAGCACTGGGCCCGGCCGGTACACACACCAGCTCAGCATTTCCCATGCTGCGTGCAGTCGCGTAAAGGCACTTCAGCTGGGTGCCCAGTGAAGCTGTCTCCCTGGCTGGAGCGTTTGCTTTTCCTTCCTGCTGCTCTTCAGGTGGTCTTCCTCTGGGGTGTTCTATCTGTGACTCCTCGGCTCCTCCCTCCTCAGGAGCCCCTGGCTCCTCCCCGTAAGACTTCCAGTGTGCTGCCGCATACCCAGCACATCTCGGAGCAACAGGTTGAGGGCCTTCACTAGTGAGCCACCCCTCAGACCTTGGAGCATCGTCCCTCGGCTTGTCACGAGCAAGCCGTGTGGCATCCCCCTCTCCCAACAAGCCTACTTTAAAGCCCGGTCAACGAGCCCCGCTAGCTCACGAGCAAAGACCCGCTTCCCCCTTTCAGAGAGATGAGCCCCGTCGATGCCAATGAGCCTGGTGCCGTGTAGGCCATCCCATTGTCAAAAAACCCAAAACTGTGGCGGTGACACCAGCCATGGAGCCACGTGTTGATAGATTGCGCACGTCTGTTCCTTACAGTGTCCCTGCCTGTAACTGGGAGAGCAGAAGAACAGACACCCTGCGCCCCAGACCGCCTTATTAACTTTCCCAAGGCCCTGAAGTCTCTCTGGATTGCTCTTGGGCCACGTGTCGCCACCTCGTCACCACCCATGTGAAAGAGCAACAGCGGGTAGTAGTCCGAGGGCCGAACCAGGCGGGGAAGTTTTCGAGTGACGTCCCTAACCCAGGCCCCGGGGAGGCAGCATACCTCCCTGTCAAGAGGGTCTGCCCAGCATATTGGGCCTTCTGTTCCCCTCAGAAGGGAGTCTCCTACTATTATACCCCGCCTCCTCTTCCTTGTAGAGGCAGTTTTTAAACTAAAAAGGGGGTAGGCCTTACTGCTCCCGGCATCTCTTCTGGTGTAGCCAAACCATCTCCCACGCCATCCATGGGTTGGCCTACCTCCCCAAGAGCCTCGTACCTGTTGTGCAGAGGCACCTGGTTAGGGGATGTGGGCAAGGAGGGAGTGCGCTTGCCTCCCCTATTACGGACTAGCCTCCATTCACTAGCCTCCTTTTGGCCACTGCCTTCAGTCTGGCAGGGGGGAGGTACCAGATCTCCTTCAGCTCGGGGTCTTTTTGGTGGCTCTTCTCGTTTTTCACTCAGGGAGGTCAGAGTCTGAGTCCACCAATCAATTTCTTTCTCACTCTCCCTGGTGCTCCGCAGCCGTTCTACTTCCTCTTTTAGCTCTGCTACCAGGCTGAGGACATCATCTACCTGGTGACACCTCACGCTGCTGTCACTGCTTCTACCATCCCCTGGCCCTGAGAGGTGAAGGCACTCCCTGCAGCCAGCGGCCTGGGTGGCTGCGTGCTTCCAGGGGAGCTCAGTTTGTACGGCCACGTCTGCTCTGGCAAGTGCAGAAGACTCAGGAGGCTGCATCCTTCGGGTAGAGACCATGGCTGAGCTTCCCTCCCGAGCCCTCCCGGGCAAACTGCCGCGCCGCGTTCCTAGGCCCGCCTTCTGAGGGGATGGGAGCTGGCTGCTGCCGCTGCAGGCTCCGCCCCGGCCTCGTCCGCCGCTCTCGCCGAGCTGCGGGTCCCTGCCGCTGCCCGGGCTTGTCCCGGCCTCAGAAAAATGCGGGAAAAGCCCCTTTTCGCCGCCATCGCCCGGCTCCGCTGCCGACATGCCGGCACCGCAGCTCTTTGTCTCGGCGAGGGACCAAGAGAGGTCTCCCACATCTACTGAGCTCCACTCAGTGTTAGTGACACCAGCACCAGGCCCCACGGGGCAGAGTTCCCGCTTTGGGGGAATAGGCCCCAAATTGGGATGGGAAAAGGGGGAAAAGGAGAAGGGGGAAGGGGCGGCTTTGGAAAGCGCTTTGACGTCTTCGAGAGAGACTCAGAGGGGAGGGCAAGCTTCCAAATCCTTTCTACAAACAGGCTTTCTTTGCATTTTAGAAACCTCATATGGCATAGACACGCTTCTGCATCTATTTACACATCTATATATACAAATTGTCTATTTACACTTCTATGGAATATCTACTAAGAGTTAGATCTATTTAGACTTAAACATTAACACTTCTTATACAGAACATCTAATTAGACTAGCTATCTGTTTGGACATACATTTTGACACTTGAATATCTCTTTATAAATAAGTCTGCTAAAAATCTTGTCATAGTCTAAGCTCCTTTATATCATACAAAATCACAGAATCCATATAGAGAGAGGTTTTTATTTGGAACTCCTTTTATATATGTAAATGCTTATTATTTTTCAATAGATCTAAAAATGAAAGACTGTTCCCCTATTTCAATGCTTCACACCCAGACTTACAGGTTTTAACGGTTTTTAACCACCACACCACCAACCCCCGAATTTTCAGACATTTTGGGGCTGCCCGGCCCCAGCAAGGTGCAGCTGAGGAAAAGCCAGGGGCCTTGGCCGAGGAGGAGGAGTGGGAAGACAACAGTGACAAAGAGCTGTCCCAGGGGAAGACATCAGCATCCACACCATCTGGGTCAACGCCTCCGTCCCGGAGCTCTTCCAGGACACCCACGCTGGTCCCCAAGGAGGAGTCCGGCCGGCCCAGCCGCCTGGGCACAGGGGTGGCAGGAGACATAGCTGGAGACCTGCAGAGCGCGTCTCCTGCCCTGGCTGGTCCCACGGATGCTGAGCCGGCAGCTTGTGCCCTGGCCGGAACTCCTGAGCAAGAGGGGCACCGCACGCCTCTGGCTCCCACGGCTGAAGAGGAGGCAAAGGCACCAGGTTCTCCTGTCTCCAGCGAGCAAGCCCCAGCAGCACAGAGAGAGAGGCAGGAACCTGCCCCATATAGCCCCCCGTCCTACAAGTCTCTGGAGGACATGGCCCTGTGCATGGTGAAGGAGCTATGGTTGCGATGGTCCTCATTTGCAGCATTGTTCCTGGCGCATGGTCAGTGCTATGGTTGCGATCCGGCACAACCTGGCAAAAAGCAAGGCTGCGGCAACAGCAGAAACACCAGCAGCAGCAGCTTAGGACACTGAGTCTCCCTCAGATGGGGAGCCTCGGGGAGAGGCCAGCACAGCCCCTCTCGTCCCAGCGGCACGTGAAACTGGAGAAAACATGGCTTCTGCCTTGTCTGAAGACCACTACGGTGGGACCAGCACAGCCACTGTCTTGCTGGCAGTGCACACGGATGAAGCGGCTGCTTCAGTCCTTGAAATCTCTCCGGCAGAAGCTGGCACTCCGCACTTTGCCCCAGCAGCACAGGCAGAGAGCCAGGCACCTGCCCCGCGCAGCCCCACAGCCTACGAGGCTCTGCAGAACATGGCCCTGTGCATGGTGACAAAGGCTGTGGTCAGTGCTATGGCTGTCATCCAGCACAACCTGGCCCAAAGCACCCAGGCTCTCGGCAGGGACACCTCCCACTAGACCAGGCTGCTCCAAGCTCTGTCCAGCCTGGCCTTGAACACCTCCAGGGATGGGGCACTGACAGCTTCCCTGGGCAACCTGTTCCAGCGCCTCACCACCCTTACAATACAGAAATTCTTCCTGATATCCAATCTAAATCTGCCCTCTTTCAGTTTGAAGCCGTTAGCCCGTGCCCTATCATTACACTCCCTGATAAAGAGTCCCTCCCCATCCTTCCTCTAGGCCCCCTTTAGGGACTGGAAGGCTGCTCTAAGGTCGCCCCGGAGCCTTCTCTTCTCCAGGATGAACATCCCCAGCTCTCTCAGCCTGTCCTCATAGCATAGGCGCTCCAGCCCTCTGATCATCTTCGTGGCCCTCCGCTGGACCCCTTCCAGCAAGTCCACGTCCTTCTTGTGCTGAGGACTCCAGAGCTGGACGCAGTACTCCAGGTGGGGTCTCACCAGAGCGGAGCAGAGGGGCAGAATCACCTCCCTCGACCTGCTGGCCACGCTTCTTTCGATGCAGCCCAGGATGCGTTGGCTTTCAGGGTTGCAAGCGCGCATTGCCTGCTCATGTTGAGCTTCTTGTCCACCAGCACCCCCAAGTCCCTCTCCTCAGGGCTGCTCTCAAGCCATTCTCCGCCCAACCTGTAGGTGTGCCTGGCATTGCCATGACCCAGGTGCAGGCTCTTGCACTTGGCCTGGCTGAACTTCATGACGTTCACACAGGCCCACCTCTCGAGCCTGTCCAGGTCCCTCTGGATGGCGTCCCTTCTCTCCAGTGTGTCGACCGTGCCACACAGCCTGGTGTCGTCAGCAAACTTGCTGAGGGTGCACTCAATCCCACTGTCCATGTCACTGACAAAGACGTTAAACAGCACTGGTCCCCGTACTGACCCCTGAGGAACAGCACTCGTCACCGTGGGCTGCCCAGGCAGGCAGGGACAGCCGGGCATGCCACCGCCGCTCGGCCAGCAAGACACGCCAGCAGCTGCTGCAAGCTGCCGCCTCTGCCACCAGCACCCTCGACTCCTTCTGCCGCGGGCTGGGAACCGGCCAGCAGCACTGCAGCCAGCGGCTGCCTACGGCCGGTCCCACCTGCTGGGGGCATCAACGGTGAGCGGGGCAGACCTGCGAGGGTGAGGACGTTCAGGCCTGCCCAGCAGCTCCCTCCAGCCTACAGAGGA